>NC_056003.1:119402499-120003371 GCF_018446385.1 Zingiber officinale
ATCCGGGAGCAGGTGAGGAAAGGATAAGAGAAGGAAAGGTAATGTCTACCCTTATTTTGGGGGGGGCGGGGTTCTTTTACTCTCCCTTACCCCCAAATAAACTATTTCCTTATACCTTAAATCAGCGTGTAAGGAAGTTATCCTTCCTTTCCTTTCTTTTTCATTAATGGATCTCCTCTCATCCCATCCAAATAGAGGAGTCCAGATCTCCTAGTCCACAAAAAAATAGACTGAGGGATGAATTATTTGTAATTTTGGTCGGATCATGGTCGTGATCCGATCGCAATTGGCTGTTATCCCTCCCTAAGTTTACTGTCCCCAAGTTATATTTGGGTCATGGCACTCGACGCCAAACTGTCTGGTCACTTGTCCACTGCCAGCAGCCTCTGGCCACCTGTCCCGACCTAAACTATAACCTGACCAAACGGTAAATTCAGAGAGAGATTGTAATCAATTACAACTGGATCATGACCACGATCTGACCATAGTTATAAGTGGTTCATTTTCTGATGATTTTTTTTTATTGACCTGTGGATCTATTTGTGGACTAGAAGATCTATTTTCCAAATAGATGATTAGGAACCAAAGGACGATATGAATTTAATGGAGGGCTATTTGGTCGATACAAAAAATCATGCGTCAGAGGCCAATTGGCTCCCTTGTTCAACTCACGAGTTGGGTCTCAAACTGTCGATGGACAATAGCAAATCTCACATTCGTCTTCTAATCCCACTTTGTGTAGGATCAAATCCCTACATATCCCATAAGCAAAACTGAACAACAAAAAATGTGATATATTTCCTATGAAATACCATTCCATTGGAATGAAGAACCCACACCAAATGAGCCTTAATATTTTTATTCATTATTCATAAGCATGATTTTCAAGTAGAACAACAATTTGAATGATAAACTAGAAATGAATTTAAAAATTAAAACTAACTAATTGCAAGTAGTGATCAGATCAAGCTTACAAAAGAGCACGTGGGAGGAGCTGCAGCGTTGGAATAAAGAATTCGGTTCAGATTGATGGGCGATTGACTGGTAAAAGATTTTTCATTACACGGGAAAACTTCCTTTTAATCATGTGCATACAGAAATGATTCAACAAAATGTCAGTGTCTCGGAATCAAGAGGTCCCTAGTGAAGGCCCTCCTACACTCAAGTCAGTACCAACCTAAGCGAGTGAATGAAGAACAATAAGGAAGGAATGTGCATACAGGAGTAAAACTCAGATGTTCGGAGAACGTACATCGCCAACGGAGAGGACTCCCCCTTTATATACCACCTCTCATAACCTCCGCAATCATGAGGTGGGAAAGTATGTCAGAGGTCGTTAGGTAAAGGAGAGTGCAAAACCTGAACAATATTGAACAATATGCAATAATTGTTCGAAGAATCTTCCGTTTACCCATATATATACCTCTTTTGTCGTTTATAATTCATGTTATTGCTGAGACGTTGAAGGAATATGCTGTCAAAAGTGGTCGCCTGATGGGGAACATAATAACTCCTTCAGAAGGTTCCAGAAGAATATTCTCTGACAAGTTATTAGAATTCCCTAACAATATTGTCTCCTAGATGCCTCTCGGCCGAAAGTTGGCCAGACCGAGCACCCCTTGAAGTGAAGGTAGAATGGAAACCTGAGTTATATAAGACTGGTCGGTATTCTATACTGCTTTATCATACCTACATGGTCATGTTGGAGCTCTAAATGAGTTACTACTCGATTCTTGTTGTACTGCTCTGTCATACCTGCGTTGGCATATTGGAGCTCTGTGTGAGATACTGCCCGAATTTTAGGGTCGCTCGGATATATGGAGTCACCTGGAGTTTTGGGTGAGGAACCACCCGGTCTTTAGGGTCGCTCGGATATATGGAGTCATATGGAGTTCTATGTGAGATACCTCCCGATCTTTAAGGTCACTCGGATATATGGAGTCATCTGGAGTTCTGGGTGAGAAACCACCCGATCTTTAGGGTCGCTCGGATATATGGAGTCATCTTGAGTTCTGAGTGAGGAACCGCCTGGTCTTGATGTATGGAGTCATCTTGAGTTCTGAGTGAGGAACCACCCGGTCTTTAGGGACGCTCAGATATATGGAGTCATCTGGAGCTTTGTGTGAGATATTGCCCAATCTTTAGGGTCGCTCAAATATATGGAGTCATCTGGGGTTATGGGTGAGGAACCACCTGATCTTTAGGGTCGCTCGGATATATAGAGTCATCTAGAGCTCTGTGTGAGATATCGCTCGGTCTTTAGGGTTGCTTGGATATATGGAGTCATGGAAACGAGTTCATTGAGTTCGGACGGCCTTGTGACTGCCCTGCCATATACAGGTTACTCGCCTACCGGTAGGGCTTGAACGCTCGTTCTTACGGAACGACCGACCCTCAAGCAGACCATCCTTAGAATAATTGGCCCTTATGTCGGTCATCTTTACATTGAAGGCCTTAGTACTTAGTCGAGAGTCTAAACTCTACCCTAGGGTGACCCTCTGACTACCACTCTGCCTTAATTCTAACCTTCACCTCATCTTGACTTTGACTGTCATATCATCCTCATGGTCCGCTCGTTACATCACATATCACTAGTCTTCCTTTTAAGTTTAGTCGAAATAGGTGTAGCCGACTAACTGGACCCAAGTCTAGTTTTCATTTGCTCGCCTCTTTCCTCAGGGCCGTCCAAAAACTCCGATGCTCAAATCAGTACTAGCCCGAGCGAGTGAATGAAGAACAATAAGGAACGTGCATACAGGAGTAAAGCTCAAATGCTCCGAGAACGTACCTTGCCAACGGAGATGACTCCCCCTTTATATATCACCTCTCATAACTTCCATAATCATGAGGTGGAAAAGTGTCTCAAAGGTTGTTAGGTAAAGGAGAGTGTATAGCCTGAACAATATTGAACAATTTGCGATAATTGTTTGAGAAATCTTCCGTTTACTCATGTGTATACCTCTTTTGTCGTTTATAATTCATGTCATTGCTAAGATGTTGAAGGAATATGCTGTCATAAGTGGTCGGCTAATGGAGAACATAATAACTCCTTAAGAAGGTTCCAAAAGAATATTCTCTGAGAAGTTGTTAGAATTCTCTGACAATATTGTTTCCCAAACGCCTCTCGATCGAAAGTTGGTCAGACCAAGCGCCCCTTGAAGTGAAGACAAAATGGAAACCTGAGTTATATAAGATTGGTCGATATTCTGTACTGCTTTACCGTACCTGCATGGTCATGTTAGAGCTCTGAATGAGTTACTGCTCGGTTCTTGTTGTACTGCTTTGGCATACCTGCGTGGGCATATTGGAGCTCCATGTGAGATACCGCTCGGTCTTTAGGGTAGCTCAGATATATGGAGTCACCTGGAGTTTTGGGTGGCGAACCACCCAATCTTTAGGGTCGCTCGGATATATGGAGTCATCTGAAGCTCTGTGTGAGATACCGTCCGATCTTTAGGGTCGCTCGGATATATGGAGTCATCTAGAGTTCTGGATAAGGAACCACCTGATCTTTAGGGTCGCTCGGATATATGGAGTCATGTTGAGTTCTAGGTGAGGAACCACCTGGTCTTTAGGGCCACTCGGATATATGGAGTCATCTGAAGCTTTGTGTGAGATACCGCCTAGTCTTTAGGATCACTCGAATATATAGAGTCATCTGGGGTCTTGGGTGAGGAACCACCCGGTCTTTAGTGTTGCTCGGATATATGAGTCATCTGAAGCGCTGTATGAAATACCGCCTGATCGTTAGGGTTGTTCGAATATATGGAGTCATAGAAACGAGTCTCTTAAGTCCGAACAGCCTTGTGACCTCCCTACCATATACAGGGTTATCCGCCTACCCTTAGGACTTGAACGCTCGTTATTACGGAACGACCGGTCCTCAAGCAGGTCATCCTTAGAACAATCAACCCTTAAGCAGATCATCTTTGCATTGGAGGCCTTAGTACTTACTACTCGAGAGTCTAAACTCTGCCTTAGGGTGACCCTCTAACTACTATCCTGTCTTGATTTTGATCTCCACCACATCTTAACTTTGAGTGTCATACCATCTTTCGGGTCCACTCGTTACATCCCATATCCCCATGCTTAGCCTTATCTAGTACTCTTTATCATTATTAAAGAAAATAATAAGTCTGGGATGTGTCTACTGCCATTGCATATATTTCGTTGATGTAAATACCAAAATATATATTTAAAATTTTAAATAATTTTGTTTGATTTTAACGGTTTAGATAAATATAAACTGAAATTAAATCAAAATTGATGATTTTATCTAGTAATCAAACCAAAACTAAAGCGACAAATCCTGTGTCTAAAAAATCATATAAATTTTGAAAAAAAATGAGCAAGATAAGTATCATAAACATGCACAATCTATGCAGGTGTTGAACCATATTTTGTCTTTTTTAAAAAAAAATAAATCAGAATGTATTGGTCCAAAATATAATTTAAACTTGGCAGATATTCTTCAGTGTAGTTTCCTTGTCGAAAATTACTGCTGGCTCATTAAGTTCAGGTAGGCAAACATTGCGTGAAACAACTGAGTAATCCACAGAAAGAAAATATATGCCATAGACCGTAGCTGAGATTCAATCCTTAAATATCTAATTAACTGTTTGAATGCACTATTACTCTGGGAGCAAATTTATTGTTTAATTCTTTAAATAATAGTAAGTGATGGTGTCAATCAATTTGAATTAAAAAAATATAAATTAAAGTTAATTTATTAATTATTATTATTATTTTTGTTTATTGTAGAAATTAGTTTAGTCAAGGTTGCTGCCACTCCAACAAAACTTGATTTAAACACTAATTTAATCCAATTCTAACTCAATTCCTCTATAAATATCTGCTTAAATAAGCAGATTTTATCCTAATCAGAGATAACAAGGTGGATATTTGTAAGATGAATTATAATCCAACTTGGATTAAGATTTAATGCTTTCAGTGATTACTTAGAAAATAATTAAGTAGTGGACTGGCTCATAATATATTTTTGCACAATTGTTCTATGGCTTGTTAAGAGACTCGAAACAGAAGGCAACCTCCATGCTCTATCGCTGGTTAAGAGACTCGAACCAGATGACAACCTCCTTATGTAGTTTGATCTGCCTGACCTGTTTGGCATCAACCTTGTTGGATCAACTCTTCGACTGATCCAAGCATCATGGACTCGAAGGCGAAGATGTGATTATGGAAGTAATTTTAATGTGCATAGCGGGAAAACAAAAACAAAACTAATACTACTCAAATGAAGTCTTTCCTAGAGTTTAGCTAATTCTTATAAACTTGATTGGTTGCCAAAGGATAACTGAATTTGTACATAAGACCAGATGATGATGCCCAAGTGATCAGTAAGAACTCGTAGTTTTGGTGTTAAACATGAGCAATTAAGCAAACTATGCATCTACCAAGTAGTTCTTGTGGTAGCACCTGAAACCTCAGTGGATTCATCTTGCGCAACTACTATTGGTACTTTGGAGTACCTCAAGTCATTCAATTCGAGGAAATGGTTGCAACAAATGACTAACTAATCCAAACAACTAACAAGCATCAATTTACGAGGCGATGGCATACACACACTCTTCTAACGTAAAATAAGCATATAAAATTATCATAAATAAAGAAAACAAGTAGCATCTCAAGGTTTGAGAATCCATTTATTAATAATGGAATCATAGAAAGTAAAGTAATAAGAGATCACCAACCTAATTAAGTCGTTATTAATAATTGAATCATAGAAAGTAAAGTAAGAAAGATCACCAATTTAATTTTTTTATCCTCCCACCAATAAACGAGTATCAATCTTGTTGAGCTGCTTCCAATGTTCAGCAACCTCCATTCCTAATATATCAGATGAACAATGGCATTGGAAAGAAGTAAGCATTTCAAGGACTATAAGATAAACCAAAGTAAAAGTTGAGTTTCTGTGTTCTCCATTCTCTCAAGCCTTTCCTGAAAACAACTTAACTACATCCTTTTTAAGGTGTATTTAGTCCACAAACCTTACGCCATCGATGAACTACTTCAAGACCATATCTGACATGCAAGTGGTTGAACCGCACAAGTATGAGAATGCAATTGGAAATTGTTATCACCAACAATTTTTAAAAGGAATGCAAAATATTACTGTGTGGACTCTTTCAGTATCTCATTGAAACTCCACCTAGACGTGCCGCACCAAGTAGAGCTCCAGCAACTGTATAATTCCTTGGCTTCCTTATTGCTTTCGGGGGCGTCTAAATGGATCCCAGATATCGGTTGCAATTCGCTACCATCACTTTCTGAAAATTTCTGGCTTCACCTGAATTCAAAGGTAACTAAATAAAAGTTACAAGTTAGAAAAGCATTAGGATTTAGAAATCTAATGTTTATCCATCGAGCAAGCTAAACATAATAGGGCAGCAGCAGTTTGTGTTTGTGCCGTCTTAATTACATTATAAGCCGAGTTATTCTAGTTAATATAATTATTTATATATACAACAACAACAAGCAGACCTTTTTCCCCACTAGGTGGGATCGGCTGTATGAATCTTTTTACGCCATTGAGCTCTATCCCCTATTATATCATCATTTATATTTAAATAAATTTTATCTTCTTTTATTGTTGCTAACCAAGTCTTTTTTAGTCTTCCTCGTTTGAGATGCATGTTTATCATAGTTTCATATGGCCTAACTGGAGCATTTATTGGTCGTCTACGTACATGTCCGTACCATCTTAAACGTGTCTCTCGGAGTTTTTCCTCAATAGATGCAACTCCAACTTTCTCTCTAATGCTCTCACTTATTATTTTGTCCATCTTCATATGTCCACACATCCACCTTAACATCCTTATCTCTGCAACTCTCATCTTCTCCTCATGTGCTCGAGTCATAGCCCAACATTCAGCTCCATATAATATAGCAGGTCTAACTGCGATTTTATTGAACTTATCTTTAAATTTAAGAGGTACTTTACGGTTACATAAAACACTCGACGCTCCCCTCCATTTCACTCATCCTGCTTGTATTCTATATAAGACATCTCTCTCAATCCCTCCATCGTTTTGCAAAAATGATCCTAAATATTTAAATCTCTCGATTCCGGGCAACTCGTCCTCTCCTATCTTAACAATTGTTTCATTTTTTCTAATATTACTAAACTTAAATTCCATATATTCTGTCTTTAATCTACTAAGCTTAAAACTTTTCCCTTCTAATATTTCCCTCCAAGATTCTAGTTTAGCATTTACTCCTTCACGTGTTTCATCTACCAAAATAATATCATCTGCAAACAACATGCACCACGGTACTGTGTGTTAAATGTGTGCAGTGAGTTCGTCCAAAATTAGTGTAAAACGATAGGGACTAAAAGTTGAACCTGATGTAACCCTATCTTTATTGGAAATGCTTCAGTCACTCCGCCATAAGTCTTTACTCTAGTTGTTATATCCTCATACATATCCTTAATTAGTTCAATATATGTTACGCTAACACCTCTCTTTTCTAGAATTCTCCATATAATTTCTCTTGTGACTCTATCATAAGTTTTTTCTAAGTCAATGAATACCATGTGTAGATTTTGTTTTTGCTCCCGATATTTTTCAATTAATTGTCTAAGAAGATGTACAACTTCTATTATCGACCTTCCAAGCATGAACCCAAATTGATTTTCTGTCACTGTGGTCTCCTTCCTTAATCTTTTTTCTATTATTTTTTCCCAAAGTTTCATACTATGACTCATTAGTTTAATATACCTATATTTTGCACAATTTTGTACGTCTCCCTTGTTCTTATATAAGGGAACTAGAGTACTTATCCTCCATTGATCAGACATTTTTTCATTTTCAATATCATGTAAATAATTTTGTAAGTCATTCAATACCTTATTTCCCTAGACACTTTCATACCTCTATCGGAATATCATCTGGTCCAACGATTTTTCCATTCTGCATCTCATTTAAAGTTTATTTTACTTCTGATATTTGAATTCTACGATAAAAATTAAAATTTCTATACTCATTTGACTTACTTAAATTACCTAAGTTAAGTTGGTCACCTAAACTTTCATTAAAAAGTTGATGAAAATACTTCTTCCACCGTTCTTTTATTTCTCCATCGTTTACTAATACCCTATTACATTCATCTTTAATGTATTTTATTTGTCTAAGATCTCTTGTTTTTCTTTCTCTCACTTTAGCTATTCTATAAATATCTCTTCCCCCTTCTTTTATATCCAGTTTTTGATATACTCATTCAAAAGTTTCATTTTTTGCTTCACTTACTACTTTCTTAACTTCTGTCTTGGCTATTGTATATTTTTTTAAGTTTTCCTCGGCCTTACAAATATATAATTCCTAATAAGCTATTCGTTTTTCCTTCACTTTCTCTTGTACTTTCTCATTCCACCACCAATATTCTTTACTTAGTGATACATGTCCCTTTGACTCACCGAGTACACTCTTAGATACTATTTTCAACTTTGATACCTTCTTATCCCATGTTGTATTAGAGTCATCGTATATTTCACCTAATGCTTGTACTTCTATCTTCTCCTTAAATATATGTTGTTGACCATTCTTTAACTTCGACCACTTAATTCTAGGAATCGTATATATTTTCTTAATATTAATATTATGTCTGAGGTGTATATCCAACACTACTAACCTATGTTGGGTAATTAAGCTTTCTCCAAGGCGACAGGAAGGTCACGGGCGATGCGGCCACGACCCCTTGCGGCAGCTCGGCCAGGGAGTGCGTTCGATAGGACGATAAAGCCTCCACAGTTTTTGGGAGCGGAGCCGGAGTCGAAGTTCCGACCCTCTCAGCAGGCTACGCGCCCGAGGTAGCAGAACACGAAGATGGCTCCGCTCGGCACCTCTTGCGCCTGGTCAGTGGCACGTCGGAGGAGGTCGAGCCCGATGGCTCCTCGACATGAATGATGGGGCATTGTGCGGACGAAGGCTGTGAGCCCGGGGTGGCTCCGTCGCTCGGCACATGACTGATCGCCTTCGCCCACCACCACGGGCGTCTCCTCGCTCAGGCCGAGCGGATCTTCGTGTGAGCCGATCGGTTGCAGACCTCGGCTCATTAGTTCTTCGGTAGTCGTGGCCTCAATTGCGCTGTCTGTAAGTTTTGCCTTGCCAGGCATCCGCGCTGCATCATGATTTCGGCTGTAGGAGAAAAAGAAAAATCAGTTAGTATCAAAGGAAAAGGGTAAAGTAGTTGCATACCTAGGCTGGTCGGGAGCCGGGTGCGGATCGGACTGAGGCGAAAAATGTAGAGGACACCCTCAAGCAACAGCTTGTGGATGTCATACTTCTGACCGGCCAACATCGCCGCAACATCCAAGTAGTCCGATCGGCTCTTGTAGCTTTTCAGTGGAGGTTGAGGTGCCACTTCAAGCTGCCAGTGGGTTGAGAATTCTGACCGCTCGGGAAGACTCGTGAAAAAGAAGTACTCCCTCCAATGTTTATTGAAAGTTGGCATTTTATCAAAGAACACTAAGACGACCCTAGATTGGAAGAGTAAGGTCCCTGGCTCGGACAGCTTCGGGTAATAAAAATAATGGAAGATTCGAGGGACAAGAGGGATGTCGTGCAATCGAAACAAGACGACGACGCTGCACAGAAGACAGAAAGAGTTTGGCACGAGCTGAGGGAGGGAGATGCGGAAGTATTTACAAACTGTAATAATGAAAGGATGAATAGGGAACCGCAGACCAGCGGAGAAATGGTCCCTGAATAGACGGATGCATCCGTTCGGTGGGGTATTTGGTCGATCAGATGAAGAAGGTAAAACGATCTCGTGGTCAGGCGGAATTTCGAAGACACTCCTAAGGCCCTCAGCATCGCCCTCATCAAACCTACACTCCATAGTGGTATACCAGAGTCCAGGGATGGGAGCCGACAACTGCGAAGAGTTTGCCATCTCGAAGATAAAGGAAGAAGGGGGGGGGGGGGGGGCAGCCGGGAGGCAGAAACGTAATCAAAAGAAAAAAGGTCGTGGGGGATTTCACCGGAACCAAAAAATGAGTCAACTGATCAAAACCAAACGAGAAGGGAAGATGGCTTACTAGGAAAAAAAGGGGTTGCTGGAAAAGGGGGACGGAGGATCGCCGGAGAACAAAGCGCGCAGAAGCACAGAGGTCGCGGAAACACAGCAACGAAAGCGTGGAAAAGGCGGCAACATAGCAGGCTCATATACCCCGGGCTCGGCCGACTGGAGCCTCCCGATCTAGGTCACGGGAACCTAGGACGAGATCTCGCCGTTGAATTTAAACCGCCAAGCGTCGCAATCAATGCCTGTCACGCCAAGCGTGCGAAGGCGGTGGGTGTAACACGTGGTATGCTACCACGGGTCGGCAGTTAATGCAAGTGTGGGAACCTGTTCTGCCTTAATGAGAAGGGATTTGCACGATTCCCAAGAAATCAAGGTGACATCAGCATAGCCCGCGCTCGCCCGAGACAGCCCGAAGAAAAGGTTCTAACAAGTGCAAACCTTTGGCCGCCCGATCAGATCGAGGGAGACTGCTTATGACCAAGCGGCAAGCTTCAAAAGGCTGATCGATGAGGATCGGTCCTATCCCGCTCGGAGACCACATAAGGTCAAAGGTCAATCGGGAGGAAATCTGCTCACACTTGTCCAGTCAGTCGGACTACAGCCTCCTTCGACTAAACTTGAAGGGTAGGCTTGTGATGCAGTGATGATGAGGGGCCCCGTTTCACTGCCACGGTGGAGGTTAATGGAGGTCAAAGTCAAGATGGTCAACGGACGGATGATCTTGACCGGTCGAGCAGGGCATATTTTGACCGTGGGTAAAGCACCGACCCACCGTCTCCGACAAGGAGTAATTAAACCGACACTCAAGGGACGCGTAGAAGTCAAGCCGAGCGGCTCTCCCGCTCGGCGCGACGACAGACGACACGGACCGAGAACTTTCAACTGAGTGGCTCTCCTGCTAGGTGCGACAGTGGGCTTCCGGTCGAGTGACCATCCCGCTCGGCCCAGCAGTGGACGACACTTGGACAGGAGACTTTCAGTCGAGCGACTATCCCGCTCGGTGTGGCAGCAGACGCAAGGATATCAGAATCCTGGCCGAGCGGTCATTCCATTCAGCCAAGCAACAGACACAGCGGGATATCCTTCGACATCTTTTTGGGAGCTAGTGCCGCTAATGGGCGGCATGGTCAGACAGAGGATTGTACGACGAAAACTTCCACTGTCACTTTAGAGATATGCTCGGCCCGTTAAGGTATTGTGTCAGGGACACTTTACGGCTATGTCTCTTCAGGAAAAGCTTGGGATAGCGTGCCCGCTTTAAGAACTGTGCACACACGCTATAGGAGCCCTATATAAAGGGGGTCCAGGTATTGACAAAGGTATACTTTTCTCGTGATTTCTACTGTTGCGCTACAGTTCTCTTTTCTTCTTCTTGCTTCACCGGAGACTGATTTGAGAGTTGGAGGGTCATCACCGGGGGCCCTTTCCCTGGCTCAGCACTGACAATGCTTGTGTTGCAGGCGGGAGCGAAGTCCACCGGAAGTAAGCAAAAACGCCACATCCTCAGCATCCGTCTCCCCGACTTTCGAACAAGATCATTATTCATTATTCTCTTCACGATAAAAAAAACAAAAATCTTCTTATAACTTTTTTTTCATCCTACATTATCAAATAATACATCTTTATTTCAAATAATCCTATCCACACAGTGGCGGATCTAGGGGGGAACAGGGATGTGATTGAGCACCCCTTGCTCCCAGAAAATTCCACCAGTATATTGCAATCCAAGAGACAGTAAAAAAGAAGACAAATTCTAGTTCCCTTCTTTGAACACCCTCTTCTCTTTTTTTTTTTCTTTTTTTTTTTCTTTTTTTTTTTTTTGTCTAACTCCACCACTGTGTATCCACATTACTAATTTTGAAAGAAAAAAAAAAACAGGTTTTAAAGTTCACTACTCACATTCACAATAGTTCAATTTTTTTTATTTAATTTTTTTTCCTTTTACAAAGCTCTTAAAATTCTTACGTGGGAGATGCCCTAAACAATAATCACCCCTACTTTTTGTCAACGCCATTGCATTATCGTATTTAAGGGATCTTGGATCCATGCCCTGCTTTCAGCGTCGTTTAATGACTGAGCAAATTAAATCGGAAAAAGTAGATCATGATAATGTCAATTAATTAATTATGATTGTTAACTGCAAACTTATAATTAAGTGCAGTGCAGTGCAGTAGTTAAATCGTTCGTCTCTCTTTCATTATATTAGTTTTCTGTCTTTAATAATTCTTCTTGCTTTATTAAGGTACCCATCCAAAAGGTGTCAGGAGTGATTAAAACCATGCCTTTTTCTGCTGGATGCCCCATTGAAGTTGAAGGGCGTCTCGCTCAAAGATTAATTGATAGAAGAATAGTGGTCCATTTAATTTCTTCAAAACGAAGATAACTAACACCGGCCTACATCACATGTTGGACCACGACAAATTAAACTTGAGGAACCTTTGCGTTTACTAGGAGGGTTGTTGGAGAAAAAGTTAAGTAGTCACAAAATTTATCTCATTTTTTAAGTTATATCCCTCGTCAATATGCTCTCTGTTAGTGTTTTTCATGATATATATTGAACGCCCTCAACGAGTTTGATCCGAAATACAGCTCCATAGACTGGAGATAGAAACTCGAGACTCAGAGGGGAGCAGTTCATTCTTGCAACTGAACTCAACAACCGTGCCAACAAGCTTGCCAAGTGGACTGCTCAAGCACTTTTTTCTAGTGTTGTTCTGATGAAGCTATGGAATGCCATTGCTCGCAATAAACATGAATATTGTTCGATCTGGTCCTTGATTTTTTTATTTTTTTAGCACTAAAGGGATTAAAGATCGTGATTCTAATACATCACCAGGAGCATTAGTATCTGTCCATAATAAACAACTGCTAAGTTGATGAGAGATGCTCTTTCTTTTAGGCTATCATCTTATACTATTTGAAGGTGAATTTTTTCCTCCATGGGAGAATGATGAGCAATTTTAATCTTTTTATTATTTTTCGAGTCTAGAGTTTAGGGGGGTTTGTTTTTTTTTTTTTTTTTTTTTTTTTTTTTTTTTTGACTTTCATAGGGTTAAGATTTGAGTCGATTTAAACACATGTTTAGTTGTTTTTAGGAAGCTTTCGATTAATAAGAATTTGTGGCTACATTGTTTCTTTCTAAACGTCAAGTTTAGTTATCTATCTCATTGCATTCTCTAGAATTAACAAGGTTTAGAAGGTTACTTTCGCACGAATCAATAAAATCGATAATTATCCATTGTATTAGCATGTTAACTTATGGGTCATGCTTTTCTTTGCTTGAGGAAGACTAAATAGTCAATAGCGCGTTTACTAGCAAGGAAATTTATCTCATTCTTCAAGTTGTCCCTCATGAACCTCCGTTAGTGTTTGAGAATGTTAACATATGAGTCATGTTCTTTGCTTTAGGAAGACTAAATAGTCAATAGTGTTAGGTTACATTGTACTTAGTCCTTTGCTTGGTTCTTTTTGTTTGTGTTATCCCAAGTAATTTTCAATGATATTCACTTCTTTTTCTTCCATCTTTTCTATGTTCTGTGCAACGGTAGGGTATTTAGGTTGTCATCCAGGTACCTACGGTTCGGGCCCCAGCTACAACGAATTTATAAAAAAAATTCTTCTAAATGGGGCACGCGACTAAAGGATGCTGAACTCCTGTACTGCCCACTGCGAACGCTTTCTGATTTATCCTGGTGGTCGGTGGAAAATTTTTATAGAACCGGATCGATCACTCTAGACTCAACATTACCTAACCTGATTAATTATTTTTTTATTTCCTTGACTTTTCTTAATTTTAGGCAATGTTCAAGTTTTTTAAGACACACATCCTTTTTCTTAATTTTACATAATGATCTTAGTTAAAATAGAAACTCTATCTAATATAATACATTCATTGGCTTTTTATTAAAGGATGCACTTAAAATTATAGAATTTTTCAAACACATACTTAACTTTTAGATTTTTTTAAAGGGCACACTTATTTTCTATTTTACTTTTTTCATCAACCATTGTAATATTATATTCAAAGAATAATATCGTTATGGTGTTAATTTTCAAAGAACATCATCACTGTTGTATTGATTTCTAATAATAACATTGAGCTCCAATAATAATAACATCATGGTAGTGCTGATTTCTACCATAGTGATGTTTATTTTAGAGTTTATGTAATATTAAAGTAGTGTTGATTTTTGAAATATATCATAATAATATTATTCTTTGAATGTAATGCTGTAATAATTGGTGGGAGTGATAAAATGAAAAACAAATGTACCTTTTAAAAAAAATCTAAAAGTTAGGTCCTCTTTAAAAAATTCCACAACTTTAAAGCCAATTGTGCTAGATTTCTATTCCTAATCACCACATATGGTGGGCATAAGAAAGGTCAACTCCCTTAGCTCCCCCACCGCCATAAAAATCCTTGGAAGTTTAATGAGTGGGGCTCCTGATTTTGAGAATTTGATTAATTAAACTCTTTTACCTAATCTTTAATTTTATAATAAGATAATATTATCATATCACATATAATAAGCAATTAACAAGACGATTCATCAGAAGCTTTTGTCTTGTCAATCTAGCGAAATTACGTTTAATCAGTAGCTTTTACCAGCTTCGGGATCGTTCCCACAAGTATAGTTGGGTAGAGGATGCATGACAATTTTATTATGATAAAATAAGGGATTAATTTTCAACGGACGTATATCTTTGGAAAAAATCTCTCTCATGCACCCTCTAGCTACTTAGTTTGGAGATTGACTATAAATTGATTCCGTGATTGACCTCTATTCATATAGCTTGGCCAGGGATGTCTGGGATAAGGATAATCATTTTTTACTACAAAAGAGATGAACTACTTAATTCTTGCCCCCGCAGGTTGACATAATTGATATTTACATAAGTGATTAATAGGTTTAGAGATTAATTTTTAATGAGTGTAAAATTTTTCATTGGATGTCTGACCTTCCCAATACAAAGGGTCACTATGCTAGGACAAAATGTCCTTTGTGATTTACCTGTCATATCTAGCCGTGTGCTGATAATACTGTGTTGTCTGGGATGAGCGTTATCCCTAGATGAAGTAATTAATTTCCGATAGATGAAAATATTATTTTAGATTATTTCGTGCCTCTATCTAAGAAGGTCACTCAGCTAAGGTTATTTATTCCCTTCCAAGTATGTTGAGTTACCCTGCCCTAGAGGGATCTAGTGACTAGGGGTGTAAATAAACTGAACTAGTTCGTGAACTTTTTCAACAGGTTCAAAAAAATATTTGATTTATTTTTAAAATTATCGAATTGCAAGCGAACTTGAGCATGTTCAATAATTTTTTCAAACTAAATTTGAATCTATAATATTGTGTTTAATTGTTCACGAGTCACTCGTAATCCAAATTCGAATCAAATTTTAATTTTTTTTTATATAATTTTAATTTAAATATATTCAAATAATTCAAACCAAATTTAAAATTAAGTTCTTTAGTTCAAATAGGCTTGAATACGAGTTTTATTTCAAATCGAGTTTGAGTCAAAATTATTTGTAATTTTGAACTACTTCATATAGAACTCTAATTCTAAATTATTTATATTTATGATTTCAAACTTCAAATCAAACTTCCAATATCATATATATATATATATATATATATATATATACTTTTTTGAGTTTAAATTTAAATATTAATTTTTTTTTATTACATTATTCCATTCAATTCGACTCATTCGCACCTCAATGATTGTTTCATCAATTACCAGATGAACTAATTATTGAAATGAACACAAAATTGGCATTTTATTCCTGTGGAAAAAGAAGATGTAAACACAAAATTGACAGCTTGAATTAACGTCTCCGATTAATACAGTAGGTAATTGACTACGTGAACGATGACATTGACTGTCGTACATCAGTAGCTGTATTTTATTTTTTAAAATATAATTATAACTTATAATATATTAATTTATTATGAAGTTGAGTCATAAAAACATAAAAATATTAAAAAATTATTAATTGTGGAGGAATATTCTACTCGTTCTTCGAGCTTTAGAACGTTATGATCAGTCGACAAAGATTGAAACCGAAGAAAATTATAGGCAGCAGCAAACAGAAAACTTGAATTTGTTGGCTATTCATGCAATTATCGATTCAACAAAAGAAAGAAAAAAACAGAGAAAAATTAACTTGAAATCTGCACAAAATATATATACATGTATATACAAAGCTAGCTGTAGCAATTTTGAGGATTCATCGGCGGCACGGATTTAGCTTCAGATTTGGTCCATGGCGTGCGAGATGGACGGGAAATCCTTGGCGTTGAGCTCCGGAGCGTGAATCTACTGCCAATTGATGAAGCAGCTCGGAGCAAATTGGTTTCCGGCGGCGAACAGAGCCGGCGGCGGCGAATCGTCGGACCACTTGAGCTCTTGGTCGTCGCCGCACAGCTGCGCCGTCCACGAGGCTTCTTCCTCCTCGGCGTACCAGTTCCCGTCCTCCGGGAAACAGGGAGGAGGTTGGGGCGGAGCCGTCGCCGTCGCCGTCGGGAAAACCGCGGGGTTGGGCCAGAGGAGCTGCTGCTGGCCGCCGAAGGGGAAGTAGCAACCGACCGAACACGAGCCGCGGCCGGCGAGGAACTGGTCCGGCGACGCCTCCTCCTTCCCCGGCCGCAACGCGCCGCCGCTCATGCTCTCCTCCGCCGACGGCTCAGAGCTCTTCCCACTGCTCTCGCCGCCCTCGGCGGCGACCGGCCTGTGGGTGTCCGGGTCCACCCCTCGCCGCCTCAGCTTCTTCTTGATGCAGGAATTCCACAAGTTCTTGATCTCGTTGTCCGTCCTCCCCGGCAACCGCGCCGCAATCCTCGACCACCTGTGCGTCATCGTCGATCCACGATCGAAAGAAAATCAAATTCAAGAACAAATCAATGGATCGACGATCGGAAGTGTGCATATTTATAAATATACTTGTTTCCAAGGACGGCATGGAGCTCGACTACGAGCTCTTCTTCCTGGCTCGAGAACGTACCCCGCTTGAGGTCCGGCCTGAGGTAATTGATCCACCTGAGCCTGCAACTCTTGCCGCACCTCTGGAGACCTGCCATGCAGACGATGACATTTTTGGAGAGTGGAGCAGAATCGAGAGAGAGAGAGAGAAAGAGAGAGTGAGGATGAGGAATTCTATATATATATAGTTACCAGCTTGTTTAGGGACAGAGCTCCAGCAGCCATGGCCGAAGTTGGCAATGTGCTTGCGCAGCTTGTCGTCCTCCTCGGGAGACCAGAGGCCCTTCCGCAGCTTCTGCGTGAAGCTGCAGGAGTGCCCTCCCATTCCCTCTAACCCCTCCCAAACAGGGATATCGATCGATGTGGGAGAAGAAGGAAAAGAAAGGGAAAGGTCGCAATCTATCTCTCAGTGGTTTGGTTGGTGCTAGAAGAGAGGGAGGGGGGGCTTCCTACCACTGCCCCCCTCCCTCACCCTCCTTTTTTAAAGTGGGATGGGAGGTGGGGAAGGAATGGATAGAGGTATTTATGTTTATTTAATAAGGTAATCTATTCAAGTCATTATATTAGTTGGTTAAGTTTGCTTTAATTTGATTTTAAGTTTAGTAATACAAGTTTATTTGAATATTTAAAACTTTTATAATTTTTTTAAACTTACTTGGTTGGTAAGTGAGTTTGACGATGGGTGTTTATTTGTTTATTTATGAATTTGATCATAATTTTATTGATGAAATTATTCAAAAGCTTTGTTTGTAGATATTGTTCCCGGATGTTATCTACAAATAGTTTACAATCTTTGTTGGTGAACATTGAACGCATATAGTAAAACTCGTTCATTGAGTTATTCAAATTTAGTTATTTAATTGACCTTGTGTATATTTAACTAACATAAATAGGAGGACCTTAATTATCAACTTCATAAATGTTTAATTCATTTAATGTCATAGTCATTAGAGCAAAAGGTGATAACGCTCATCTCAGACGATCCCATATCACCTGCCTCTCGACTAGATTTAATTCCCTAGTCATGTTTTGCCACAAAGTGGTGTGGAAAATACACAGAATGTTTAGACAATATGGGAGAAGTCTATTGGGATTATTGATATTGATAGAGGAAGTGAATAGCAATTTGCTTCGATCATCTTTGTCGTTCACGTGTACTATTAATAATAGATTAATACTAGGATAATATAAACATAGCAATAAAACATAAGAAAAACAAATCAATTTACATGATTTAGAACCTTCGATTCTATTTCACAGTCTAGCGTTCTAACAGTAACATCATTATCTTTTTCCTTGTCAGATATCTTCTAGAGACGAATAAACATTTTACGAGACATGTTCTCACAAATCAATACAACTAGATATAAAGATAAATGCAAAAATGAAATACAATGTAAGCAAATACTTTACACAAGCAATCGTTGCTTTGCTCGGTGTTGATTGCTTTGGATTGCCTTTTAAATGTCTAGAAATACAATAACACTCTCTTTCGAAACCCCCAACAACCAACTATCATGACTAAAAACTGCCCAACAATTAACTACTAGATCCCATCAGTCATTGTTATGTCTAAATTCAAATGTAACACCTGTAGAATGACTCTTTCCAGCTAAATTTTGATCACAATAGTCGATTGCTCATTACCATCAATTGATTGATGGCTAAATAGTCGAATCCCACAATGAAAATCTAAACATTTTGTTTGCTCAAATAATGACATCAGTCAATTACTATTCTCCATCAATCAACTGATTATGAAGTCTAGTTGATCAGTCGTGTTCTAAATATTTTATTTACTACAACTGTGTCATTAGTCGATTATGTAGGGTCAAACAGTGCAACAGAGGGGTGAATATCCCTCATAAAACTTTTTCTTGTATCTTTGAAATCAGAATGTAGCGAAATTAAAATAAAAAAGAAATATGATACAATTGGTTACTTGGTTCGTTGCCCATAAGATTACTACTCCAAGGTCTATGATCTGATCGTGAAGCGTTTATGAGTAAGCAATCAACTAATTTTCTCCTTTTGAGAATCTCTCAAAGGTGGAGAAAGCTTCTTACAATTTGAGATAGTAACACCTTAATATACCTCTAAATGAAATGCAGTAATTAAAATGTTACCGACAACAATAATAAAGTGTAGAACTTTGTTGTTAGTTATCGGATAGATTCGGCGTGTTGACGGCATAACTTGCATGAACAAATGAATGAATGAGAGAATTGAAGAATGCGTGTTGTTTTAAGCTCGATCGTTGAGGTACTTTTATAAGCTTTTATCCGTCAACCAATAACCATTATTCATCGACTAATCCAAATCTGATCCTGCCAATTCATCGCTTGATTTCTATCTTTTTCGATCGACTAATCCTTGTATTCAGTCGACTGATCCTTGTATTCGATCAATCAAACCATAATATCATCAGGGTTTGCGTCCAGGTTCACGATCGAATCAGATTGGGTCTCCTCGAGATTCATTTGTTCGATCAATCGATTATCCAAATTGGTCGAACAATCCTCCAACTTCCTTCAATGATCAAATTGGAGCATAGTTAATTCATTGATCAAATCAAGGTTCAGTTGACTGATACACCTTATCAGTCGACTGATCCCACTTTTTCTTTTAGAGTCAGATCGTATCCAACTCGACCTTATCTCTTATGGCCAATTGACTGAAAACTCTATTTCCTACAAAACAAAGTTCGTACAACAATAATAATAATAGACTTGCAAAACAAAGTTAGTAACATAAAATGGTGTGATAATGCAAGCTCAATTTCGACGATAGGAACTCTTTGATCTTTTCTTTGAAACTTTTGACTTCTTAGTTTGATCAACACTTAACTTTGTCCAACATTAAGATGCGTCCTCATTCCTTATTTTCAGAAGGACTCTTTAGGACTTACTTTTCTCTCATACTAAACATCCGGTTTGCTTGACTTGTTTGAACTTCTTTTGCTTAGTATCCGATCAATACACCAAGACTCCCCCCTTTATTTGATATTTGGTCCATCGAACCTATCAAGTGTGTTCTACCATATCCATCTGGTCTTTCTTTACCTAGTATCTCGTACTTTTGAACCATGCACTAAGACTTTATTGTCTAATGTATGATCCTCCATATCCACTAGGACTTTTGTTGTCTAGTGTTCGGTTCTTCTGATCTACTAGAACTTTCCATGTCAAGTGTCCACATTCACCACTCATATTAGATGCACAATATCTAACTTTAAATTTTTTGCCAAACATCAAAATATGAGTTTAATTATTGGTGTTGCCTACACCAACAAATTATTCTTATCCAGCAGTAGACTGATATACAACAAACTCCCTCAAACTCCAAACTCGGGGTTTAGGGGTCATTAGTCAATTGTTATTCTCTAGAAGTGGATTGAAGATAACAAGACTAAAACGTTTCTTTGTCTAGTATCTGATTGACCTCAATATATCAAAATTTCTCTCGATTAACATCCGATTGTCATTGACTTGCCAATACTTCACCTCCTAGCATCCGATCAATATTGACCTATCAAGACTTCCCTTCTCGTGTCAAGCATTATGTTACCTTCACCAGTCGGGACATTACCATTACCCAACATTCGATCCTCATTGACCTGTTTAGAATTCCTATCTCATGCTAGGCATCCTGTCAGTATAGATCTTCCATAACTTCACTATTGTTAAACATTCGATCCTCATCAACCTATTTGGGTTTCTCATCTTATGTCTAATATCTGATCCTTCATGACTTGTTAGGATTTTCATCCACATGTCTAACATCCAATCCTTCGCAACATGTTAGGACTTCCCACACTTACCTAATATCTAGTCTCCCATGATATATTAGGACTTCCACTACACGTAAGGGTACAATTCTTCATGATCCACTTAGATTTCACTCATCTTGTGTCAAGTGTCCGTCCTTCATAACTCACTTAGACTTCACTCTTGTAACTTCTTGTTGGACTTTCGATTGTCAAGTGTCTAGTCAATTGTGACCTCCTTAGATTTATTCACTTGTCAACTAAATAAGGACTTTCAATTGTCAAGTGTCTAGTTAACCATGATCCACTTAGACTTCTCCACTTAATTATTGAGGTCGATTGTACCAACAATCTCACTTTTCAGTTGATGTCTCACTCAAAGATCAAACTGAGCTTA
Source organism: Zingiber officinale (assembly GCF_018446385.1). Classification (NCBI taxonomy): domain Eukaryota; kingdom Viridiplantae; phylum Streptophyta; class Magnoliopsida; order Zingiberales; family Zingiberaceae; genus Zingiber; species Zingiber officinale. Next base: position 119,423,696 of record NC_056003.1, read on the forward strand.
CCCTTTATCAATGATCACTCCCTTGAGAGTATTGCTCGGTCATCAACATATATTTCTCAAACATCAAAACTCAAATCGAGTTTGGTCAACCTTGACCAGAAGTTGATTACACCAACAAAGTCTCTGATCGATTAGAAGTATGTCCATCAAACAGTAAACAAATATGCACTTTAAAAAGGAATATCTTGTTGAAGTTGATGCTTCAGGTAACAAAACAAGTTTCATCTCCGTGGAGATTTGTTAGAGTGAAATCTAACATCATGTGAGGAGATGAATTGAAATGGACTGCCCAACTTACAAACAATATAATGGGAATATATAGAAATTGCTCACTAATGACCATCAGAGCAATAATTAAAAGTTTGTGTTATGTAAATCAATTAGCTTTCCACTCTCAAAATGTTCAAAAGTTTCACTTTGGATTAACAAGACAAGGTTAAGAACCATATATGCTATTACTTAAGTTTTAAGGATAAAAATCAAAAGGATGTTTCTTATTTTTATTATCAAAAGGACACTCCGAAAATATCAAAAGTTTTTATCATTTTGATAAAAATATCAAAATGATGTCTCATGCTATTTTTCATTCCGAAAATATTTTTATTTGAATGTTGCTATATTAATTATGATAATAACTACTAAACATAAAACAAAATTATTTCAGTTTAATCAAAACTACCATATATAGATCATTGTTATATTCAAATACTCTTTTACTAACTTAGTAAAATTGCTCAAACTTGATCAAGATCACTCCAATTTAGTCAAAATTGCTTCAATATCACTATAGTAGTATGGATGTAGTTGTTATGACGTGTAGCAAGTTGTATCAGTTGTGGTTATAGATCATGATCTTATCTGAAAGCGGGCGAGTGGAAAGCTAGGATGTGGTGGCTTTGATGACCGGATGTGGACTTCGCTCCGTTCTGCAAAACAAATGACGTCGATGCTGAGCCAGGGAAGGGGACCCTGACATTGGCCCTTCGATACTCAAGTCAATTACCGGAATGTGGAGAAGAAGTGAAACAGTAAAATTATGTGCTAAAATAAATCACGTGTACCTCCGCCGATGATAGACCTCCCTTTGTATAGAGCCCTGGTGGGTGACGAGTACGCTCTTTAAGATATGGGCACGTTCTCCGATATATTCATGGTCATGTTCTCCAACATGTTCGTGGCCACGTCCTCCACTATGTCCTATGAAAGGACCTGTTAGTAAAGTGCGTCTAACACCTACCTTAACAGGGCTTCCGCCGTACGATCCACTTGTCGACCGTGCCTAATGTCAGTGGCACTCCCCTAAAAGGATGTCGCGAGGACCACGGTCCTGCTGTTTGGTCGAGCGGATCAGTCGCTCGACCGGGACTCTGCACTGTCCACGGTCAGGTCCTGCTTCTTGGCCGAGCGAGTAGCCGCATGGCCGGGAGCACTCCGCTCTGTCAACTTTAGTTACTCGTCCGTGCGGTGTCTATGTAGTAACCTGCCTTCCTCCGTTCGGACAAACTATCCAGTCTCCCTCGGCGCCTTGATAATATGACTCGAGCACCTGTCTATGATATTCTCCCGAATCAGAAGGATTGTCCACTCGGACATGCCTCCTGCCAATCAAGCCCTACCTATTCCGACCGACTATTGCATTTACCTTCCGTTCGACCCTTTGACACTTGGGCGTTGACTATCTTGACTTTGACCTCTACCCTGACAGTTGACCCCGTGCCAGGTAGGGCCTCTTATCGCCGCATCAGTTGCTATATATGATGGTGATTGATCCGGTAGTAAGAGCAGGGGGCCCCGCCATGGGAAGTCGACGCCACGTGGAAGCCATAGTGGTAGTCGTTCGTCCGGAGAGGGCCGGGTCCGACCGGCCGATGGAATCGAACGCCCGGAGAGGGATGGGTCCGATCGGCTTGCCGACCGGACGATATACGGCTGATGGTTAAAGGCGCCCTGTCGAAAGCAGGGTTCCGGCGCTCAGGGGAAAAGGTCGTGGGCCGAGCGGACCCCATGCTCGGCCAAAGCCATAAGGTAACACTGCTAATAGTCCCCATAAAGCATGTGATGGAGAATCTCCCCAAGTAAACCACCGCATATGTCCGGCCGGATGTTGAGGGAGCTGTCCGCCCGGACGCTAGATCTGGAGCAAAGGGGAAAAAGACAAGGGAGGTCTTATTTCTGACAGCAGGAATGTTTCACGTGTAGGCCATGCTCCAAATCTTGTGACAGGGGATTCTGCTGTCCCATCGAGGACATGCTTTGACTGTAGCGGTATGGGTCAGGTGAGCTTTCTGACAACCGCATACCGAGGAAAGGACAGAGGACACATATGCACCTCGGTATACATGCCCTAACCCTTCACAACTCTATATAAAGAGCCTCGGACTTCGCCGGAGGTACGCATTCTGAGACTTTGGGAGCCACCTTTTTCATCGTTGCTCACCTGACTTGAGCGTCGGAGGGTCGCCGTCGGGAACCCCCTTCCCGGCTCGACTTCTGTGCAGGTTTGTCGGAGCTTCGTTCTAGCAGTTGAAGAGCCACGTCAGCAGTCGAAGAGCGCTCCGTGCCCAGCATCCATTGATTCAGCCTTCGGACAGGATCAATTTGGCGCCGTCTGTGGGAACGCTCCTGCATCCGACCGGAAACCATGGATGAGGCTGGACGACAACACACGGTGACGCTTTCGACGGAAGAACTCGACGCTCTGGTCGAGATAAGGGCCGCCAAACTTGTGGAGCAAAAACAGAAGGCAACGCCGAGCGGAGGAACATGGAGCTAGATTTGGTCGACGAGGAGCGAGCCAAGGCATCCGTTCGGCTGATGGCGTATCGGCAACGGATGAAGCAAAACTACAACCGGCGCATCATTCCCAGATCATTCCAGGTCGGCGATCTTGTCTGGAAGAAAGTCAAGCCAGTCGGCAACGTCGGCAAGCTTGAAGCTCCGTGGGCAGGTCCCTTCAAAGTCATCGAAAAACTCCGCTCAGGCGCGTATTATCTGGAGGATGAAGACGGTCGGCAGCTAGATAGGCCGTGGAGCGCGAACCACCTCCAGCCTTACCGGGCAGGGTGAAAGGTGTGCCAATGTAAATCATCCTGTGTACTTTTTTCGACTGAATACTTGAAATGCAGAAATGAAAAATCAAGAGAACAAATATAAGGCATCGTTGACGAGAAAACGAAGGCCCCGAGCTGCTAAGCTGGAGGTATATTGTACGAGCCAAAGGCTCAATTCCGAAGACCCTATGCCGTTCGGCCAGGTAAACGTTGTCCAAAATTAGGCTTAAAAAGCCGACGAGCTCCGTCGTTAAAGATCGAGAGCCGCGCCGACCGGCTATAAATATCCGCGCCGTCGAGCTCCGACGTTAAATATCGAGAGACGAGCCGGCGTCTATAAACCCTCCGAGTGGAAGACCGTCGAGCTCCGACGTTAAATATCGAGAGACGAGCCGGCGTCTATAAACCCTCCGAGCGGAAGACCGTCGAGCTCCGACGTTAAATATCGAGAGACGAGCCGGCGTCTATAAATAATCCGAGCGGAAGACCGTCGAGCTCCGACGTTAAATATCGAGAGACGAGCCGGCGTCTATAAATAATCCGAGCGGAAGACCGACGAGCTCCGTCGTTAAAGATCGAGAGCCACGCCGACCGGCTATAAATATCCGCGCCGTCGAGCTCCGACGTTAAATATCGAGAGACGAGCCGGCATCTATAAACCCTCCGAGCGGAAGACCGTCGAGCTCCGACGTTAAATATCGAGAGACGAGCCGGCGTCTATAAACCCTCCGAGCGGAAGACCGTCGAGCTCCGACGTTAAATATCGAGAGACGAGCCGGCGTCTATAAAACCTCCGAGCGGAAGACCGTCGAGCTCCGACGTTAAATATCGAGAGACAGGCGTCTATAAACCCTCCGGCGGAAGACCGCCGAGCTCCGGCGTTAAATATCGAGAGCAGGCGTCTATAAACTCTCCGAGCGGAAGACCGTCGAGCTCCGACGTTAAATATCGAGAGACGAGCCGGCGTCTATAAATAATCCGAGCGGAAGACCGTCGAGCTCCGACGTTAAATATCGAGAGACGAGCCGGCGTCTATAAATAATCCGAGCGGAAGACCGTCGAGCTCCGACGTTAAATATCGAGAGACGAGCCGGCGTCTATGAATAATCCGAGCGGAATATCGTCGAAACTGCGATTATCCGTATTCTCCGCCGATATCGTTCGACCGATTTAAAGTTCCGCTCGGACTCAAGGCACAAAGGTTCTGGTCGGTTTATAGCGAGCGACTCTTGATAGCAACACAGAATGATAGTTGTCCGGTCGGAAGGGCTTGGCATATGCCGAAGGTAGGATAATAGGCGAGCGGGTAACACACATATTAGCAAAGGGACAAAGTGCAAGAAGATAGAGTGCACGAAAGGAAAGCATTTCATTGAAATTAAAACATTGGGTCGAGTGGCCTAAGTACAAAAAGGTTCATATTCAGCCGAGCGGCCAAATTACAAGAATTACTCAATATAGTCGTAGAGGTCCCTCGGAATATTGCTCAGGAGCTCCACCTGATCGCCGGCTGGAATATTGGTGGACTCCGGAAGAAGGCCCTTCGACTTCAGATAGGTCATGGTGGTCGTAATGGCCAAGTCGAAAGCTGAGTACATCCGCTCGCAAATTTTCTCCGAGAATTCAGGCGATCGGATGTGGTTTTGTCGAAGAGCGGCCACTCGGCTCGGCTCGGCATCCTGATATTCTTGGAAGGCCGCCTGGGAGCTTGTGAGGGCCTCATTCAGATGCTCAATCTTCTCCGTGTCGGCCGAGCGACCCACCTTCTCCCGGTCAAGCTGCTCCGTCAGCTCCTTTATCTTCAACTCCAGGCCTCTGGCCTCAACATTCTTTTTCTCCAGGTCGGAGATAGCAGTATTCTTCCGAGTGGTGGCCAGAGTTATTTTTGTGTCAAGTGACTTGACTTGTCGCTCGGACTCGGCCAGGGCGTGGGCCTGATCAGATGTTTTCTTCTTCTCGGCCGCCAGTAGAATTTGAGTTTTCTTCAGCTCCTTTTGTAACTCGGCGTACGAGGGGCCTTGAGAGCCGCTCGGACCGCCTGCTGCCCGCAGTTGCCTTATCTCCTCGTCCGCCATAGCCAGGCGGCTGGAAACCGCTATCTCTTCCACCCATCTCTGAAGCAAGAAGGCGCAGTTGTTAAAAGCCGAGCGGAAATATTACAAGCAAAAAAAAAAAAATGAACTTACCCCCGTAGCCTCCCGCATGTGGCTGTTGGCTAAGTTCCGGAGGGGGATCATTGCAACTCGCGCCCGAGCGTCGGCCCACATCTCAGCTAGGGGCCCTTTCAAAGTAATGGTGTGCTCGGGCACGGTTGGTCGATCGGCTTCTGGGAGCAACTCTTCAGTCGGGAGATGAAGAGTGACCAGTATTGTGCGGCCGTGACCAGGGATCGCTCGACCAGGATCAGAAGCCGGCGCGGAAAACCACGAATGGATGGTCGAGCGTTGGACTGAATGGCGAGCAGGGGGGAGAGTGTTGACCGGAGCGGCCTCAACCGTCGGATCCAGGTCACGGGAATCAAAGCATGCATCTAGCCGTCCATTTCGAATTGCTTCGATCACGTCAAAATATCATGCTACCGCCGCCGTACACCGATGACAGTGCTCCACGTGGCATTCAATCATTCGGAGCATTTAATGAAAGCGTGCCCAACCTTAATGTCGAAGATTGGCGCAGAATACGAGGAGATCCGGTGAAGACCATTGCTGATTCGCTTAGGCTACCTCTATGGTTGGCCGAGCGGTTGATACAAGCACGGAGGAACCGCTCGGCCGGATTCTTAGTCCAGTCAGTCGGGCTATTCGCCTCCTTCGACTAGACTTGAAGGGGAGGCAAGTGATCCGGTAGTAAGAGCAGGGGGCCCCGCCATGGGAAGTCAACGCCACGTGGAAGCCATAGTGGTAGTCGTCCGTCCGGAGAGAGCCGGGTCCGACCGGACGTCCGACCGGCCGATGGAATCGAACTCCCGGAGAGGGATGGGTCCGATTGGCTTGCCGACCGGACGATATACGGTTGATGGTTAAAGGCGCCCTGTCGAAAGCAGGGTTCCGGCGCTCAGGGGAAAAGGTCGTGGGCCGAGCGGACCCCACGCTCGGCCAAAGCCATAAGGTAACACTGCTAATAGTCCCCATAAAGCATGTGATGGAGAATCTCCCTAAGTAAACCACCGCATATGTCCGGCCGGATGTTGAGGGAGCTGTCCGCCCGGACGCTAGATCTGGAGCAAAGGGGAAAAAGACAAGGGAGGTCTTATTTCTGACAGCATGTATGTTTCACGTGTAGGTCATGCTCCAAATCTTGTGACAGGGGATTCTGTTGTCCCATCGAGGACATGCTTTGACTGTAGCGGTATGGGTCAGGTGAGCTTTCTGACAACCGCATACCGAGGAAAGGACAGAGGACACATATGCACCTCGGTATGCATGCCCTAACCCTTCACAACTCTATATAAAGAGCCTCAGACTTCGCCGGAGGTACGCATTCTGAGACTTTGGGAGCCACATTTTTCATCGTTGCTCACCTGACTTGAGCGTCGGAGGGTCGCCGCCGGGAACCCCCTTCCCGGCTCGACTTCTGTGCAGGTTTGCCGGAGCTTCGTTCTAGCAGTTGAAGAGCCACGTCAGCAGTCGAAGAGCGCTCCGTGCCCAGCGTCCATTGATTCAGCCTTCGGACAGGATCAGTGATGAAGAGATTTTAAATAAGTTAAAGAAATTTTGATAAATTTGAATAATTTTAATGAAGGTGGTAAAAGGTATTACACATGAAGCATTGTTATTTGTTAGTTTTCTTAGTTCTATTGAATGTTTTAGTAATTTTAACTTGGTTGAGTTTGATTTTGCTTGATTTGAGTCAACTTAATGTCATTATGACAAGTATATGATTTTCAACCTATGACTTTGAGGTCAAATCTAAACTTGCTAGGTGAAGCTCCTTTGATATTGATGCAAGTTGTCACCTCTACCTCCCTTCCTGCATGACCACACTATCCTCCATGATTCAAATCCAATAGAGAGCCTGGTCCTCCACGTTTGAGCGGATCTATCACTTGCATGTTCACACTGGTGAGCGGGGGATTGGTGTGGCTGACATGACCCCTCCGATAGTCAAGTCATCCTAAAGATAAAAGTGAAGATGTTTCCTTCAAAGAGAAGGGCTTAAAGAATGAGGAGTTGAACGGATCAATTTAGCAATTTCTAATCTCCTTAGTCACTTATTACCGCCACTTTCAAATACTTCCTTTCTTATAGAAATAGAGTGGGATTTCTACACAGGCTCATGCTCCTACAGATGTTTGAATCCTTCGAAAAGACACAAAAAAAATTACAAGATTTAATGCATAAATCTCATGAATGTGTTATGCACATTTGACAATCTAAAAGGTATGATTATCCACTCATATAATTTATGTTGCATCTTAAATGCAATTTTCCATTTATCTCCAGACCTTATTCTGATCTGATAGTATATGCTTTTAAGGTTGATTTTTGAGAAATCTTATGATCCATGTCGTCTGATCCTGTCCGAATGCTGAATCAACGGACACTAGGCACGTGGCGCTCCCGGCTGCTGACGTGGATCCTCGACTGGTTGCACGAACCTTCGGCGAACCTGCACAAAAGTCGGGCCGGGAAGGGGTTCCCGGCGGCGACCCTCCGACGCTCAAGTCAGGCAAGCAAACAGTGAAGAAAGTGGCTTCCAAGGAGTTTTTCGCGTACCTCCGGCGAAGTATGAGGCTCGTTATATAGAATGGTGAAAGAGTTCCTGTACGTCCACAGAGGCACCTACATGTCCGCAGCCCATACCTCGGTATGTGCCTGTCAGAAAGCTTACCTGACGCCATACTGCTACAGTCCCATCGCGCCTTTGATGGGACAACAGGACACCCCGTTGTCAGACTAGGAGTATGGCCTAGCCATACGACTTGACAGCTGTCATAAGGTGTTCACCTTTATTCACTGCTCACAATTCGGGGCGTCCGACCGGCTGGACGGGGAGTCCGTCCGGCCAGCCCCTCCTCATTTTACGCGCAGGTCGGACAGTACTCACATCGCGTCCGGCTTGCCGTTGACATTGATATGCTGGGGATATTTCCAGTAGGGTGCGGTGTAGGGACTGTTAGCAGTATGTCACCTTCTCTTAGGCCTTCCGTTCGACCCTTAGCTATTGTTTCAACTGAGCGTCGAAACCCCGACCCATTTCAGGGCACCTTTTACTGTTGGATGCTCATCGGTCGGCCGATCGGTCTATCCTTTTCTCCCAAGTCCGGTCGGCTCACCCTTCTCCGGTGGACCCCCCGTCCCTTTGATCTCCACGTGGCGTTGACCCCTCGCAATGGGGTCCCCTGCCTTGACCACCGGATCATCGTCTAAGTGGAAAATTGGAAACTTATACTTCACTGTAATCTTGTTAATGACTCGGCTGTCAACACATATATGCCACGAACCATCTTTCTTCGGCACTAATCGGGCAGAAATTGCACATAGGCTCATGCTCTTACAGATGTAACCCTTTTCTAATAATTCCACCACTTGATGTTATAATTCTTCAACTTCCTTAAGACTAAGGTGATGTGCTAGTCAATTAAGCAAACTCGACCGTAGAACAAGATCAATCTGATGTTGGATGTCTCTCGCGGGTCGCAACCCTGGAGGAAAATATGTTGGCATCAATTCGATAAAATTCGCTCCTGTACTTCAGTTGGTAAGACAATGTGTATAGTTATGACATCTTTATGGCAAGGCAACAAAGCATAAATAATGTCTCCATGCTCTGTCTCATCTAAAAACATGTATATAGAAAGCAGATTAGTAGTTTGGCTACCGAAATTGGAGTGGTTTCTATCACTGTGGCGCTAACATAATCTTCTTTTCCTCGATGTGAAAGGTATAAGTATTCTTCCGTCCATCATGGATAACGCTGCGATCATACTGTCAAGGTCTCCCCAACAATACATAACATGCATTCATGGCCACGCCATCACACCAAGTACAATTAAAATATTTATTTCCAATTGAGAAAGGTACGAGGCATAGCTAGTCTATTGTTATCTCACTGTCTTTATTTTGTCATGACAACTTATATGGCTTAGGATAACAAACCATCTTCAACTGTAATTTCTAGAGTCTCATCGGATACTACTTCTCACAACTGTCATTGTCGATAATCATCTTACAAACTTTATATGTGACGGTGCAGATAGTATGAAAAAGATTGGTTCTCAACCACTCATCACCTAAATCTCCCTTGGGAGTCAGTAAACTCTTATAAATGACCAAATTCTCATGACAATCACTATAAAGCATGATGTCATCTTCATGATTGATTCCCTAATTGTTGTCATCTCTTATTCCACATCTCCCTCGATTAATAAATTTTTGCCCTTTTGATTTGTAAGAGAAGGTTTCTATATTAGTTTGTCCTATGTCCCTATTCACCACAATGATAACACCTTATAGGGGTTTTAGAATTAACTTGTAGTGATTGCTGATGTAAAGGACAAGAATCCTGAGGGTGAATTGTCAAGCTGTTTCGGTCGTCTCAAACCACTGGTTTTCGATTATGCTAGTTTTCAATAGCTAGTGCATGTTGATAGGACTCAGAAACTGTCCACAATGAATGAAGGTATATTGCAAGTGTTGGTGCAACCCCCCTAAGTATCAAATCACCATCTGCTCCTCCATTTCGGTTAAGTCATTCTAGGCAACGAACTGGTAGAACCCCTCCTATAATCATCGACCAATCTTGCGCCTTGTCTCAATGTGTGAAGTCATTGAAACATAACTTGGTGTTATGATCGAAGAAATTTAGATATCTTCATAATAGTATTATTGTTTACTTTGGACTTAAACCTTAATGGTTTTTATTTTTGGACTTTATCCAAAAAGTCTTAAACCAATGGAGATATCTTTCTCTCATAAGTCTATGATCTTTCCTATGTGTTTTCAATGTGAGACTTTGTTTACAATCTTGCAACCCCAATGCTTGAGTGTTGCTGAAAGGAAGGAAGTGTTCCCTCTCTTCTTCTTCATCTTCTCCGAGTCAATTATTTGGGATTTGCACTACCTGTCTCATGAGTGTCACCACTACTCCCACTATGTCATGCTCGCCCCTTCAGTCTAATGGCAATCAATTTTACCTTCATCTGATCCAGAACTGCCTTATAATCGAAGATCTACTCCACTTCATTGATCTAGTCAATGAAGCCCTATGCTTGTAACGTACTAGAGAATTTGGACAGATCAACTCGAAAAACAAAGTCTCTATAGGATTCCTCCCGACCACGACCTTCTTGGTATCTAGCCCGCTAGTGATAACGATTCTTAAAGAAAGATTCAGATTCATAATCTAAGATCTCACGATCCTTAAGATTTTGTATAGTCGTCGCTAAATGTTGGGATTAAATCTACTACTTGCCTCTATAAATCTTCAATCGTCATCATTGTTGTAAAATAATGAAGCAATATAAGCAGTATTATATTCGCACAAAAAATAGCATGCAATAGACAGATAAATAAAGGAGTATGGTTTAGAATATAGTTATCCGGTTGAAGCGTCGGCACGCCGACTATCCTTAGAGAATTTATTGCCGCCTCACAGTGCAAAGGCTCTCCGGCAAAATTCCCCCAAGATCCGACAACCGCTCGTCTCGTCCGTAGGTGCACTCCAAAACGGACACTACCCTCAGACCCAACCTCAGATCGCCGGAAGACCAAGCCTCAGGACAAGAAAGACGAGAAGAAAGCAGAAAGAATCGCACAAAGAAGGGAGAAAGCTCGAGGCTTGAGTGAAGAATAGAGGTGCTGCAAGTCCCCTTTTATTCACTCTGAGAAGGTACGAAGCACTGCTTCGCTAGGGAGGAAACGCGCCTCAGTGTCGCGTCCGCGTCCCTTCCTCACGCGCGGAACCAAACTCTGGTTTGGTTTTGGTTCAGACCAAACCAGAACCGGAAACCAAACTGGTTTGGTTCAGACTGGAACCAAACCAGCCCGTGAGCGCAAGGCTTACGGGCTGGGGATTTGCACCCCCCCTGCGCGCGTTAATCGCGCACGTGACGCCCGGTTTATGGATTTCCGGCTCGAACCCCCCAAATCTACTTGATTTGGGCTTAGCCCGCGCATGCGTGTAGGTCCTCTTATCATTGCTAAGCAAGGATGGAAGGGCTTCCTATATAAGCTCTTCCAAGCTTCTCCACTTAGCAATGTGGGACTAAAAACACTACAAAAAAAATGCTTTGAATTTAAAATAAAATTCAACAATCATGTCATGGATGCTACGATCACAGTGCTCGTCTTCCTCAATCGTAACCTACCTGTTGTTATGACCACGACAATGACCACGACGACCTTCCATTAGATCTGATGCTCGGCTACCTCAATAGGAACCTACCTACTCTGATACCAACTGACGCCGACATGGATAGTGATTATCCTATGGACTAACAAGAAAAAGAATTTAAGAAGAAGACAAGAAGAGAAACTGAAAAAAAAACCGTCATTCTCTAAGTTTTACAAAAAAAAAAAAGGAAACTTTAGTAAAAATAGATGATAATTTCTCAAACAGCTAAACAAACGCTTATATAAACAAACCTTAACTCATAATAGACAAAATTGCCAACAATATCCTAAATACAAAAAAATACAAAAAATAGTAAAAACAATCTTCGGATCCTCCGAAAAGGCACTAAACAATATTTTTTATCTGAAATTTGGGGGTTATGGGTTTTACCTATTACAAATCTAGGTCTCTGAATCAGCTTCATTTGAAGACAAACAATGCATCGTTCTAATATCCAAGTTAAAAGTTATGACACTTTGAAGTTCGGGGGATCTTCTAAGGTTAATCCTACATTATCTGGTCATCATGTCTCTGGTCGACACGCATAGATCCGTCCAAATATATGTATCTAGGACGGAGGTTGCGAGACACATCAGGGATATGGTTTATAATATCTATAGAGGTTTTATATAGCCCCTAGGATGTAACGCCGATGGTGGACGTATGACATATCTGACGTAATTGTCAGAGGTCAATTCTCAAAAACTAATGACATAAAATTTACCCAACTATGCGCCTAACATATGTGTATCTACATTTGATTCCCTTCATATCCATGGGATCGGTACCAAAGACAGTTAAAATAGCGAATCTATCTTTTTTTTATAGAGGTTTCATATAGACGAGTGAAATTAATCCTTCGACTTGACTCAGCTCGTTTACACCCTTACCCTATGCTTACCCTAAACCCTTATAAACAACAAGCATAAATAAGATATTGAGCTACAAGCCTACAATAAAAATAACAAGTAATTAATAACTATTCTCTCCTGCCATTAGTATTTATAGTTAATTGATTTATCGAAAAGTCCATATATATATATAACCCAGTACAATTGCCATCCAACATAAATAGAGGAAAGGGATGTGGCAAGTGACTTGGTAGAGAAGGAGAATCAATAAGCCCTACAACAAGGGACCCCCTCGCTTCTTGTCCCCTTGGAGCCACACCGATCCACGCATGGTCCAAACATTAGGTGAGCAAATCCCCGATACATATGCTTGCAATGCCCTTGGAAGAACCAGGGAAAACGACGCACAAAGTCATGAAAATCACCCAAACCACACGAACTTAAAGGGCACTTCTTCAAGTCGTTGTCCATAACTAGTAGGACGCCCTAACCTTTTAAGGTTGTGTTCCCTCCCTATATATATATAAGACTATCTATCAATTATTTCAAGCAATTTGACTAAGTTTGCTACTTTGATATTAGACGAGAGTGTCAATCCTTTTCCTTCCTTTTTGCCTAATTAGAGTGTCACTTGTCTATATTTCTCGATGTCGATATCAATCGCGATTGAGATATCGAAACAATTATATAATGAGGCGCGGGATCGGAATAACTTCGATAGATAGAGTCGGCAAGTCGATTTCTACGTCTCTCTCGATCTCAATCAAAGTGTGTATTTCATTCAATATTAATAGCAAGAAGATTCTCAAGGCATCCTTTGACATGCACATGCAACCATATAATTTATTTTACGTAGTCATGTACATATATAGTTGATTATCGATAGTTGTGGTCCATTAAAAGGGACTTTTTATTTTTTTTATTATCATTAAAAAGTATTCTCTTTTGAAAAACAAATAATAATAAAATATTTTTGTCCAACATTATAGCAACTTGAATAATTGTAGCAAGCAACTTTAATTAACTTTTTATAATATGAAGGTTGAATCGACCTTGATTATTATGTTAGAAATGTCATGTACCCACTATTGAGTTGTTTTGAGATCCGCATTAGCTTAAGTTTTGTAGCCAATCCAAGGATGAAAGAGTCAGAGATAATTTTCAAAACATATATGACGTTCTTTTAATATTCTTTTCAAAACAAGATATCAATAAAGACAATAAAGAATGTATTTTTGAAAATTTGATTTAAAAAATTCAATTTAAATTGTCCTCGTAAATTACATCAGTTTGCATTTTTTAATTCCACATATTTTTAGGTGTTAGGTAGCATATAGTTTTCTATAATAATATTATATTCATAATCTGCTTGAGAAAATGAAGCGTGAGGTTTATTATATTTTTTCTAAAAATTAAAAGGAAAAAAAATATGAATAATTTGTGTGCATGGATTTGCGTCATGCGGACGGACGTTGACTTCTCCATGGGGACGTGATTTATGAGCGCTCCGCCGGAAATTTTCAGCGGACGGCGACGTCGCAACAGCCAGCACCAGCCGCCTGCCCGGTCCCCGCCCTCCCTTCGCCCACGTCAACTCGTTGGTTGCGACGCCCCATCGCCGGCTGAGCTTTCATCCACGTGGGTGCATCTCCTTAGGAGACAAATATCTCTTCTCAAACGATTAACAGGATTCTCTTCTCTTTTTCTTTATATGTCATAACTGATCCGGTCTGATAATACGAGAAATCGGTCATAGGAAAGAGGAACAATAGTATATATAGATATGAATAGTAAATAATACGTATCTTCATCGATACAGGAACTTTTCTTTATATAACGTCCCGTGGATAATATATATATGTTCCTCGAGTTATTGACATATTCTTCAATTTATCCTATAAAAAAATCTGTTAGTAAAGTATCTCTGACATCATATTTTAACAGGGCATATATATCTCTAACAAGACAGTACAAACTTCCGTCATACGATTCATTTGTTGACTATGCTTTGTGTCAGTGGTATTATCTCCTAGAAGGATATTAAGGGATATATCAATGATCCCTCTACTCGACCGAGTCGCTCGGTCGAGAACTTCTCCGCTCAGATGAGCTCAACTGCTCTTCCTTGCAATGATTCAACTCAGTAGCTTGTTTCCTCTCGATCGCTCTAGTTGTCTCAACGTTCCTCTGCTCTGTGATGAGCGTTTGATGATCTTGGCTACACAGGCGTTCTGTTTGGACCAGTCTTTGTTGGTAGGGCGGTTCATGCTCGATCGACAACTGCAACAGAGTTCCGCTCGGCCATTGAAGGAGAGCTCCGCTCGACCACTGCAGGAGAGCTCCGTTTGACTTCCCCATTGGCGAGTCTGTTGATTCTCTAGCGTTGATCTCCTTGACTTTAATATCTATGTTGATTGTTATCTTCGTCCTTTGATCCATATTTAATATGCCTTTTTTTATCACCGCATCCCGAACTTTTCAACTTTTTAATGTAATTTATTTCTTTATTTAAAAAAAATATAAGTGTGAGTGAGAATTCATGGGACCATTTAGTGTTATATCGGCTGCGTAGCTTTCTTTGAAAGATATATAATTTTATATTTATAAATTAAATTAGAAAGTCATCGTTACAATTGCTTTGCTTATGTTTAATTTTTTTCTTTTTATAAGAGTTTGGTGTTAAGATACTTCTTCACTGCCACCAAGTGGAATTATTTTGGATTATATTAAAATCTAGCGCATAATCATTCTATTAGAAATAAATGATCTGGTCCACCGACTCTAATGTATAATAAACCACTAATTAAACTAATCATTGTCCAATTTAGTATTTGTTGTCATTGGGATAACTAAGACTTGAGGTTAAAATCGAATCCATCAAATCAAACAAATAGAAATTGAATAATAAATAAAACAAATTGACATCAGTTAATCAGAAAACTTTTTTTTAAAAAAATAAGTAAATAAAATTGAATTTTTAAATTAAGTAAATTGAATTTCTGAAATTATAAATCAGTTTAATCTATTATTTCGATTTAATAGAAATTTTGCTCATCAATGGTAGCCAGTCCTTTAAGACTTCTTCTACTAAGACATTTTATACTTTTTCTCTACCTAGCTTTAACTCACATTTCCAACTTGGAGATAGTCCTTGTCAAGTTCATATACACGTATATTTGACACTAATCAATGTTGAAAATAAAATCAAAGTCTCACCTTAATCTAATTGAATCTTATTAGATTAGTAAGCTAATCTAATTAGATCATAAACTTATTAAATTAATAATTAATCTAATATTTATTTGAATTTTTCAAATAATCTCAAACCAAGGCCACTTTATTAGATAATATCTTAGTAGATAAGATTTTATTATGTTATTAGATAAAGTCTTATTAAATAAGACTTACCACGTTTTATTTGACTCTGGACTTAGCCACATTTTTATAAAGTTTTATTAGATAAGATTTGGTGGCGGCGAACATACCTGATAAGATAACCCTAAAAATTTGAATTTTATCTAAACTTATATATTATTAGTGTAATTAGCCTTCGGGGTTTTGATGTTCGACAATATACCCAAATATAATCAGTTTGACTAAGGGTGAATCCAAACAAAACTTGATGTTTGGAAGAAAGAAGTCAAGTTAGGACTAGATAACTAGTAAATGTAAGTCGTAACTAGAAGTTAGGTAGATGAGAAGTCTACTAAGTGATTAGTCCTGACTGTAGGTTAGGTAAAGGGAAATCCTAGTGTTGGGGATTCAATTAAAGTCTCATATTGAAAAGATTTAAAAAATATTATAGATTTAAAATGATGTAAAATATCTCCATTGCCATGAGCCATTTTGGGTAGAGCCCAAGAACAAAATCATGAGGGCTTAAGACTAAAGTGGACAATAATATGTCATTGTGGAGATATGTGAACATCTTTTGGACACAACAAATGGTATCAGAGTCATGGTCTAGACCAAATGTCATATGGGATAATCTTGAACGAAATTGAGGGAATGCCCTAGATAGGTCAGAGTGACCGGATGCTAACGGGGAAGGCCCGGAGCGGATCAAGAGTGACTGAATGCTTACGAGGAAGGCTTGAAGCAGGTTAGGATCACTGAATGCCCACGTGGAGGCCCATAGTAGGTCAGGATGACTGAATGCTTGTGGGAAGGCTCAGAATAGGTCAGGATGACTGGATATTTACGGGGATGTCCGAAGTAGGTCAAGGTGACCGGATATTCGAGGGGAGGTTTGGAGCAGGTCAGGATTATCAGATGCTTGTGGGGAGGCCTGGAGCAACTCAAGGTGATCGGATGTAGGTCAGGGTGACCAGATGCGGATGCTCGCGAGGAGACCCGGAGCAGGTCAGGGTAACCGAATGCTCACGGGAGGCCCGAAGCATATCAAGAGTATCCGGATGCTCGTGGGAGGCCCAAACCATGAGAGTAATTGTGATTCTTCATTTAAGGGGAGCATTGTTAAAGATTCAATCAAAGTCTCACATTGGAAAGATTTGGAAAAGATCATCAGTTTAAAAGAATGTAAGATATTTCTATTGACATGAGGCATTTTGGGTAGAGTCCAAGAGCAAAGTTACAAAGGCTTAGGCCCAAAGTGGACAATATCATGTCATTGTAAAGATATGTGAACATCTTTTGGACACAACGCCTAGTGAGTAAAGCTAGACCCTAGTGAGTAAAGCTAAATCATAGTGAGTAAAGCTAGGTGGTGGAAGTCCTGATGAGTGAAGTCAGGCAATAGAAGCCCTAGTGAGTGAAGTTAGGTCTTAGTGAGTGAAGTTAGATGGTAAAAGTCTTAGTGAGTGAAAGTTCTAGTGAGTGAAGTTAGACTCTAGTTAATAAAGTTAGGTGGAGAAAGTCCTAGTGAGTGAAGTTAGGCTCTAGTTAATTGTTCCTGTCTGGAAGCTGAGAAGACGAACCTGCCGGTGTGACGTGTCTGGAAGGTTGATCGCATCCCCATGACCCGGTTGATGAGCTGTCCTCTACGTTGACCAGATCGTCAGAAGTCCTCCTCCGGTCAACTGTACCTGTATCCAGCGACCGGGTCGCCCCGGCCTCTGGTACCTCGGTGCTCGAGGCGAATCCCACAGATATATGAGCAACCGCATAATAACATGATAATAAAATAAGCATGAAACGAGTGCAATGACATACCCTGGCCTAGGGGGCGCCCTCGGATGGATGAGTGAGCTGGTAGTGGTGCTGATCAACTCGTCGCGGTCGTGACAAGTAGATGGGTGTGAACCCGCTGAGAAGTCAAATCTAATGGTGGTGGCACGGAATCCGATGCAGCCTGGATCCGGAATGCGGCATGTAGACTGTGACATAACGGCTCGCAGGCCGATACGCGGCACGCAGGCCGGATAACACAGATAGATCGTAATCATAAGAGAGATGTACAGAGTAAAACCCAACGACTCAATGGCCGGAACAACCTCGGCTCGATGGCCGAACCCAATCTCGGCATGATGGCCGGAATAACCCAAATAGTACCGAGCTGGGCTATCTGGAAGGTGACGATATCCACTAAAGACAGCGGCAGTAGATGCGAGAGGGGGAGGCTACGGCTGCCGGCGACGGCTGTGGCCGCGGGAAAAGGCAGCGATGGCTGCCGGCGGCGGCTGTGGCCGCGGGGGAAGGCAGCGGCGGCTGCTGCTGCCGGCGACGGTGGTCGCAAGAGATGATGGCGGAGCCCGCTGGGGGCGGTGGCGCACGCTAGCGGCTGCTGGAGGAGGTGACACCGGCGGTGGCTGTGGCAGTCGCCGGAGGCGGCCGTGGCGGATGGAGATGCCGGCGGCTGCTGAAGGAGGTGACACCGGAGGAGGAGGCGGCGCTGGACGCCGTACGCGACGGCGGTGCTCGATTTCTCCCTGGCATCGGTGAAAACGCCCTCTCCTAGGCGGCGTCGATGGCGTGAGACTGGAGGAAAGGGGTGGAGGAGAGGAAGAGGAGAGCTCCGGCGACTTCGTCGATCGCCGACGAAGGGCGTGAGAAGGGCAAACCCAAGCTTCTCCCTGGCTGGCGGCGGGTCCAGCTCCCTGTCCAAAAAACGCGAGCAAGCCCCCCCTTCTCCTGTGAACGGCGCTTCCCAAAAAAAACCCCTCAGCCCTAGCAATCCTCAATGACCAAAATGCCCCTGATCACTTCTCTATTTACTTCTCATGCCCTCATTTACATCCTGCGTCTCGAGGGGTCTAGCACTGTCCCCTCCAGTGGTCGGCCCATCTGCAGGCCGCTGCCTTAGCCTCCCATAGCCACCGTCGTTACCGCCATTTCCGGCAATCCTATAGCAGACTCTGCCCCCCCAACAGTGGACTCTGTTGGCTGTATAGTAGTTGTCTCCCCTGCTTTTGGCATGGATCCTGCCCTCCGCGGTGTCTTTGGACTTCCGTCGTGTTTTCCGGCCATCGAGCCGTGATGCTCTGCTATTTGTATTGCTGCTATAATGGCCTCTTTGTGGATACAAGGCATACCGGATTCCGCGTCGCTGCCCCTAGATCCGACTCTGTTGCTGACTCATATCCATCCATCCGGCAGGACCGCTACGACTTGATTATCACCACGACCAGCTCACTCATCCATCCGAGGGCGCCCCCCTGGGCCAGGGTATGTCATTGCACTCGTTTCATGCTTATTTTATTATCATGTTATTATGCGGTTGCTCATATATCTGTGGGATTCGCCTCGAGCACCGAGGTACCAGAGGCCGGGGCGACCCGGTCGCTGGATACAGGTACAGTTGACCAGAGGAGGACTTCTGACGATCTGGTCAACGTAGAGGACAGCTCATCAACCGGGTCATGAGGATGCGGTCAACCTTCCAGACACGTCACACCGGCAGGTTCGTCTTCTCAGCTTCCAGACAGGAACACTTAGGGATGTTGGTTGCTACTCGGAAAGCCTATAGGTTCCACTGTACAAAAAATTTTGTACAAAGATCTGAACCTTTTCCTAGCTACCATGTGTTCTTTTAAATTAAATTTTGGATCTCCTGCGAAACTTAACACGTTTGATCCAAAACTTAATCTATTTGTTCTTTTAGGTTTTGACTTGGATCTCCTGCGGAACTTAACACGTTCGACCCAAGTCTCCTTAAGTTATTAATTCCATTAAATATTAATTTCCATAAAAGGTTCCCAGTACTGACGTGGCGAGGCACATGGCCTTCTTGGATATGGGAGCAACCACCACCGACTAGACAAAACCTTTAATAGAAAGCTAATATTTAATTTCCTAAAATAACTTTAGGTTAACCAAAGAGAACAATCAAATCACAAGGAAAAGAAAGAAACAAAAGAACACAACTTCGAAAAAACATATTCGAAATACTAGAACGTAAGCCTCTTGTATTTGGTATTATTTCCATAAATAACTAGCATGATGCGGAAATAGAAATTACTAGTTATACCTTGTAGAAAAACCTCTTGATCTTCTACCGTATTCCTCTTCTAACCTCGGACGTTGTGTGGGCAACGATCTACCAAGATGAGAAACCACCAACCACCTTCTTCTTCTCCAAGCAAGGTTCGGCCACAAAGGAAGAACTTTACCAAAGAAGAAAATCAAAATACTAACCAAGCTCCAAGAGATGCTAGCTTTCTCTCCTTCTTCTTCTTCTTCTCCAAGTAGTATCCGGCCACCACAAGAACTCCAAGAGAGATGAAGTATTCGGCCACCACAAGAGGAAGAGAGGGAGAGGGTAATGGCCGGCCACAACACCAAGGAGAAAGGGAGAGAAAACAATAGAGGTTGTGTCTTGTGAAGGCACCCTCACCCCTTCTTTTATATTCCTTGGCCTAGGCAAATTAGGAAATTTAATTACAATAAAATTTCCTTAATTTCCTTGACATGATTTATTTGAGAAAAATAAAATAAAATTTCCCAAATAAACTCTAATGGTCGGCCACATCAAGAGGAAGCAAATTGGACAAGTTTTAATCAACAATTAAAACTTTCCTTATTTGTTTCCGGAAATTTTAAAAAATAAAATTTCTCTTTAAAAATCTCTTCATGGTTAATAAAAGGAAATATCTATAATTTTAATTTTATTAACATGTGAATAATTTTAAAGAGAAAATAAAAAACTCTCCAATCTACAAATAAGGAAAGAGATCTAATCTCTTTCTTTAATCTTTGTAAATCTTTTACAAGAGAGATATTTTAATTTTAATTCTCTTTAAATTATATCTTCCACATAATAATAAAATCTAAAATTAAATTTCTTTTTATTTAATTATGGCCGGCCCTACTAGCTTGGGTTCAAGCTAGGGCCGACCACCTTAAACCGACCCTAGCTTGGTTCCCAAGCTAGCTTAGCCGACCCCTTAGTGGGTATGAAGGTGGGTATATGTGGGTATAGTACTCTATAAATAAGAGGCTACGATAGGGACCGAGAGGAGGAATTGGTTTTGGTCTCCGATAAAATTAAGCATCCCGTCGCTTCGAACACACAACTTAATTTTATCAATGATAATTCATTCCACTAGAGAACTATCATTGAACTACCGCACCAATCCCAAATTACATTTTGGGCTCCTTCTTATTATGAGTGTGTTAATCTCCTGTGTTTAAGATATCGAATGTCCACTAATTAAGTGAGTTATCGACAACTCATTTAATTAATATCTAAGTCCAAGAGTAGTACCACTCAACCTTATTATCATGTCGGACTAAGTCCACCGCAGGGTTTAACATGACAATCTTTATGAGCTCCTCTTGAGGACATTATCAACCTAGTATCACTAGGACACGGTTTCCTTCTATAATCAACAACACACACTATGAGTGATACCATTTCCCAATTTATCGGGTTTATTGATTCATCGAACTAAATCTCACCCATTGATAAATTAAAGAAATAAATATCAAACATATGTGCTTGTTATTATATTAGGATTAAGAGCACACACTTCCATAATAACTGAGGTCTTTGTTCCTTTATAAAGTCAGTATAAAAGGAACGACCTCAAATGGTCCTACTCAATACACTCTGAGTGTACTAGTGTAATTATATAGTCAAGATAAACTAATACCTAATTACACTACGACCTTCTAATGGTTTGTTCCTTTCCATTCTGGTCGTGAGCTACTGTTTATAATTTATAAGGTACTGATAACATCATCTTCTGTATGTGACACCACATACTATGTTATCTACAATATAAATTAAATGAACAACTACAAAATAAATGTAGATAATTAGACCAAATGTGATTCTTTATTCATAATGAATGTTTACAAAGCTTAGGCTTTCAGTATACACTCCAACAAGGGATAGGTAACTTTAGGTAATGAGAAGTATTGGAAAAGTAAACTCCAAACATGTGTGATTAAATGGTTTTCAATCGACCGCGTGCAATCAACCGAATCAGCGAATCTTGAAAGCTGCTAATACTAATTCACTTTAATATTTTATATATATTGTGCTAACTTGATATTGTAGAAAAGTCTTAGTTGATCAGGTTGATAAAACACTAAACATAACTAGAGAATGTCCAAACAGGTCTGAAGGACCATATGTTTGGTAGGTAAGGCCAAGTAAGCAATTGGAGGAGAGATCCAGTAATGGCGCATTCTCGATTGAGAGAATAGTAGGTGTCGGTTCGACCTAAGGTTTCAACGAAATCCAAAATAAGAATCGAACAGTTCCGAGACTGTTAAAATATTTAATATTTATTTTTCATATTAT
Source organism: Zingiber officinale (assembly GCF_018446385.1). Classification (NCBI taxonomy): domain Eukaryota; kingdom Viridiplantae; phylum Streptophyta; class Magnoliopsida; order Zingiberales; family Zingiberaceae; genus Zingiber; species Zingiber officinale. The sequence continues at coordinate 119,445,637 of NC_056003.1, forward strand.
GTTTGTTGTGCTAACCCTGTGGTACAATAAATCAAAATTATAAGTTGACTATAAAAGGACTCTTAGGCTCCCTAGAAGGGTCCAGATGGCCCGAGTAGATTCAACCATCTAGATTGGGCATCAGTAAGATGCAAGAATTATGTGTGAATGTAATCTTAATTCACATGTTTTGGGCAACATCATCTAGGGATGAACAATTGTTTGCGATGGCTCCTTAGTTTGAATCCGAGATGACTAAAGGTGAGATGATATCAGTTCACCGAAGGGGATTTCAACTGATTGTGGTGATTTTAGCCAACTGAAGGTGATTTCGGTAGTTGACAGAAGTAATTCAAAATGTAAGCCGCGCTATCCATCCCCTCTAGCAACTGACCGCATCATTAAACCGATCCTAACAACATGCACCTAAAAGGAGTTCCGACAATGACTGCCACACTAAAGTGGTAAAGGATCAAGCTGCCCGTCCTCTTCTCCACTAGGGTGTCCTAGCTTATGCGAGAACGGGATGGCTCCAATTGCAATCAGAGCGTTCCATCATCGATGCCACTCTTATGCCACTACCGCTAGCTCCGATTCTTTGTCATGTGCGCCATATAATCGTGTAATCGTACCAGATCGGGTGGAGAAAGAGGAGAAGGTGGATGGAGATGAAAACATACCTGATTCACGGAAGAGCTCATCGGTGGCCAAACACCCAACGGGCGGAGGAGATCGGAAGAAGTCTTCAGGGTTACGAATTAGAGAAGGAAAAAGTGCACTCGTGTCCGTGTCTGAGTTGGGCGAGATGTGACGGAAGACGTGGCCAGTTGAGTCGGAATGAATGAATTCATTTTTTGGGCCAAGAATGTTGAGAGTCTTAGGGGTGCCAGTCCACCCTGTTATAAAGTTCGAGTGGGATCGAACCCATCCTCAAGACGGTTGGCTAGAGGAGTATAATCATCTTTTATTAAAAAAATATGATTGAAATAAAAAATTTATAAAAAAAAACCCCAACTAAACTCAAATATAATCGGAACACCTTAAATCTAAATTTGAATCCAGATAAATCTGGATAATCTAATTAAAAATAATTTTGTTTACTTATTTTCTTTATACTATGTCATTTTTATTTTAATATTTTATCATTATTATATTAACATATATATAAAAACATATTATTTTTTAAAATAAAATTTAATTTAATTAAAAAAATTACTAAACTCAAATTTAGGTCAATCCAGGATCCTAACACAATTTGAAAATACCTCAATCTGAATTTGACACAAATTTAAAAGTCCCCAACCTGAATATCATATTTTTCAGATTTACTAGGATCGACTTGTTAGGTTAGATTCATTTTTAAGTCCCTAGTTGAGACCGAAGGCGTGGGTTATTAAGTAGTGTTCAAGATAGAAGGTAAACAACTTTGTGGATTAGGTTCTTCTGGTTGCTTTGGATAAAATAGTTTATTTGATGGTTTTTTTAGTAAAAATAATACAAGATGATTAATCTAGATGGGCCATGTATCAAGTGATCTAGACTTAAGTTGACGAGGCTAGTCTTTTGTAAGGATGCTTATTATTCGGATTAATCTATTAATCTATCCGATCCAAATAACATTTATGTTATTTGGTTCGATTAAATGAAATTTAGGTTAGTTGAATAAATTGACCTGAAATATTAATTAAGTTAATGGTTTGATTTTAGATATAGCTTTTCATCCAAATAACTCGCCCAAAATTCAAATAAAGTATTAATATATATTTTATATTTTTTTAAATATAATCTTTGGAATGTGCAAGAGTTTTTTTTCTTATATTGAACGAAGTTATTTTATGAATTTTGGAGTTTATTTATTTGTAAATATAAATTATTTGGAGTTTATTTATTCGAAGAACATTGAAAATTTGAAATGAAAGAAAAAGAAAATAATCAGAGCAATATCTACCACAACAAAAAAATAATCAGTCGTAAAGTATTCTTCGTATTTTTGTGGTTCTCTTTCAATATTAGCAATCTCATCAAATTATCTTTTTCTAGAAGTTTGTTGTGGCTCAAGAAATACAGGATCAACTCCTATATTGGAAGCAATTTCTTTGAAAGAATTTATGGTTGATGCAAATCCTTTTTCCCTATAATTCTCAAAAAAAGAAACAAGCTCTTTCAATTGTTTCACTGCAACATCATTTCGCATCGTTTCAGATTGTAAGGATTTACAGATCGAGTTTATGTTATAGAGAATATCATACCAAATTACCAAGCTTAACAAAAATTCAAAGCTGCTAAGTTCATGTGTTGCTAACAATCTAGCATCCCTTGATAATCTTGCATCATCAGTTTGTTAGATCGTAGAGTTCGCTAGAGGAGGGAGGGAGGGGGTGAATAGTGATCGTCGAGAATTCAAAAATCGAATTGAGTATGCAGCAGAAAAATAAAAGACACAATGCTAACACAAACCAGTTTTACTATAAATTATGGGGAGGTGGAACCCCATAATTTATTTTAATATATTATAAAAAACATATAGTTTTAATTCCTCACCGAATTGAAACCCTCTCGCCCTAGCCCTCTCCCTCCTCGCCGAAGCGAACTCGCCCTCCCTCTCTAGCTCTCTCGCCCTCCCTCTCTCTCTAGCCCTCTCTCGCCTAGTCACCTCCCTCTTGCCGCTCCCTCCCTCTTGTCGTGCCCTCCCTCATCGTCATCGCTGCCAAACTCCGAAGCTCCCCGTGACGGCGCGACGACACGACGACATCATCCCTCACCGTGCCCTCCCTCGAGCCGCTCTCAGCCTCTCACTTACAACGACGAAGACATGAAGCGTCGAAGCTAGGGTTTTCCCGTGCCTCCCTCGTCGCCGCCGCAATGCATGAAGTCATCACGTCGACTTGACACCTTTTGTCGCGTAGGTCTTCTAAGTTCTAACGTCTCATCCTCATCCACCAATTTTTTTTGGGAGTGATTTATTAGTTTTACTGTGTTTTCATGTAGAAGGACAACTATCTCCTTACCGAAGAAGGCAAGCTGTATGCAGTGAAGGATCATCGGAAGTTAACTTCTTTTTAGCCGTGCCTCCGGAGCCGAAGGGTATTTCCCTTGTGAGTGTTGTTTATTTGTTAAAAATTTAGTTGCTGTGACCGAACTATTTGTAGTGATTGGGGAAGTTGCAATCTTTGAACTTTGAAGTTGTATTGCTTGCTTTGATCATCATTATTTCTTATTTATTTGATTTGGCTGTTGGTTCAGGTAAAATTGGACCCAAAAGTATTTACTATTCATCATCTTGGTCGAAAAGAACAACTGGATTGAAATTGTTAACGGATCTGTAACAAGGAAGGTATAGTGGATTTTGTTGTCTTATTCTTCATCTCCAATAGCCTTTTTGTTTGTCATCATCAATATGTGTTGCATGGTTACTGATACGGAGAGGGTTTAGGGGCAGGGAAGAGAATAGGAGGAAAGAAGAGGGGCAAGGTGGGAAAACCACTGTTTAGGGCTTAAGAGAGGGAGAGCTGGCTTGGTTCAGGGGAGCTTCGTGGTGTGCGGGTTCCGCCGCCAAAGTCATCTTCTTTCCATGCTTCTCGTCGACGTCGGCCACCGACCTCTGGCCTCCACTTCCTCTCCTTCTCTGGTCATCCCTCCTCCTTTCTTTTCACCTCCTACGTTGCCGCCAACCCACTGGTTTTCTTCCTTCTCCTCGCGTCGACGTCGCCGGAGCCGGCGCAGACCACCACTTCTTCTCCTCTCCCTCTCCTCACTGTGCTGCCTCCTCTCCTCCTCCGCCGCCATGCTCGCGGGAGAGCCAAACCCGACACCTTTCCTTCACGCCGCCGTCGCGGACGCCGCCTTCTCCTTCCTCCCCGTCGATACATCGCCACCGCCGTCACCGAGGGTTGGGTCCATCGCAGACGGACCAGAGATGAAGACACGCCTCTCTACTTCACGCTCAGCTCCTCGCGACGCCAGCCACAGCACCACACTCTTCTCCCTCTCCTCCGCGCGACGCCGCTTCCGGACAGATTCGCTGTCGCTCCTCTCCTTCTTCCTCCTCGCTGCGCCGCTGCCGGTTCCTCCTCGCTGCGCCGCCACCGGCTCCTTCTCACTGCGCTGCCGCCGGCAGACCGCCACCCCTCTTCTCGCTCTCGTGCACGCCGCCGTTGAGGCCTATCGTCGTCGGAACAGAACCCTCCCCTCTTTCCCGGTCCTTACACAGCAGCCCTACTAGTCGGCAGTCATCGGGCACTGCGGCCTTGCTTGCCGGCGCCTCCTTCGACTCATCACACTTCCACGCGCTGTAGCCTCTCTGACCAGCAGCCCCCGAGCGCCAACAGTCCACGTGTCGGCCGTCCTTAAGTGGATTTCGTCCCGGCTCCGATTCCGTCTCGTTGGGTGCCGACCTTCGTGTCGTTATCTCATTCCAGCTTCGTGTGTCGTGGTGTTTCAGCCTTTGTGCCTTGGTTATTGTTGGGCGCCACTGATTTGACCGTATTTCGCTCCTGTTGTTATCCCGGTCTACGTGCCGGTGTCTTCTCCCGGCCTGCGCGTCGATGTCCTATCCTGATCTGTGTATCAATAGTGTAGCCCGACCTGCGTGCTGATCTTGTGTCCTGGCCTGCATGCCGACCTAGTGTCTCGGTCTATGTGTTGATCTCGTGTCCCTGCCTGTGTGTCGCTAGTACCTCCCGACCTGTGTGTCGAAGTCTTATCCCGGCCTGCGTGCCAGTATCTTATCCCGGTCTGCATGTCGTATTCCGGGTCCGTGTCGCGTTCAGCTTCTCGTCGTCAGATCCAGCTCTCCAGCCTGATCGGAGTCATCTACTCTTCCAGGTCGCGACAACTCGAGTCGCGTCCCATCCGAGGGTGCCCCCCTGGGCCAGGGTACGTTTTCCGTTCATATTCCATACGCATTTCATTATTTTATGACTTAGTCTTGTACTCATATATTCGTTGGATCTGCCTCGAGCATCGGGGTACCGGGGGCCGGGTCAACCCGGTCGCTGGCTGCAGGTAGCGTTGACCAGAGCACTTTTGAAGACTTGGTCAACACAGAGGCCATCTCAGCACACCCCTCCTTCGGGATGTCGCGACTTCGTCAACATTCCATCCACCTCACCCAGCGATCCGTCTGACTCAGCTTCCGGACGGGATCAGTTACTATTATTTTTTCTATTGTTTTGGATCTGTGCTATATCAGCAAATAACACAGTTCTGTTATTTTCAATCAGAGTGTATTGTTTTTGTTGCATATTTCAATTATCTATGAATGATAATCTATATTATAGCTTCGTACATGATTTTTTCTGTTAGTCATTTTTATAAATTGCATGATTACTCTTGCTTTTAAGTTTTATTTGTGTTAAAATTCCTTAACAAAACATGATTTATTTTATTTTTTGTTTCTATGTTATATCATAAATTAAATTATCACTTTTATCTTATTGTGTTTGCACTCGGTGTACCAGAACTTAAAGAAAAATGATGCCTAAAAAACACTTCTTTGGGAGTGCTAAAAGAAAAAAAAAGTAAAACTTAATCAATGAAAGGTTCTATGAATAAATTTATTTTAAAGGAAACAAAAACATAGCAAGAAAATTTGATTGATGATTTAAATAATCATAGCATACAAGCAAATCATTTTGAACAAATAGAAGATGTGTATGTTGCAAATACTAAAGATATGTATCAAGGCAAAAATAATAATGAGAAAGATGGAAACATAGATATTTCTCTAAATATATTTGATCTAATAGTTTGGGATGACCTTGATACAAAAATGAGAGATTTACTCGTTGAAAAAGGCCCAACTAGAAAAGTTAATTTTGAATATCCTCATGATGAATTTGGTAGACATTTTTCCTCATAGCATTATAATAGAGTATTTTCAAACAAAACAAATCATGGAAGAAAATGGCTAGTTTATTCAAAAGAGTTGGATAAAGTATTTTGTTTCTGTTGTAAGCATTTCCAAACACTGCAATCACGAAGTCAATTAGCAAAAGAGGGATCTAGAGATTGGAAACATCTAAGTGAGAAACTTAGAGAACATGAACAATGTCATGAACATCTTGCTAATTTAAGATCCATGGTGGAGTTACAAGTGAGATTGAGGAAAAATGAAACAATTGACAAAGAACTACAGACACAGATTATAAATGAAATATACCGTTGGAGAGGGGTTTTGACAAGAATTGTAGCAGTGGTAAAATGTTTGGCTAAAAATATCCTGGCATTCTGTGGAAAGAATGAAAACTTGGAAGATGGTTCAAAAGGTAATTTCTTGGGCTTGATTGAGATGATTGCCGAGTTTGATCCTATAATGCAAGAACATCTTCGGCTCATTAAAGGAAAAGAAATTCATCATTATTACCTCAGTCATAAAATTCAAAATGAGTTGATAACAAATATCTCATTAAAAGTGAAAAGTGTAATCATTGAAAAGGTCAAGAAAGCAAAGTATTATTCGGTGATACTTGATTGTACTCTTGATGCAAGCCACAAGGAACAAATGACTTTAATATTACGGTGTGTTGATGTGTCATATATTCTTGTAAAAATTGAGGAGTACTTTATAGAATTTCTGAATGTTGGAAACACGAGTGGATTGAGTTTTTTCAATGAATTGTGTGATGCATTACACTCTCTTGGCCTTGATATTGATAATATTAGAGGACAAGATTATGATAATGGTTCTAATATGAAAGGAAAAACACCAAGGCGCTCAGAAAAGATTATTTGATATAAATTCAAGAGCCTTTTACATGACATGTGGTAGTTATTGTCTTAATTTGGTGATTTGTGATATGGCAAAATCTTGTGTTAAAGCAAAATCTTTTTTCTGAGCATGTCAATGCATGTTTACAGTGTTCTGCAATTCTACAAAACGTTGGAGTATTTTACTTGATTGTTTGGATAATTTGACACTTAAGTCATTGTGCACCACGAGGTGGAAAAGTCATATCAAAAGTGTCAAAGACATTAAATCACAAGTTGGGAAATCAGAGAAGCTTTACTTAAGGTAGTTGATTTAACTGTGTTGTTGCAGTTGACCTTTAGGTTTCAATGTTTGACAATATACCTAAGTCTGGTCAGTTTAACCAAGGGTTAATCCAAACAGGACTTGATGTTTGGAAAAGAATAGTCTAGTCACGACTAGATGACTAGCATGGAGAAGTCCTAACTATATGTTAGGCAAAGTGGAAGTCTTGATGAGTGAAGTCAATCCCTAGTGAGTGAAGCTAGGTAGTGGATGTCCTGGTGAGTGAAGTCAGGCTCTAGTGAGTAAAGCTAGGTAGTAGAAGTCCTGGTGAGTGAAATCGAGCCCTAGTGAGTGAAGTTAGGTGGAGGAAATCCTGGTGAGTGAAGTCGGGCCCTAGCGAGTGAAGCTAGGATGAGGAAGTCCTGGTGAGTGAAGTCGGGCCTTGGCGAGTGAAGCCAGGAGGAGGAACTCCTGGTGAGTGAAGTCAGATAATGGAAGTCCTAGTGAGTGAAGCTAGACAACCTTAGGTGGAGATAACCCTAAGTTATACTTGAATTCTATTTTGTCTCACCATTTTATCTATTGTGATAACTCAGTGTTGTAGGGAAGTCCAGCGAGGTCAATGGGTTGATCAGATAGCTGGCACGAAGTCCAGACAGGTCGATAGGCTGACCGGATGTCTGGTAGATAAGTTAAGGTAAGTCACTGGAGGGGAGTGACCTGGTGAGGATGCGTTCCCCGTTCGAGAGAACAGTAGGCGTCGATCCAACTTAGAACCATTTCGAGAATCTAAGTTGAGATCGTGACTAAATTCTGATATCGGAGAGATAGAATCTAATTATTACCCTTTTTAATATAATTATACTAACACTTTATTTTGCAGGATAGTATAATTTGCATTTGCCTCAGACTAACATTTTCTTGTAGGAAATTGAGTTGCTGGAAAATGGTGGTCTGTGCGGTCAGAATGCAAAATTCTATCCCGACACAACGTGGAGCGCACTGACTGGCTGTGCCGACGTCACGCTCCAAGCGCTCGGAAGGGATCCGAGTGCCCAGAGCTTCCAATATAAGGAGGTCACCACCTGGAGCAAAAGATAACTTCTTCTACGACTGCTCTATTGCGCACTGCTCTTGCAATGCTGCGAGGCTTCTCCGATAACCTGTAACTCGAGTTTATTTTCCTGTTGTCGGTATTTTTTAAAGAGTTCTTGTACTTACCTTTGTAATCCTTTTTGCAAACTGCTAGTGAATTACCCAACGATAACACTCGACGAGTGCGGGCCTTGGAGTAGGAGTCGACGAAGGCTCCGAACCAAGTAAAACTGGTTTGTGTTAGCATTGTGTCTTTTATTTTTTTTGCTGCATACTCAATTCGATTTTTGAATTCTCGACGATTGCTATTCACCCGCCCTCTCTAGCGAACTCTACGATCTAACAAACTGATGATGCAAGATTATCAGGGATGTTAGATTGTTAGCAACACATGAACTTAGCAGCTTTGAATTTTTGTTAAACTTGGTAATTTGGTATGATATTCTCTACAACATAAACTCGTCAGTAAATCCTTACAATCTGAAACGATGTGAATTGATGTTGCAATGAAACAATTAAAAGGGCTTGTTTCTTTTTTTAAGAATTATAGGAAAAAGGATTTGCATTAGCTATAAATTCTGCTAAAGAAATTGCTTCCAATATAGGAGTTGATCCTGTATTTCTTGAGCGACGACAAACTTCTAGAAAAAAAATAATTTGATGAGATTGCTAATACTGAAAGAGAACCATAAAAAGCTGAAGAATGCTTTAGGACTGATAATTTTCTTGTTGTGGTAGATATTACTCTTATGGAGTTGAGGAGTAGGTTTGAACAATTGAATACTTTTGAAGAGATGTTTGGATTCTTGTTCGACGGAGAACAGTTAATGGCATTGGATGAAGATGATTTGAGAAAATATTGTGTGAATCTTGAATCTGCTCTAAAAAAGGATGATCTGTCTGATTTTGATGCATATGATCTACTTTTGGAATTACGAATGTTGCAAGAGATGCTATCTCTGGAAGCATATGACACAAATAAATCTTGGATGGCCATTAAAATTTTAGAGTTTGCATTGAAAATGAATATTTTTCCTATGGTCGTGGTTGCTTATCAAATTTTACTGACTATTCCTGTGATTGTAGCATCAGTTGAAAGGAGTTTTTCAAAGTTAAAATTATTGAAATGTTATTTGAGAACTACAATGAGTCAAGAGAGATTGAATGGGTTAGCGATCCTTTGCATGGAAAAAGATATATTAGAGGATATCTCATATGACGATATAATTGATGACTTTGCTTCGAAAAATACAAGAAGGGTACATTTTAAATAATATTAATTGTTGAATAAGTTATTTTGAGAAATCATGTAAATTATTCTCTAATATATATTTTCTTTAATTACATATTTTGATTTACTTTGATTGTGATATATAATTAATTGTTTTAATATATATTTGATTTTTTAAGTTAATGCAAGAGGGAGAGCCCAAATGGTCAAATCTATAATTTTGCCTCGGGCATAGTTGTTCTCAAGACCGTTTTTCTCAGGACCACCCCTGATTCCCCACATAATCGAACTAATCAGTTCAACCACGAATCACTAAGTCTGATAACCACAACAAATCTGAACACTCTGAAGTCTAGTTGATAGATTTTCCGAGCTTCTAGAATCAAACATTTATTCTTAATAGAAATTCATAAAATTTACAAATAAGCACGTAAACATTAAATTATAGAACACAATTAAATTAAAACGGAAACATGAAAGACAAAGGTAAAACTTATCTCTAATACCAAATATAAATATAAATTAAATCGATTTGAACATGTTTAGTATCATTAATAATATATTCATATCGAAAAGTGAAAATGAATTGAATGTAATAACGTACCTCTAGCTATTGCGATTCACACTAAATTGTGTTTGGTTTCAGAATTTTTGGTGCTTCTAAACCTTGTCTCACTCAATATGATGGTGTATATATCCGTAGAGAGAGTAGGCTTAGGAACCTCCAAAAATGAATAATATATATAAACATATACCATCACTGAGTTGGTTGAAAAGAAATCACCATGTCCCAGGATTTGTGGAAATCATGGTCCACAGCATGGATCACAAAGTGGAGATCATGGATCACTTAACTTTGTGAGAAATAACCAATAGGTACCCCACTAGTTTGATCTTGACGCTTCATCTTCCTTCTTCAAATGGAAATCCAGGATCTCTAGTAGAGGAGATTGACAAGAAAGACAAATGAAACGCTAACAACATAATCATGGACCATGAGGAACCCACCCCACTCGAATCCTCATTCTGTCACAAACGTTAACTTATTTGCTCTTCTCCCACAGGACCCAACCATCATCATCGTTGCTAATCATGTTCACTTAGAAGTTGCCCACGTCGCTACGAGCAGTTGCCACAGGCGACCTATTCTGTCACCTCTTCCCGCGCCATGCTCTCGTTACTGGTGGTGAAACTCCAAACTCAAGCACCATGTTTGAGGCACGAGAAGTACTGAATATGTACTTGAGAAGAGGATTTGCTGAAGGGGTGGCCCAAGTAAAGGGGTCTGTTATTGTTGCTAGGATCCCTGAAGGGGTGGCCCAAGTCAAGCGATTTTACATGGTAAGTAAGGTAAGTCACTGAAAGAGAGTGTTCCAGTGAGGACGATTCTCATTTAGGGACTTTTGGCACAGGTCAAGATTAGGCCATTTTGGAAACTTGGACTGAGACCGTGACTAGATCCTGGTCTCAAGAAGACATTATCTAATTAATAATATTTATAAATTATGTTAACTTATTTTATAGGTTAAATATTTTTTTATTAGCCTAACGTGTTTTAGTAGGAGCAAAAACCAAGTTAAGCCTTGGATAAACAGTGTCTGAGGTGTCTCGAAGGGTCATAGAGGCACCTCGGGGGTGGAGCAGAGGCGCCCTGGATCCAATGAAGATGCCCATGCGCTAATGAAGTTTGAGGATAAACTTCTAGCGATGGGGAGGCACCCTGGAAAGCGCTAGAGGCGCCTCATAGTGCTTCGAAGGCACCTCGCAAAGCATGGAAGACACCCTTGAATAGATAAAAGTCGAAGTTCATGTTGTTTATCACGACTGAAGTTTAACGGATTAAACTTCGGGTTGGAGGTGCTTCCTATGAACTTGCATGAGGCACCCTCAACACTCTTTAAAAGAAAAGTTCGAGCAACATAAATGATTAACTCAATTACAAGCTTCAAACGACTCTTCTTCTGCTCCAACTTCGCTTTGTTGGTGTGCTGCTGCTCCGAGGACATATGACTGCTATCAGCAGACCGACACCGACACACAAGCCCATTCAGATTCTCCATCTTTAAAGTGTCAGTAATAATTTAATATTCTTATATTTTTTTATGCTTGCAAAAAAGGGAAGTGTAAGCTGTTACACTTTTCTATTTTTCGTACTTGTATTCAATTCTCTCTTTTGGCGGGTCTGAAAGAGGTTTTTAGTGAATTGTCTATCGATACAGTTCGAGGGATCATGAGTCTTGGAATAAGAGTCGCCAAAGGATTAGAACCAAGTAACTCCTCAAGTTCTTGTGTTTGAGTTCTATTTTTATTTTTAATTTTCCACTGCATACTTATTTTCAAAATAAAATAAAGATGGATTTCAAAAACCATGTGATTCACCCCTTCTCTCTCACATGCATAACAATTCTACACATACTACAAGCCCACTTTTAATTTCGGTAGTCATTGTTTTGAGTTTGTTCAAGATGATTATTCAGATCAATGTCATGTTTACTCTTCTTATGGATCAGTTTATTGTTTGCCCTTATTATCAAGCTTGGCAATCTCTTAATTACTCTCCTCGACTTCACGAGTACTTCGAAATCAAGAGATTAAGTTTATTATAATATCTTTGACTCCACATGTATTTGGGAGTCGCGAGATCAAATCTTTTATATTCTCCCGACTCAGGCATAATCGTGGATAGAGCATTTTCTCCATTTGGGTGACGTTGAGAAGAATAATGATTATCCTATTGGTTGTATTGATTTCGTTGATTGGACTATGAATGCCGAAAATAATCTTCTAAAATATGTTGATTCGAATTAAAAAGAATACTAGAAAATAAGGAAATAAATGACACTACCGAAAAATATTATTAATAAAAAAACTTCTCTAACATCAACTAAGCAAAGGTTTAAATAGATCCAAAATCTTAAGATGCAAAAAAAATAATTTTTTAACAGACTCAAAATCCTAAAAAAAAATAACTTTAAAAAAAGACAAAATCTTTGGATCCTCCTACATCAGTCGTCTCAGGTTGAAGAAACTCATCATCGAGTTTAAAATAGTATTAGATGGTAGCATGGAAGGAAGATCATCTAATATCAACTTAGAAAAATCTACTAACAACTGCTGCACTTTTACTAGAACTAGTTTAGATTCACTTCTGACTGGTTCTATAGTATTCTTCTCATTATTAATCAAAAGGCTTGATCTTACATGTTTTTTGAAAGTAAAATCGATATATGAAGACGTTCATCTTCAAGAGACTTCTTCGGATTGTCCTCTGATATGACACACACTGCAACCTCAGCTAATCTACCATCTGGAATATCCTCTTTCTCATTGTTTTGAATAGAACTTAAACATGGAAGCTCTTTTCTCCCAACGATACCTCTATCGGGGGAATTCTCAGTGTTTGATATCGGGGGAATTCTCAGTGTTTGAAATCTATAACACACACTATAAGAAAAAAGCTGATAGACACCACTTTAAAAGCATTATCTATGTGGCTGAAAGAGCATTGTTAAAAGCACTATTGTTAAAAGTCTGCTCAAAGACAACGCTTTAAAAGTATTATCGTTTGTAGCAAAGACAACGCTTTAAAAGCGTTGTCGTTTTTTACAAAGCCAACGCTTAAAAAGCATTGTCTTTTTTAAGGATAACATATAAAAAGTGTTGTCTTTTTTAAGGACAATGCATAAAAAGCGTTGTCTTTTTTAAGGACAACGCAAAAAAGTGTTGTAGCAAAGACAACAATTTCACAACGCATAAAAAATGTTGTCTTTTTTAGTAATGATAAGAGGTTTTAAACTGTTATCTTTTAATACTAAAGACATCAAAGATAAATGAAAATGAATCTACTTCAATCAACAACATATTATTAAATAAACATTCAAGATAAATAAATAAATTATCATTCTTACACTTCTATAACAAACATAATTACTTGCATAAAAAAGAAATTTTAATTAGGACTTTCAAAACTACTTCTCTCGACTACATCTTATTGCATGAACTTAAAGGATCTTAATAGATGTTACTTATCATCTTGACTTGAATGTTTTTTACTCATTGGCTTTAACTATCTTCTTATTTAAATCCCAAAGTCTTCTTAATTGTTCTCTACATAAACAGTAGCTGCATTAGACATTAGCATTTAGTGGACTAGATCCCAATCTATGTAGCACCCTCAACCTAATAACTACTTGGGCGTACAATAGATAGTGTTAATTTTATTCAAGATAATCAGAAGTAACCATGACAGTTTAACATAATATAAAGCATTGACACTTAGATATATCATTTATTTTCAAGGATGTATGCTTATCCAGATTATCAATAAGCAACATAAAGATGACACAAAATTAATACAGATAGATCTCGATACCTAACTGTCAAAAGCAAATAAAGATGGCATAGAATTAAAACAGAAAGAATAGTTGCATGTGTAAATTTGTAGAATTGCCAACCCCAAATGAATGAAACTTGCAACTTTTTGTTATCACATTAAGTCATGGAACTCACAAGTGTAAATTTGTAGAATTGCCAACCCCAAATGATTGAAACTTGCAACTTTTTGTTATCACATTAAGTCATGGAACTCACAACTGAAGAATAGAGGACTAAAGATAGTGAGCTTTTTCTTCCTGTTGGCAGTAGCTTCATGCCCTGTAAATAAAGAATTGAAAACATATTAAAGAATTACAAAGGTGAAAAGAAGGGTAGCCATCTATGCTAAGATAATGTCTAAAAAGAAGTTACAAAATCATGAAGCTATTAAAAAAATTCTAGCTAGATATAAGGATTTTTATGCTATTGGTTTTAGTCAGGAACTAATAGATAATGTTTTTTTAAAAAGTGTTGTTTTTTACTTATAAAAATTATTAATAGACAACTATTTTTAAAAAAGTGTTGTCTATTAGAAGAAAAAAAATATAGACAACGATTTTCACTAAAAGCATTGTAAAAGTAAAAAAAGTCAACATCGTTGATAAAAAACGTTATCTTTTAAGTATTGTATATTTACTTTTTTCTTGTAGTGATACTATCATCAACTTTAGGTTCAAATGTTATACAGTTTTTTGACCAGTCATGGCTAGCTTTAGGAGAATTTTCTCAGATAATGTTATTTTCATAGTCATATTGGTCAAAAGGATAAAGATCTATAAGTACAGGAGTTCGCCCAACCAACATATTCATTGCAATATCCTTCATTAGTTAAGCATAAAGATAGTTGTCATTAAGTTTCTCATGAGCTATATCAGACACTTCTTCCACACTATCATCAAAGGCAACAAGAGTAGAATCAATATTCTTGGCAATAATTAAATATTTAGAAGAGCTCCTCAAAAAGACTTCCTTATCTTCTTTAACAAAATTAACAACATCCGACATTCTTACACGCTAGCTCTATTGGGCGCTTTTGATGACTTTTTCTTTTTGGTCTTCTTATAGCTTCATGTATATCGAACATTTCAAAGAACCTTAAGACCACCATACTATCCTCAACATATAGTGTAAGTATCTCACGGTAGTTTTGATATGATCAACTAAGTCGAGTTAGGTCCTATTATGGTTTGATCCTTGTGTCTAAGTGTGCAAGAACTTAGGAGCACAAGAAGTTGAGCGAAATACGCAACTAGCGAGAAGGATGACATGGGAGATAGTCAAGGGGCTCGGTGCTTCCGAGAGACAAGGCACTACGGAAGAATATGCTAGCAGACGAGAAGGAAACGTGCGACGTATCGGAGGGACGAGAAGCTAGAGTAGAAAGTTGCTCGAGAAGGCCGATGTATCAACGCGAGACCCTCTCTTTTCTTCTCCATTGTCAAGTTGTTCCTCTAGATCATCCAATTCAAAAGTATCAACAACTTCCTCTGAAGACATGGCAGAAACCAAGTTATCGTCCGGAAGAATTGTTGATGAAGTGGATATTCCATTTTTAATGTCATCATTAACTAACATGTTATCTTTTACTATTTCTAAATCCTCATCATAATTTTCCTCATCAAATATAGAGTTTTTTTTAATCCAAAGAGACCAGTAATAAACTTAAAGAGAGGTATTCTTTCCTTAGAAGTAAGAGGCCTTCT
The DNA here is from genome assembly GCF_018446385.1 of Zingiber officinale. Taxonomy (NCBI): domain Eukaryota; kingdom Viridiplantae; phylum Streptophyta; class Magnoliopsida; order Zingiberales; family Zingiberaceae; genus Zingiber; species Zingiber officinale. The sequence continues at coordinate 119,460,992 of NC_056003.1, forward strand.
TTTGTAGTGGTCACGACAACAAGGGGACCATGCGGTGTGTGTTAAAACACACTGGGCTCATCATATTGTTGATCAATATCTTCATAATTAATCAATAGCATTTTTTACCTTTTCATTATAATCTTGCTCAGACGAAATAGAGGGTGTTAGTGTTGGGATTACCCCATACAGTGTGTACTAAAACACGTTTCGTAAACATGCACAGTGGAAAATAAAACAATAATAATTCCTAAATTATTACACCACACGCACCACACACATACAAGGATACAATATGTCAAACATGATCACATAATTAAATTTTTATGGAAAGTAAATTTATGCTAGGCGTATCTTACGGATGACCTATAACGAGAAGGACATGAACCGTAGCGACGTTGTTGAGCCTCGCCTCTATGTGTATTCATGCCGAGCTCCTCAAGATAACTCCTTAAGTACAAGTCTCTTCTTTGTAAGTTACTAGCCACGAGCGAAGAAGAGGGATCAAGAGGAAGAGGAAGAGGAAGAGAAGCACATAAGGAAGAGATTTTTTTCTTGTGGTGGTCACGGCAACAAGGGGAAGGGCTTTCCCTTGTCGGTGGTGGCAAAGAGAGAGGGGAGAGAGAGAGGAAAAGAGAAATTTAGTTAAGGTTTTCCAAAAACCCTTACAAGCCAATTAATGATCTCATGTGTATAATTTTCTCTCGATCATATCAATATATAACTCTCGTTAATGAGTTAGATTAAAAAGTCCAAATCCAACTCATTATCCTTTAACTAAAAATTAGCCCATTAACCCCTTAGTTTGGTTCACAACTAAACCAAGTTGGTTCATGACTAATTCATGATTAAACCAAATATGATCCAACTCTTCCATAAGAGATGTGGCCCATCCATGATTCCATTATGATAAATATTTTCATATTTATCTTATGTATGGTCTAACCAAACATTTATCTCTTAATCTAAGTATCATATTCTATAACTTATTTTACGTCTTTTAGAAACTCGTCAGTGCTTGTGACCAATAAGTTCCCGATTTATCTTGGTCGTCTATAATTAACTACTTAATTATAAAACGATCATGAGTGACACCTAGTAATACATCATGATCCCCAATTAGTCGGGAAATCACAGTTGATCTTAGAATTAATTCTATAGTGAGTTGTGCCTTATTCCTTTCACTTGTCTTATACCCACTTGGTTCAGAACATGGTCTATGTGTCTTGTCCCCACTAGGCTGATTACGTCACACCTAGCCTAAGTAATACTTCCTCGTTCTGGAGATTCAAATTACTCATACATGTGTACAAGAGTCTCACACTCTTAACATATGATGCTTTGGCCAAAGATTTTGAGTAATAATCCTAACGAGTGGCCATAGGGTATACATTTCCTCACAATTAGCGGTGAATCCTCTGTGGGCTATCCAAACACCTTCGGACACTTTAACTTATACTCAATCATCTCAGGGCCACATCTCAATGAGATGCTTGCTTAAGATATTAAAGTATAAGTCTTCATAACCAAGATGACTTGTATACCTTAAGTCGAAGGAAACTTGCACTCGTGTTGCAGTAAGAACTTCATAGACATATCTATATATATGTAGAGAATCATATGAAGTCTTACAGCGAGTCACTCCAATGAACTATTTACCATAACCAACATCCACATTTAACTCTCGATATCCCAACGTCTTCAGCCAGTGAAAAAATAACTGATTGGCCGAACCAATGAGTATAATCTGTGCTAATCTTACAGAATTGATGATGTCCGAATGCATTAATTCGACAACTAGGAAAATTTCAATATATTTATAATTATATATGCAGAGATAATCACTAGTTGCGATCTAATTATAAATTCTCTCATGCTATGAATTATATTATGGACATTCAGTAAATAAGTTTAAGACAATCAACTATATAATATATATTCAAATAGTAAATCTATACTTATCAAATAAATAGAAAAAAATCGTAAAGCGATTGCCTCAAGACATCACTCAAATTCTGGAAACATGTTTTAGCACACCGTATCGAGCATATCCCAACATAAGGATCTTTTAATCCCTATAATTTTGGAAAGACCTTTCTTGGCAACAACTAAAGCTATTATCAACATCAAAAAGCATAGGCTTTCTTTAGTGATTGAGGAAGAAAAGATTGATTTTGATTTAAGCAATCAACTAATAGTGACATTTGTCGTAGGATGGATCTCTTAAAATAAATGGTGGAAGAAGAAGAGCCTCGATGAACATCGGATGCTCACTTGGAAGCATGCCTAATTAATAGAGAAATAGAAAATGAAGATGATGAAATCAAGGAGTACATGTGTATTATCGATGGGGTTCCTAATGTGTCCTCTAGCAAGAAAAAGTTAAAAGACTCACACAAGACCCAACATACAGATGAAGGAAAATCACCTCAGATATAACACAAATCCCTTCCATCCAACCTTAGGTATGAATTTTTTCAGATCAAATTCTATATATCTTGTGATTGTTAATGCATGTTTGAATGATTTTAAAACTAGGAAGTTGCTTAAAGAGCTTAGATTGCATAGTAAAGTCATAAGATATGCTATTAATGACATCAAAGATATTAGCCCTTATGCATGTACAAAATTTTATATGAAAATGATCATAAATCTTCGATCGAACTTCAAAGAAAGCTAAATCTCAATATGAACGAGGTAGTTAGAAAATAAGTGTTAAAACTATTGGATGCGGGAATGATATTTCCAATCTTCGATAGATAGGTAAGTTTAGTGCATGTGGTTCCAAAAAATGGATGAATGATGGTGATTAAAAGTGAAAATAATAAATTGATCCCTACTAGAACCATTATGGGTTGGCGTATGTGTATTGGATACAAGAAGCTGAACTAAGAAACTAGAAATGATCATTTTACCATTCTTTTTATTAATCAAATGTTTGAGAGGTTGGTTAGACATTAATACTTTTGCTATCTAGATGAGTATTCAGGATTTTATCAAATTTTCATACATTCTAATGATCAAGAAAATATCAGGGGTGTTCTGGTTATGACGTTGTGCCTTTTGACTAAGGTGCCAGGTTCGAGCACCTCTCTGTGCATGCTCTTATCAATTAAGTGGTACCGTTCACCCAAAAATCCCTTCGGGGGTTTCTGATAAGGGGCCGTTTCGGTGATGGTGTCGGTCACTATAAAAAGTTTACCTATATAATTTTTTTTACAACCGAACCAAGGGTGCTCTGGTTATGACGTTGTACCCTTTGACTGAGGTGCCAGGTTCGAGCACCCCCCTGCGCAGGCTCTTATCAATTAAGTGGTATCGTTCACCCAAAAAATCCCTTCGGGGGTTTCTGATAAGGGCCGTTTCGACGATGGTGTCGGTCACTATAAAAAGTTTACCCATACAGTTTTTAGTCCCCTCGGGGCGGTGTGATGGTTAAGGCATGAGGTGTTGTCATATGAGGTCTTGGGGTCGAAGCTCGGCGTGACCGAGCATAACCTCCTCCGTGTCTTGGCCATTTGCACTAATGGCTAGCAGCCACCCGTGATTTACCTCCTCTGTGTTGGTCTAAGGACGGATTGACGGGAGTACTGGGGTGAGCGAATCACCTTTTGCCACAAGAAAATATCACCTTCACCTGCCTATATAGTACCACTACTTAGAAGAAAGCCCTTTGATCTCTATAATACTCCCATTGTTTTTCTATATTGTATGATGTCTATTTTTTTTAGATTTAATTGAGAATATAATGAAAGTTTTATGGATGATTTTTTTGTGTGCGAAATTAATTTCGTTGGCTAATCTTTCTAGAGTTTTGTAAAGGTGTGAGTAAGTAAATTTGGTTCTAAATTAAGAAAAATATCATTTCTTGATAAGAGAATGAATTATTTTGGGTTACATGATTTTTATTTTTTTATTTATTTTTTTTGGGGGGGGGGGGGGGGGTTGAGGTTGACAAGGCTAAGGTGGAAGTGATTGAAAAATTAATGTTAGATAATGGATAAATTAATATATAGATATAATGTTTAAGATGACTAATTATGCAATAAGTAAAGTTTTTTTATAAATGAGGTTGTTTAAGGATAATAATAATAATTATAATTTGATAAATAATAAGGATATATATTATATATATAAGTTATTGGGTTTTTTACGGAATTATTAGAAATTTTTTTAGGTTTTTTTAACGGTAAATTGGAGAAAAATCCCCAATCCCATTCTTAATTTTGCATGCAGTCCCCCTATCCAAAAAATTTTGTTTCCACTCCCTACATGCAAAGTTTCCTTTGCTTCAACTCCCCTCATGTAAATATCATGACCAAATTACCCTTAGATGTTTTAGGTATAAAAAGTTTAAAAACGAGTATAACTCTGATTAAATTCAGTACTTTATAACTAGAATTCAGTACTTTATACTAGAATTGAGTATAGGGTTTAGGGTTTAGGGTTTAGGGTTTAGGGTTAGGGTTTAGGGTTAGGGTTTAGGGTTTAGGGTTAGGGTTTAGGGTTTAGGGTTTAGGGTTTAGGATTTAGGGTTTAGGGTTAGGGTTTAGAGTTTAGGGTTTAGGGTTTAGGGTTTAGGGTTTTGGGTTTTGGGTTTAGGGTTTTTATCTAATTGAAGTGAAAAAAAAATCGTACTCAATTTGATAGAAAATATACTGTATTCTAATTTTAATGTACTGAATTTAAGAGAAATGATACTGATTTTTGAATTTTTTATACCCAAAAGTATCATGGGCAATTAGGTAAACATATTTGACTAGGGAGTGAAAACAAAGTTTTTCATCACTAGGGACTGCATGCAAAGTTTTATTTACCAATGGGGAGTGCATGTAAAATTTCCCTTATTATGATATATTTAATAATAAATTTATCAAGTGATATAATTTACTAATCACACTAAAATATAATACTATTAATGGTAAAATTTAGTATAATATTATTTTTAGAATATATCACTGTCTTTCTCTTTCTCCCTTAACTATTGAAGATAGAGAAACCTTTTAACTTAAGAGTGCGTTTGGTTTAGGGTTATTCTTGATAACCTTGGTTATTCATCCAAGGTTATCAACAAAAATCTTGTTTGGTTTAGGTATTCGATGATTCCCAAGTAATGTTCTATGCCCGACACGTCAGCAAAAGGGTCATGTTGCCCGGAATCGGAAAACCTCAGAAAACTAAGGTTTTTCTTGATTCCGGGGTTAACGAATTTTTTTTACCAAAAATACCCTCCGATAAGAAAAAACATGAAAAAAAGAGAAAAAAATGTAAAAAAAATATTAAAAAATGTAAAAAAATAAAAAAATATTTTAAAAAATTTTAAAATTTATTTTTTTTAAAATAAATAATTTTAAAAAAATAAAAATTTTAAAAAAAAATTGTAAAAATTTAAAAAATGTTAAAAAAATTTAAAATTTAAAAAAAATTAAAATTTTTTAAAAAATTTTAAATTTTTTTTTAAAAAAAATTATAAAATTTTAAAAATAAAATAAATAAATAAAAATTAAAATTTAAAAATGTAAAAAAATATAAAATATAAATATAAATAATATAAAAATATAAAAACATTAAAAAATAAAAAAACACATAAAAAAATAAAAAAATATACAAGAAAAAGAAAAGTAAAAAAATATTAAAAAATAAATAAATAATAATAATAATAATGATATGTATAGTTAGTTTTGTAACTGAGGGTAATACGGTAAAATATTAAAGTAGGGTATTCATTAAAACCTTCAAACAAACAAGTTTTTGTTGCATTACCTAAGTTGAACCAAACAAAATTTGGTTATGTTTTATTCCCTATAACCTTGGTTATGTAATTACCTGGTAATTACATAACCAAGATTATACATGATAACTTGAACCAAACACACCCTAAATATTTTTTTTTCATATATCATGACATGTTGGTCCAACTTGATCACTCTGAGACTGATTGCATCGACAGTTTCAATTTTTTTTTATTCGATAATTTATTTATGTTAGGAAAAAAATAGCATTAATGTTTATGGAACTAAAAAAACATGAATCCACATTAATCAAAGCTTCCACGTGAGTTAGGTTGTAAATACTGAAAATATTTAAATGATCTGAAAAAAAATGTGAAAAAGTATTCGAGAGAAAAAACAAAATTGTATTTTTCCAAAATAGAAATTAGAAACAATCTGTAGAATTTTATTATCCGTTGGATCCAACCTTTCCCGAATCGTAAAGCAAAGATGAGTTTCTAAACCCTAGCGTCTTCCGCCGTCGCACTGTATATAAATGCCTTCCTCCGCCGATCCAAAGGCATAGCGCCGGCGCCACTTCGAAGGAAGAGAGAGAGAGAGAGAGAGAGAGAGAGAGAGAGAGAGAGAGAGAGCCGGCGACGACATGGGCCGCGTTCGAACGAAGACGGTGAAGAAGTCGTCCCGCCAAGTAATTGAGCGGTACTACTCGCGGATGACGCTCGATTTCCACACCAACAAGAAGATCCTGGAAGAGGTGGCCATAATCCCTTCCAAGCGTCTTCGCAACAAGATCGCTGGGTTCTCGACCCATCTTATGCGCCGCATCCAGCGCGGCCCCGTCCGCGGCATCTCCCTCAAGCTCCAAGAGGAGGAGCGCGAGCGCCGCATGGACTTCGTCCCCGACGAGTCCGCCATCAAGGTCGACCAGATCGTGGTTGACAAGGAGACGATTGACATGCTTGCCTCGCTCGGCATGGCTGACCTACCCGGTGTCGAGAGGCAAACTGAAGCGCCGGCCGCCCCAGCGTACTCGTCCCGCCCCGGTGCCGGCGGATACGGTGGCCGCAGGAACTAAGATGGTAGCCTCTTTACTGGACCAATTGCACTTTTTATGTGTTTGCTTCTATATGACTTTTGGATTTGAAATCTGGTATTTTGGATTTGTTTTGTTTTGTTTTGCTGTTTAGGAACGTTGGTATCTTTGATATTATGCTGTACTTTCTTATTCAAAATATTGTCTGAGGTCATAACCTTATTGTCTTTTGCATTTGTGGTGGTAGTTTACGCATTTCATATTTCAAATCAATTATCATTGTCTATGCTACAATTTTTTGATATCGAACTTCAGTAGAATGCTCACTCACTTTGCAATTTATGGTCAATAAAAAATCATCTATTGGTAAAAATTGGTTCAGATCTCTATCACAATGACAATCACCGAATCCCATTTACATTTATTCGAGTATAAAGTTTCTTGGTTTTTTTAATATATTTGCATAGTATTTGAGATGGAGTTAATATATTTGCATAGTATTTGAGATGGAGTTGATTTGTAATCGTCTAATTAATGAACTTCTCTTTAACTTTTAGTTTGTCATAATAAAATATTGCTGGCTGTGTGGGAGATTTAGGTGAACACTGTTGTGTTCATACTACTCTCAATTACTTGTAAAATAAATATTTTGAATTAATATTTACAATATAAAATGTTATATTGATGATTTATAATTACAAAAATTACATTTTTAATGGAGAAAATTGATAACAGAAGGCCTTATTAAATTCTGGATTATAAACTTAATCAATTTTTTCTTTCCATTGCATTGCCTAGCTTGTATTTTCTTCTCCATCTCGCGCAGCAGCATAGACATCTGAACTGTTTAGAGGGTTCACATGTTTCATGTGTTGTGATTGTTTGTAGAAAATGTCTAGGTAACTGTATATGCAGCTGCTTGGGCCACTTTTTAGAACCTTGTCTAGTATAGTTGAGATTGTTATTTATTAAGTCTAGAGATTGACAAGCTGGTGAGCATATGCATTATCCTTGGTTCGTTTAAGTCGGCCCTTTCTAATTAGTGTTTTTGTTGAATTTCTTATTTTTTGACTGAGCATGCTTAGATAAGGATCCTTTTGTCCCTTAACAAGGTTAGATAAAATTGATTCTTTGGTGCTGTTTGTTTCAGTCTTTTTCTAGAAAAAAGCTTGAGATCGTAAAAGCTTAAGCTGGCTCTGCTAACTTCTAAATAACAGATGTACAGGGACAAAATTTGCCTTTTTTTTTAAAATGTTTGTTTTAGTTGGTCTATGACAGTCCTGACCATTCTTATTCCTCCCTTGGCCCTTTGCTCTGTATAGTTTCCTGAATATTGATTTGACATTGGGAGCTAACTTCTTTGGAGCTCTGATCGTCCAACTCTTAATTAAAAGAAACCATCTATCAAACATGTTACCATCAAACTTAGCACCTGCTTATTCTTTCCAGAGATATCCTTGAAACAAAATAATCAACACATGCAGATTTATCTAGAGCATCTCATGAGCTTCTTGTTATGAAAATTCAATCAATATCATCATTCTCTCGAACTCCAGATATAAAGCTGATGAAATTCCATCTTTTTTTTTTGTTGCCACCACATAAGACTTGGAATAGAAAATGCAAGCTATACCTAGCTCCATTCTCTTCACTATTAGTCTTTCCTTGGTATTGATTTTCTTATGTAGAGTAAACTATGTATTCAACTTAATCTTAATGTCACTAAAGGATTTTCATATCTTTTGTGGATCCGGCACCCTATTTTTCATCTGCAGACCAAATCCATTTTATTCCATTTGGAGTGCTATGTTTAACATCTCATAGGCTTTCAGGATATTGTTTACTATTCCCCTCATAAACCCAGGTGCCATTGGCAAGGTAACACTTGAGTTAACATAGTGAAACTGATTCTCAAGCAACACAATTTTTACGTAATAGTTGCTGTGACTTTGCCTTTCCAAATACTAGTGCATCATCCACAAATTGTAAGATGTGTGAAAATTCTTCACTTATTCTAAAACATACATCACCTTTGATTAGAAGACCTGATTTTCTAGTTCTAAGAGGTTTCATTTGGAAATTCAGTGACAAGAATGAATAACATCTGTTCTTAAACCAATCACTTGAAGTAAGCAGGACTGCTGCTTGTCCAGGTGTTATGAAGGTATTGTATCCTCGGTTGCAATCTCTTTGCGAGAACTGCAGTTATTAATTTAACAATGCTACTTTCAGGAGCAGTGCATCTAAACTCTCCAGTTCCTAGAACACTTTTAGAAAATACAGTGAATTCATTTACATTTGATTCTGATTACTGCACAAACTTTAAGAATCTTATGCTTTTACCTGGGCTATCCTAAGTAAACACTTTGTACTTTCATCTCCAGCACTGTGGTTTGCATTTCCAAGCTTAGTTCTGATTTTGAAGTTAACACCCTGCTTTCATCTGGTTCATCATAGAATGAAGCTCTAGATCTGCTTACCATCATTATAGTTAACATCACCAAGTCTCTCTTAAGCTTTTTTTCGCTACTTATAATTCTCTGCTTCAAAGTCACTAGCAAAATTGATTTATGATCAGATAAAGTTTCTTAAAGTATGTGTGTCTGAATTTGAACAAATCTGACATCTAGATTCAAAGTCACTAGCATAATTGATTTATGATCAGATAAAGTTTCTTAAAGTATGTGTCTGAATTTTAACACATCTGACCTCTAGATTCATGTTCACAAAGAAGGTATCCAGTGCCTTCCAGCTTAAGCTGTGTTCTGAATTTATCGGTAGGCGAATTAAGGGGAAAGGCTGTCTATTTTCAGGATTAGTCGGGTGAAATAGAAGTTGTTAATTGATAGTTAGGCTAACTGTTTTATTTAACAGAAGGTGACTAGATGAGCCAACTTCATATGTTCTGTTTCTGAACACCAAAACCCACTGTAAGGGCCTCAGTTGTTGCTCCCAAAAGACCATTCTGGCTTTTGTTTATTTTCAACTGATGCCTCGCCCCGTTTAAAAGGATGCTCCTTGTCTAAAGGAGCTACTCGAAATGCCTTTCAAAGTTGCAAACCATGCATGAGATATTATTTAGAGGTGGAAAGGAACTGAAAATAGTATCAAATTATTGATATTTGAGAGTTTGAAAATATAAATATTTTTTGCTAAGCTCATGATATTGTGTGCCGTCAGTCTTATTGTTTGTGCAACATAGAAGAGAACTTTTTACCTCGAAATCTCCTTTACGATTTCACATATAAATATTTGTGTTTTTTTTTTGTATTTTAAGATTATCGTGATCCATCATTTCCCCTACGCTTTTACTCAATATATATCTCGCACTCTAACCTCATATTAAATAAGAGGGCAAAGGATGCTTCGCATTCAATTCTTATCATCGTAACTACGTTCCTTGCACTCGACACTTTATTTCTTTGTCAAAAATTTCTATTTTCTATATGTAAGGAATGCCCCATCAATGAGTTAGACTTGGGCACATGAGAATCTCTCCAAACTAGCCTATGTATTCCTTAGTTTCTTTTGAGTCTGACCATGTCAACCAACATTGAGTTCCAGACCCTATTTAGACTCATGTGATTTCTTTAAAAAAAAATTCAACTTTGCATGATTTTGGAACAAAGTTATTGATGGACTTAGGTGTATCAAATTCATCTATTGGAGCTCTTATGAATTGACTATACTCAATTTCACTAAATCCGAACGTTATTGAATCATAAGTTATTGATCATCAATAAGTTTTGACTAAAAGGTTTAGCTAAAAGTTGCTGATAGATGTACACACATAAGAATCTCTCCGAACCAAGACCTATGTATTCTAGTGACTTTCTTAAATTTGACCATGCTCAAATTTCCTTAATTTGAACATTGATAGTCATCAGTGACTGTTTGTCAGAAGTCATTCATGGATTTAGGCTTCTTGGATTCACCGTAAACTAGGATATTTGTATTCCTAAGAGTCTCCTAGTTTAGTCATGCTCAAATTCCCTGAATCTAAATATTGTTCAATCATTAATGAGTATCGACCAAATTCCTAAAAATGCATTTGGTTCGGGATTATTTTTAATAACCTTTTATTCATCCAAGGTTATCAACAAAAACTTTATTTAGGTTAGGTATTCGATGATTCCCGAGTAATGTTTCATATCCGACATCTCAGCAAAAGGGTCATGCAGTCCGGAATCAGAAAACTAGAAAACTAATGTTTTTCTTGATTCCGGGGTTAACGAATTTTTTTATCAAAAATACCCTCTGATAAGAAAAAACATGAAAAAAAGAGAAAAAAATGTAAAAAAAATAAAAAAATGTTTAAAAAATTTTAAAAATATTTTTTTTAAAAAAATATAAATATTAAAAATAAAAAATTTAAAATTTAAAATTTAAAAAAATTAAAAAATTTTAAAAATTTAAAATTTTATTTTTTATAAAAATTTTAAAAATAAAAATTATAAAAATTATAAAAATTTAAAAATTTAAAAATTTTAAAAATAAATAAATAAATAAAAATTAAAATTTAAAAAATGTAAAAAAAATATAAATATAAATAATATAAAAAATATAAAAACATTAAAAAAAATAAAAAAAACACATAAAAAAGTAAAAAAAAATACAAGAAAAAGAAAAGTAAAAAAAATATTAAAAATAATAATAATAATAATAATAATAATAATAATAATATGTATAGTTGATTTTGTAACTGAGGGTAAACTAAGGTATTCATTAAAACCTTCAAACAAATAAGTTTTTGTTGCATTACCTAGTTTGAACCAAACAATATTTGGTTATATTTTATTCCCCATAATCTTGGTTATGTGATTACCTGGTAATCACATAACCAAGGTTATATATGATAACTTGAACCAAACGTACCCTAAGAATTTTTGAAAAAAAAAAAAATCAACCTCAAGTAGTTTTGCCATAAAATTTGTTTTGGCCAGGATGCTCGGGATTCTTTTACCTCAAAATTGATTATTCAGTTGATGATTCGTCCTTTGAGATGGCCTGACTCTAATATCAGTTGTTAGATCACGGTGATAGTGAGGTGTGCTAAGGGGAATGGGGTGAATAGTATGTCTACCAATAAAAAATAAAATTTTCTTACTGCAACCCCAACAAGATCACCAAACACAATTAGCAACAGAAAACATATAAAGGATCAAGCACATACCACACTGACATATAGGAGATATAACATGGTTCACAATTCTTAGACAATTCTTAGACTCCTAGCATATGTACGATACATGATCTTTTAGGTATATTGCTTTTGAAATCTTCTATCTTCTCATTTTTAAAATGTTGGAGGTGGAGAAGTCACTAACAAGATTGTTGAAGATAGCTCTATAGATTTAAAATATAATTCTAAGGTTTACAATAAGACTCAACGAAATAATAATAAAAATAATGAATGAATCAGTCTATGAATGATCTTTTAAAGTGAGTTTATGATTGTAGTAAAAAATAATTATGCTTATCTAGGTATTTTTCAAGGAGTTTTTTCATGAGGATATGCATCTATCGGAAATTGATTTCTATCTCATTGTTATAAATTTATCACACTCTAACCAATTGGATATTCTATGGGGGACAACACAGTCTTATTGACATCATATCTATTAGTTGATCTTTCATCATTAATTGATTGATAGGATTGATTCTCATAACTCATGATTGATTCGTGCGATGATTGTTTCATCCGAGGTTCACCACTCAACTAGAAATCAGCCATTGATTGACTAGCTTTGACTAAGTATCCCATGAAGGATTAACTTCACATGGGTGGTGTTAATTTGACTAAGTCCACGTGGATGAGCTTAATCTTCATAAGGTAGACTTACATTTGATTAACACATAACTAATTATTATTAAGGAACTAAATTCTAATTAAGTGATCTAATACTTTTAGTATGAAGGAGATTTAGATTATTAAATGTGAATTCAATGCGTAGATTCGTTAACTTGGTTCATTAACATTAATGAGTTGTTAATGATATCTGTGCTTTTGGATGGATAGTTTCTATAGAATAGGCTTGGTATACAAGGGAAGAAGTTCCCAATTATGGCATAATCTTGAACATTGGCATTCAAGAGAGAGCTTCTTCTTTCTTCTCTTTTCTTCGTTGAGAAGGACTATAGGATTGCTGTCCATTTGTGTAGAAGATCATTTCACGCTTGCAAAAATTCTGACAATAAGGACAATGACTAATACGATGAATTTAGGTTAGACTATTCGTTTGCCGTTGTTTTCAATTTCTATCCAATATAGTCTTATGGATAATGATAACTAAATCCTTATATACATCCTTTAGTTTATTTTGAGGTATCTATATTGCTAACATCCCAATTCCTTCGATTCTTCTAAGCACACTTGCATCCAATTGACTAGCCAAATAAAAACATAATACATAATTCTAAGATGGTCACCTTGTACATTAACAAATTTTGGACTTGTTTTTTGATCCACATGAAGATGTTAAACTCATATTGGTAGTTTTTAAGAGAAATATTAATAACTCCATCGTTACATGAGCCGTCTAAATAAGAATTCTTGAACGAGGAACAACCGAGTCTATTACTCACTCCATCAAATAATTTCCATTAATGAAACTACCAAAAGTCCAAAAAAATTCACAAAAGATTTATTGTTCCCTACCCTACTTCACTTTGATTGTTATTTGAATAAAAATATCACAAACTTATGGTAAAAGTTATCTTGGTCCTGTGGGGAATATGATTTCAAGGACTAACAATTCTTAATATTTAAAATTTATTTTTCCAACTCATTTATATTCCATTCTTACAAAAATAGAATAAAATAGCTATTCTCATGAACGGATCCTAATTATAAATCAGATCGAGTCTCTTTTTAAGTCATTAGAAAATGAAGGACAAGACAACAATCAAAGAGCTACATCATAACTTTAAGGTGTTCTCTTTATTCATGTTAATCGATACGGGATATAACAAGCTGACCTAGGGAGTGACGTGACGGTCAAAGTCAAGAGAAGAAAGTATTCCCCAGCCGATTTTGTTATTCACTTAGCGCTAATGCTTGTAGTACCAGTCGAACCGAAGTCGTTCGGAATAGGGCTGATCGACCCTTAAGCAGATCGGGCATAAGAGGTTTTAGTGCTTTACCCTTGAACGGGGAAGATAACATGTTCAGTCATTCAATACGGACTGAGTTTTAGGGATGCTCGACCCACCTCACAATCGACCAACCATAAATCTGACCAGCATAAGGGTCGGTCTTCCCGATTCTCATAAATCTCTCTACGCGTGCCCCACTAGATAAAAGGTTGGTTGGACCTAGGGCACTTGACCTCATATTGTTTCCCAAACGGATTTTCAGCATGCACAGTTTATCATATGACTTCTTGAACAGATTTCCAGCACGCATAGTTTATATATGATTTCTTGAACTGATTTCCAGCACGCCCAATGTATCATATTATTTTTCGAATTGATTGATAATACTATTTAGTATATAGCTGAGCAACTTAATGCGAGGACAGACATAAAGATGACCGACCTTATAGGCCGATTGAGATATACTCAGTCAATAACATGAGCAGAGAATTTTAACAACCTGTCATAATCGCTTTATCAATAACATAAGTTATAAATGACAAAAGAGGTGCACATGTGAATAAGGGAAGATTTTTCAGACAATTATTGCACAGGTTCTACACTTTCCATTACCCAACAACCTTTGACATTCTTCGTCACCTCATGATTATGGAGATTATGAGAGGTGGTATATAAAGGGGGTCATCTCTATTGGCAAGGTACGCTTTTATCAACATCTCATGCTTAATCTCGCGCGCACGTTTTCTACTATTTTTCATTTGTCTGGCCGGAACTCGCACTAACTTGAGCGTCAGAGGGTCTTCGCCAAGGACTCCTCCTGGATTCTGGACATTGACATTTTGTTGACTCGTCTTAGTGTGTGTAGGATTAAAGGGAAGCCTCTCCTCGGAGCAAAATGTTTTCTCCCCGTCATCAATCAAGCCATCATTGTTAGCACGCTATCTTTTTAATTTTCAGACAAGATCATTAGTAAAACCTCATCTTTATCTCTTCATTCATGTTGATAATTGATGCGTTAAATTCTTACAACCCCTATGTATCCTGTGTTGTTAAAAATCATATTAAATTATCAATTAAAGTTAAGATGGGTCAAATATGATCTTAAAAAAAAAATCAAACCTAACCCATATGAGATTCAGGTATGATCAAACCAGTTGAACACACTTAATCCCAGAAATAGAATTCACCAAAGCACAAGATAGCTACTAAGTGTTAGTCTCAATCTCGGATCTCGACATCATCCGAGCCTCAGTCTCAGATTCCGACATCATCCATATCTCTGCCTCAATAAGGATGACACTGAATTTGGTTCGGGTCAGATTCTATATCCTCCGTTCCCATATTCATCGGATATAGGATATCCAATAGGTAATACCCATATTTATTAAAGGATCAAATATCTTTTATACTTATAATTTTCTTTTTTCTATCAAACTATTATCATTCAACCAAAACATATTAAAATTAACATTCTTTTAAAGATTATATATAATTTAAAAAATATATTAAACATTTATATTGTCTCTTTCTAATATCAATAAAATAATTAGTGGATTTTAGAAAAAGAAAATTTTCTTTAATATATATATACACCCGAACCTGATGGAGGAGGGTATGGAGGTATATATATATATATATATATATTCAGGTGAGATTGTCATCCGTAGCCTCAATCATTGATTTCATCTATCATCAAGGTTACTCCACATTGACGTCATTTCCTAATTCATTCAAACCTACACTAATCCCTAATAATTGAGGCCGATTTTCCCAAAAGGTGAAGACAATGATAGCGAATATTCCTGAACATATGACAGAGAAGCGATTACATGATTGTCAAATCTAATCTCCTAAATATCCTCCTTCCAAAATGTGACACTTAATAAAAGAGGGATAGCTAACGACTACCAGATTTAGACCCCCATCGACCCATACAAGGATGATGCATCATCCAATGTGGAAATGCTCTTCTAACGTCTAGAGAAAATAAGTGATAAATCCCAGAGAAAATAAGTGTTAGAGGTCCTTCTGGTGGATGGTTAATGCTCACACATACTCTTTTTTTCTGGCTCCATCAAACGCTGGCTTGTTTCTTCTATCCACTCTACTCTGCATTCCTCAAACGACCCTAACTTGAGCATCAGAGTGGACTGCCGAGATCTCCTCAACGCCAGTTTAACCCTTTGCTAAAGTGCATTTCAGATCCCCCTCTTCGCCGACACATAGTTCATTGACTGGTAACTTAACCATCCACAATATTTGACCGGAATAATAATATTTAACAATACCTTTTAAACAGGCAACATATTCATCTACAAACTCTAAGGTAATGCATCAAAAAAATGCAAGGGACATTTTTACTCCATCCCAGAGTTTACTTCTATACAAAACTACTTTGCTAAGCATAGTTGATTGTTTTTTCACAATAACGAGGAGTCAGAGCAACCAGATTCGCGATCAGTATACTGAACATAGCACCTAAGACTGGGTTCCTGTTCGTCCTGGTGAAACAGGTGATTCTTTTAAGATACACTAGAGCACACCACCATTACACTTTATATAGATGTATAAACACAAGCAGCAGCCCGCTGGGAGGTATGTCAACTGGGCAGCCTACCACGCCGGAAAAGGAGGACCCGTGCCACCGTCCTTCTCTGCGTTAGGAACGCTATTGTAACAGTAAAGATGGTTCTGCATCTCCCAACTCCAATCTTTTTTCCTTGACACAGTCAGTGGAGGCCATCGGTTGATCCTCACATAGTGGTCTCTGATCTGTCCCTTGCCTACGTAGCTGGTAATGATCGAGTAACTGCACTCGTGACCGCCCCAAACTTTGTCGCCAAAATCTGCAGTGTGGGATCCATCTGGGTTGAAGTAGCGGTGCATTGGAGGACCCGAACATTTCCATGATGGATCAAGATCACGCCAGTATTCAGGAGCAGCCTACATGTCAAAGATGTGAAAAGAGGATAAAAGGATCGACAACAGCGTCATCATTTTCATAAAATGCAATCTTAGGTTCTGATCTAAAATACTGTTTTTTCATATAAACAATGCTGACAGTTTAGCAGTGCAAGAAAATAAATCAATCTCGAGTAACTGATGCTTGAGTTCGTAGCAAGTAGAAAACAATGTCATTAAGCTTCCACTGATCAAAGTATTTCCTAGACAAATGTTAATGGTAATCTGAAATTGTTATCTACTGTTGAGTCGATTGGCGGAACTTTATTAGAGGTTACACCTGCTTAAATATTTGGAAACAAGTTAACAGCAAACTATCGAAAGTCAAAACTCATATGGTGATATTGCTATTCTATACTCATTGGAAAGGGTATATAGGTCATAAATTGACGCCTTTTCTAATAGCTTGTGTTTTTGAACAACGGGCTAGGCAATCAACTTTACCCACAAAAAAAAAGTAAGATATCTAATTCTTTTATAGAACCAATATATAAAGGTAACTGAGGAAAAGAAGAAACACAGTAAGATAACTGAATTGGATGGAGATGAGTGTGCTACGCATTCAAACATATATTCTCATGTCCTTGAAGCTGAATTCAGCTATCAATGGAGCAAAGAAGTGAGTAGAATTGCATACCTTCTTAAAACGAAACTCCCAAACATGATCATACAGATCCTCCTTCGTAATGCGAGTCTGGAAAGTTTACTATAATTAAGAAATGTGGCATAGCCACACAAATATATATTCTGTGGATCATGAAGTTCAAAAAGCATAGATCTAAACAATAGTTCAAGACCAGCTGAAGTACTTGATAAAACAAGAAAGGTTAACACAATAAGACAATGTAGCCATACAGTATGATAATGAGCCTGAACAGATGTAAACATAGTATTGCTCAAGTGTTTATAATTGAGCATCACAGTCTCAAGTTAGCGAGTATGCAATATGAGCATAACACTATGGCAGTGTGTTCTTGCTTCATAACTATGACAATTAGATCAATCGAACATATACGATGCAAAAATTTATTTGCAAGAGGAGGAAGTTTACATGAAAATATGTGATAGAAATGACCATTGAACTTCTAACTGTATCAGGCTCAACACATGATCTTTTACCTTAATGCATATAGTTAATATACCATTCTGGAATGCACTGGTAATCACATATATCTGATTAAAAGGGCAGCCCGATGCACGAAGCTCTCGCCATGCGGAGTCCCGGGGAAAGATCCATTATACGCAACCTTATCCTGCTTTTTGCAAGAGGCTGTTTCTAGGATTCGAACCCGTGATCTTTTGGTCACATGGCAACAACTTTACCATTGCACCAAGGCTCCCCTTCAATCACATATATCTGATTACTCTGCATTAATTCTTTAAGTGTCTGTTATCTTTTATTTCAATCAAATATTATATATCAGGTAATCTAAAATCAAGAAAATACATGGCTTTAAAAGTATGCCCTTTACAATTTTGGAATATCAACATGATAGACTTTGCATGCCTTGAGATTCGAAATAAAGGATTGAAATGCCAATTGGCATCATTCAGCCTATGAAAGACTTTGAGTTGGAATTAGATTTGTGCATTATTAACTTTGTCCTAGAACACATCAACAAGAATCCAAGGATGGACAAATTTAAACTCAAGCAACTTCGAATGAACAGCAGTAAGCTTAACTATCAATGATCTATATTTCATGTCAAATCATTTTAGTTAACGTTGTAATTTGTGTTATGGAGGTGTGCTAAAATATATCAAGAGGAATCTTGCAGATCACACATGATTTAGTATATAAATAGATCAACGGTAGGCAGGTCTATCTTTGAACAATCTCAAATATCCAGATACTTAATATTCTGATGTAGGGAACTGAAGAAGTCAATTTTTAAATCTGAAGATTATATGTTACCCTTTTTCCATCCATAACACACATGGAATAAGCTGCAAATCTTGAAGCCCTACGTAAATTTGACAATAGCGGGATATGGGCCTTCTCTTTCAACAGTTTCTGGTACTGAAACCAGAGCTAGTCAGTTTTATAACAAAGAAATTGGATGGAACAAAAACAATTAACAAACTGGAAAGACAAGAAGAAGAGAGTTGATTCTTTAAATTATTTTTGTTTTCAAAAGCTTCGGTATAGATAATAAACAAGTATTAATTCATTTAATCTGGCAAAGGCTTAAAGTATCATTTCATGCTAAAATTTCAATATGGAAGAGTCAAGATGATATAGACCAGCTCTAGTCATATTCTTTTCCACTTGGGTTGATTTCTACAAGTTGATAGTCAATTTCAAATGCTATATTAATCAAACCCAATTAATTTAATTGTCAATTTTTTTAACTCTATAATAGATTTAAGTATGAACTATAAATTTATTTTCAATATTAATTAAAAGTAGTTAATCTATACTTAAGTTTGCCTTTTATTAAATATATTAATTGTATATTATATAATTAATTAACTAATGTTATAAAAAAAATCAATTATAATATTAACTGATATTATTAGTTAAATAATATAAAATTAATTATATTTTCATCAAATAAGAAAGATATATTACTAATTAATTTAAATTTCATTATAAATTACTTAATAATAATCACCTTTGTAATAGATTATAATGATATAAAATATTAATACTTAGTTCCGTTTAAAGTTGATTATTATTAAATAAAGCTAATAATTTAATACATTAATATTAACCTATACAATTAATATAAAATTATAACTTAACTATTATTAATATAAGATAAAGTCAACTTTTTAAGCCCTAATTATTAATATAAGATAAAGTTCAGATTCCCTCGCAAGTCATGACCAGAGAGTTGTACACCTCTGTGCCAATCTAGGACGGAGGGCTATCTCTCCTAACCCCTTACCTATCTTTTGTCCTCCACTTCTTCTTTGTCATTTTTGCCTGGGTATGCAATCCAATTTTTTACTCTTTGTCTAGTTTGAATTAGAAAAGATAGGGTTAGTGCCATCAGATATTGCGTTGCTTTATGGTTGCACAACTACAAGTCACTCTTGCTAATACTGTGCTAGTTTCAGTCGATTTGTTGATGTTTCAGTTGTGCCGACCAAAATGACATAGTATCACTCAGTCATTCATTCAATAGATGACTTATTTACCATCTAAAGTTTATTCCTTTTTGGTAAAGTGACATGTCAATATTATCAAATTGTGTTTCAGCTATTTAGATACAATTATATAGCTCTTATCACTCATTGAGCTTTATAAAAATTCTCCATCACTATTGATATTCAAAATTAATTAAGCTATATTACATTCATAAACTTTAGATACCATAATAATGCGCTACTATGCATTGGGACCTACATCTAGGCTCCCCTACACCTAAGTTCTCCCTAGAGCTAGGAATTCTCTAAATTCACAATTAGAAGAGAACAAGATTCTCATAACCCTTTTTTTGCATCTCCCCCTAATATCAAAGTCAAGTTCTTCCTAATCTCAGAACACGAGAATGTTCGATAAGGAGGAATCAAATTTCCCACTTAAACCTTCCTAATCTCTCTCCTCCCTTTGCCACACATCAAAAAGATGCACCAACAATGTCCTAAAAGTTGGTCTCATGTATTTTCAATGACCCTCTACTTGTATTCAAATCCAGTATTGGATTCTTCGTATTAATAGCAAGTCTTTTGGGCATTTCCTACTATTGGTTTGTAAAATAACATTTGTACACATTTTTCACTCTAGCTAAAATTAAAATCATTAAGTGTTTATTTGATTATCGACCTCTCCCTAGCCCCAAAACAGTCACAGCTACTTGCTTATTACTGATATGTCATACTCAGCATGACATTAATGAGTATGAAAGCTATAATGTGTCAGCGACCATACTTGTGGTGAGTAAACACAAAGTATCACTCCTTTAGATAGTAAGAGAAACCTAAAAGTTTCGCACTCAATTTCGCTGTAGAATTTGCTAGACTAATAAATCAAGATATTATTAGACTGAAACATCATACCTTTCTGCTTAATTTGATAGTTATGCTAAAAATTCTATATGTTGTGCTAATTTTTCACCTTATTGTCATCATATAAGGCATTTTGTTGCATTTGTACCGGATATTTCCCTAATTGATATTAGGTTGCTATAAGACAAGCTCATTCACCATTTGTCATGGATTTATCATTTGTTTTGTTTTGTTCTCAATATGTATTTGCAACCCTTTTGGATTAAATAAAGTTGTTGCTTTGTCACAGGGATCAACATCAAGAAGAGGAAGCTGATGGAATTAATCAAAGTAAGGGGCAAGTGGATTCCATCTCACAAATAAGATCAAGAGTCATTTGGGTCATGGTCATAAACCTAGAACTCCTTTGCACATTCGAACCACTACTTCTCAGATTTCCCCAAAATTCTTGGAATAAACTGTAATCATCTTCTACGAAATTTCTGAATTCCTTTTACGAAGCAACAAAAGTGAGAAGAATATTTCCAATTCACGCGTAAGTTTTGGGAGAAAAGAAGAGACCTTTGGTCCCCAAAGATGGTCGCTGACTGCAATCTCGTGCCAGCCACGAGATACCACACTGCACCGTGCCACGCTGCATGCGTCGGAGAGCTCCAGTATCCTCATCATCATATCCATCCCCAGCACCTCCAGTGGATCCTTGCTCAGTCGCTCCCGCTTCCCTACCTCGGCCGCCGCCGCCTCCTCGCCGTAGCTCCTCTTCCGTTTCGCTTCCGGTAAGGATCCGCCTCCGGGATCGTAGCGCTTCCTTCTCCTCCCACTTCCCTCCGTATCTAGGGCAATCCCGCGTGCCGCCACCATTTGAGTGCTCCGCGGAGGAGGACGAAGCAGGCAAATCGCAGCACGGGACACCGAAGTGGGTTACATTGAGTAGTTTGTATGTACTCAGAATAAGTCGGCGGCCTGGATCAAAGTAAATCACTAATGATTATTAATCATTAATATAAGTGACCAATGCGAAAGAGGATAATGAGATATTATCATAATGAAATCTAAGATTCGAATCTCGATAAAGTTGAGATAAATACTTTCTTTATGTATTAATCATTATTTCAAAGATTAGTAGTCATCCACGATTTATCTCTTCTGTGTTGGTCTTGTGATGAATTGGTGGAGACGCTGGGAGCAAATATATTCACCTTTTGTCACAAGACATGAAGGAGGACATGTTCGAATGTGCATCCTAAAATTTCATGTGATAACATTTTATGTCTCAATGATCGTACTATATTGAGAGGATAAGATGATACGAACCCTTGATCTTACAGTGGCTGAACAAAGAGTTTAGCATTAACGAGATAAAACTGATGGGATCGAATTAAATAATTTTCTAAAATAAATTAAACCGATTAAGGGGTAAATGTTTGGAAGAGCTTTTACTTATTGAAAAATAATTTTTATAGAGATTATTTTAAGGTGAGTGAGAAGTTAAAGTATATAGTGTTTGAAAATATAAGTCAAAAACTAATACAAGATAAAGTTGAAATGTTGATGAATAATTCCTTATAAACTTAATTTTTAATTAAATGATAATAATATCTTTAAATTATATAAATTAATTTTTTTAATTATCTAAATATAATTTTGATACACTATTTATTTATTTAATTATTATTATATTTTAAATATGATATCAAAATTATTATTTTTTATAATAAAAAATATTAAAAATTAATAAAATAAAAAAATGATAAAATTTATATAAATATAAAAAAGATATGAATAAAAAATTCTAGAAATATAAATTATATAAAAAATATAAAATATTATTTAAAAATAAATATCACAAAAGTGTATTGACAAATATATAAAATGATAAATTTATTAAGGTTAGCAATTATATAAAATGATAAATTTATTAAGGACATAAATATTAACTTTTAATTTTCATATAATTAGAATCTAAAAAGCATTAAGTAAAAATTCTACTAAACTCTCCTAAAGTTATTATAAAAAACAAATAAATTAAATGAAGGTGAAATCAATTAATTTAATAATTAATTAATTGTTTTTTTATTTTTAAAAATAACGGTAATTTATGAAACTCTTGTTTTTTTAGAATCGACCAATATTATATCATTAATCAACCACTATATATTTTTTTTTTTGTCTGACATAACCAGTCAGTTATTACATGACATATTTACAGAATAACCGAATCCGTTATTACATGACATATTTACAGAATTAAGTAAGGTTAAATTCAGATAAAAATCAAGGAATTATCTTTTTATGTCATAGTTAACTTTAGTTTCCTAATTTATTCCCTCCCATATGAGTAGTCATGCGAGAAAGGAGATTTCGCCTTTTACATAATTAAATTTATTTTTCTCCTCCTCTTACCTCTAGTCATTTGACAATCAATCATAAACTGATTTCATAATATATTTCTCTTCATATAACTTGGAGATAGACTATGAGATATATTTCTCTTCATATAACTTGGAGATAGACTATGAGAAGTACCTAGAGGGAGCGTAATCATTTTTTGCTACAATTAAATTTATTTTTCTATGTCCTGGGACAATAGTGTATTCAACGGATAATTAAGGAATCTAAAATTTGAATTTCAGTTACAACATACCATAGGAAATCTTTCCTTCAGTGAAAAGTAGCCTAAGAAAACTAGCTGTATGGATGAGCCTCTACGGGTGTTTCTCGATTTAACCAAGGCGGTCGGTGGAAAATTTTCGTAAAGCTGGACTGGTCACCCATAATTAGTCGATTCAATTAATTTTTCTATCAAGTGCAGAATGTATTGTTAGATGTATGACTTTCTCATGTAAAAAGTTGCTCCGTTAAGATAAATGCCCTTTATAATTTATCCTAATGTGGAGTCGTCATGGAGGGACCACTAGGCTTCACCTTTGCTCTAATTAAATTTACTGTTCTTACACTCTACGAGTTAATACAGTAAGTACCTACATAGATGGGAAAATTTGCACGAGGAAATTGAAGTAAATAAAATTTTACATGCAGGGAGTGGAAATAAAATTTTTTATAAATGGGGATTGCATGTAAAATTTAAATTATGATTGAAAATTTTTTTCTACTTTACTCTACATAGATATTTATTATAATAAATCCTAGGATTAATTCTGTTTAACAGGTGTGAGAAAATTTAATCAGGTGTCTGACCTCTTAGATAAAAAGAGCTATTATATTTGGGTAAAATATCTTCCATCTCTTATTCTCTTTCAGTGTATGAGGTCCGAAACTTTACTTTTCTTGATTTGTAGACGAGCAATGGATCGATTCAAATAATTATTTTTTCTTTAAAAAAAATAAAAAATAAATTAATCGAATTGAATTTTTGAAATAAATCAATTTAATTGATTATTTCGATTGAATTGAGAATTTGCTCACCTGAGCTTGCAACCGCCAAGGCTGTTAGTTTGTTTGGAGTTCGTTAGTGATCTGTCGAAGCTTTTAATAGTTTTTCTCTTAATCTCAGAAAGACGAGAAAATAGTTTTTTTTTAAAAATAATTTACAGGCAGATTTCAAGATTGCTCGTTCATTAGTAGTAATTAGTTTAGAGTTCGTCCAACAGAATATTAATTTGATGCAGAGAGGGAGGATTAAAAAAACTCATTCCGTCTAATTTTAAACGAATAAGAAAAGTATCTAATATAGAAATTGTCTCAAATTAGAAAAATATATTTTCTTGTTCATATTTCGAGTTGAAGATTTTTTCTATGCTATGATTTAAATTTTTTTTTTCAAATTTTTTAATTGTTGAGTTATTTGTTTTTAAGTTTGTGTCAAAATGGGAGATTAGTTACTAAAATAGTATATTTTTGGTTTTAAAAATATTAGCTTACTGGTAATCTCTTGTTATGTATCCCTAGAAGAAAAGTTTTTCTAACTTTTCTAACAGTTTACTTTATGTTTTCAAATTTTTTCTTAATTTTTTTTATGAGATCAAAGGGGAGATATAAGCAAAAGTTAGGGGGAGTTAGGATTTTTATACTTGTTTTTTTTTTTTACAATTAACTTGTTTAAATTCATTGCTTTACTATTTCATTACATTTTTAACCTTAACTTGAACTTGGGTTGATGGATATCAAAAAGAGGGAGATTGTTATTACCCTGGGATAGTTTTGATGTGGTCAATCAAATTTAGTTATGTCATGTTGTGTTTGATCCTTGTGTTCAAGTGTACAAGAGCTTAGGAACACAAGAAGTCGAGTGGAAGATGCAGTTACTGAGAAGGATGACACAGGAGAGAGCCGACGTGCTCGGTGCGCCCGAGGGATGAGGCTCTTGCGAAGAGTACGCTAGCGGATGAGAAGGTGGCATGTGGTGTTTTTGAAGGATGAGAAGTCGGAGCAGAAGCTTGCTCGAGGAGAAGGTCAGTAAATGAGTTCGGATGAGCCCTATCTTGGATGACCAAAATCACCCAAGCGAGCAGGGCAGCGGAAGAGCCAATAGAGAAGTATGGAGTTCGATAGCAGCTGCTGAAGGCGCCTTCAATACCATTGAAGGCGCCCTCGCACCTTTCTAATGGAAGGCGCCTTCAACCTTTGAAGGCGCCTTCAAGCCTTTATGGAAGGCGCATTCGAGCCTTTATAGAAGGTGCCTTCAACCCCTTGAAGGCACTTTAGACTGGGAAAACAGTAGCTATTAGCCAAAGATAAGACTTTATCTTCGGTGATAAGCTTTGCCACGTTGGAGGCACCTTCAAGCCTATTGAAGGCGCCTCCTAGCCTCGAATAAGATTTTACCATGGGTTATAAAATGACCCCTGGACCTAGAAAAGATATAACAACTGAACTACAAGTCTTGTATTCACTTCCTGTCATTCAGTGAGCTATAAACGTCTGTAAGAGGCTACTACGCCTTCAACAAAGGAGTTTTTCTAATGGAGTCTTCTTTAACGCCTTGAATTAACAACCACCTAGGTTGTAACCAAGTAAATAGATTGTCCTCTTACTTTTTATTCAGCTTTATTATTCTATTTATTATTATTGTGTTGCTGATCAAATCAAAAGAACGAGAAGGGGTTTATTTTTTTTATAAGCAATTCACTCCCTTTTGCCGGCCCCGCTGCCCCAACAGATTGAACATGATGTAATCGATTGGATCAATCGATTAAGATGTCGTAATCGATTATAATGGGCGTAATCGACTGACTCCCAATGTCAATCAAATTAGATAAGCATTAATCGATTGATAGCTAAAACTAATATATTAAGAAGGCTAATTTTGGTTGAAATGGTTTAATTTCAATTCATTAAGCCATGTTTAGTCAACTTAATCATCTCTAACCTTATAAAATACCTTGATAAGTATTTAAGGAAAATTTTCTTAAGGAAAATAATAAATGAATAATTAAAGAGGACTAATTTAGAGTTTATGAGGAGGTTTGAATTGAAAGTTTAATTTTCAACCTCAAAACTTAATTTTGGGTTTCTTAAATGTTTAGGAACTTTAAATCATTGTTAGTGCAATAATAAAAGTTAGTGTATGTTTTGAGGGGGAGGTCTTTCTTAAAGACATGATTTAATTCTTTTTTAGGAGACAATGGAAGATTGAAAATCTTTATTGTGATGAATATATGCTCAAGGCTAAGCATAGGACACAATGAAAGATATGAGACTGTGATTGAGGTCCTTTGATAAAATGAACTATTGAAGTGAAGAGTTTTTGATGTATGTCAAAGAGGAAAAAATATAGGGTCTAAGTTAGAAACTCTCATTCATGCTTTAGCATGTGATGAAGTTGGGTTAATGGGCTAGGCTTGTTGTGACTAAAAGGAATGCACATATCTTCATAATGACATGATATTGTCCATTTTGGACTTAAGCCTTCATGATTTTACTTTTAGATTCTACCCAAAATGTCTCATATCAATGGAGATATCTTATATCCTTTTAAACGCATAAGTTTTTTCTATATCTTTCCAATATGAGACTTTAACTATATCCCAACAATCCTTCCCTCAAATGAAGGATCATAATTACTTTCAAGGTCCGAGTCTCCTCATAAGTATCTGGTTACTCTTGACCTGCTTCAGACCTCCCCACGAGCATCTAGTCACCCTAACCTATTCCAGACCTTCCTCATAAGTAGGGCTGTAAATGAACCAAGCGTTCGTGAACAAGCTTGGTGTTCGGCTTGGTAAGAGCTTGTTTATGTTTGTTCAATATACATAGGATTAATTAAACAAACAAGCTTGAACAGCTCGTTAAACTAAACAAACAAGCTTGAACACATATGTGTTCAGCTCGTTAGCGTTCGTGAACAACGTTCGTGAACAATGTTCGTGAACAATGTTCGTGAACAACATTCGTGAACAATGTTCACGAACCATATTTATTAATAAAACTCTTTTCAATATCCTAAATAAATAATTAAATAAAATAAAATAAATAAATTTAAATTATCAATCTTAATAACCAATCAAATAATTAAAAGTTTCAAACAATCAAACAAGCTTGAATTGAGAGCTTGATAACATCTAAACGAACCAAGCTCAAGCCAAGCTCAAACCAAGCTCAAGCCAAGCTCGAACCAAGCTCAAGTCAAGCTTGAATTGAGAGCTTGATAACATCTAAACGAACCAAGCTCAAGTCAAGCTTCAAACAAGCTTAAGCTCATAAAAAATAAACCAAGCCAAGCTTGAACACTCATTTCAAAAGCTTGGTTCATTTTAAGCTCGACTCGGCTTGGCTTGGTTATCTTATCAAACAAGCTTGAACACCCCAAAGCTCAACTCGGCTCGGCTTATTTACAGCCCTACTCATAAGTATTCGGTCAGTCTTGACCTGCTTTGAACCTCCATGTAACCATCCGATTATCTTGACTTGCTCTGGACATTTCCCGCAAACATCCAATCACTCTTGATGTGCTCCGGACCTCCCCACAAGTATCCGGTCACTCTTGACCTGTTTTGGGCCTCCTTGTGAGCATATGATCACCTAACCTGCTATGAGCCTCCCCGTAAGCATCCACATCTGATCACTCTTGTCCTACTCCGAGTCTCCCTGCGAGTATCTCGTCATTCTGACTAGCTCCGAGCCTCCCCGTAACTTTGTTCAAGGCCACCCCACATGACATCTAGTTTGGACTATGACTTTGATACCATTTGTTGAGACTAAAAGGAATACATATATCGTCATAATGACATGTTATTGTCCACTTTGGGCCTAAGCCCTCATAGTTTTACTTTTAGACTCTACCAAAAAAGTCTCATGTTAATGGAGATATCTTATATCCTTTTAAACCCATGATCTTTTTCATATCTTTCTAATGTGAGACTTTGATTGTAGCTTAACAAGCCTAACTTAAATATATTGTTAAACATTAAAAAGGGAGAGATTGTTGGTGCAATTATCCTCTGGTCAAGGTTGACCAATTTGACTAAGCTTAAGTGGGTTTGAGTTTGAGATCGATGTTTGGACAATATATAAGAAAAAATCAAGTAAGTCAAGGTTCATCGGATCCTTGACAATATGTGAGAAGAAAGTTTAATTGTGATAGACCAGTCGACTATGAGGCAACAAACAACACTAACTGCAAGAACTCAAATGCTATAAAAGGAGGTTCAAGAAGATGCTTCAAAGTTGGCGAAATAGAGTTGAATAAACCCAATTAGAAAGCTTGTACTTTCCATTTTTATTCTTCTTTGTAATTCCTTCTAACTCTTGAGCATTGTAAGAGATTTCTCCACTTCCGGATTTGTACCAAGAAGAATAAAAATATAGAAGCTTTCCCAAATTTATCTGCCTAAAGGATCCTAAGTTGTGAAGTAGAAATAAGAAGTTCTAAACCACATTACATCATCATATTTGGGTTTGTTCTCTTATCATTGTATTTTGTTTATATTTTTATTGCAATTAATTTGTCTAGTAGAGCAAAACACTAAAGAGAACCACGACGACTATTCATCTCTCCTCTTTGGCTAACTATCTTGTCCCAACAAATGTTATCATAATAAGTGCTTTTTATTAGACTAACTACTAATAGAGCAACATAGTGATGACTAAGATAGAGTATGAGCCACCATTCTATGAAGAAGACTTCAATATTTGAAAGAGAATGAAAAAAAGTATGATTTTTAACTAAATTTTGAGATGATGCAAGCTATTATGTGGGGATTCAAATTCCTGGGGGATAAGAAATGAGAAAAATTAGGAAGTGTAAATGGACTAAAGACCAAATCGAACTTAGTAAAGGTAATTTGAAAGGTATTTAAATCACCCATCTACTTAGATGACTTATTAATCATGGTAGCTTTATATTAATAACCACTTAATCATTATAGACCATCAATTGCAACAGTAATGGTTGACGCCCACTTTCATTTGAAGCCGATGATTGCACAAGTTATAAGGGTCATTTCTAAATGACCCATAACCTGCTTAACTTGGAGGGGAAAACTCGAAGTGCTCAAGATATAGAATTCTAGGAGTTCATAATGAAGAGCTTGAGGAGCCTGGAGCACTCGAGGAATATGGACTCAGTGAATATTGGTCTCTATAAATGTTGGCCTTATTGGCTTTATGGAAAAGGTCAACCTGATGATTCACAATCTTTGTTGTGCAAGTGCTGATGCAATCAACATCAAGAGTTTTAGTATTTGATAATATATTTGTGTTTGGTCAAGTTTGTTGGTGCAGGGAGCACCAGATGATCGAACCTGTGTCTTGATAATGGCAAAGATATTCAAATTAAGTTGTCTTGTGATCTAACAAGTGTGACTAAGTATGTAGGAAGACTCTAAGTAATCTTAGGTAATGGAAAGTACTAGCTGCAGTTAGACAGGTGGAAAGTCTTAAATGCGGTTACGTAACGAAGTCCTGTTTCGGGGGGCTGGACGAAGTCTTGGCGAGTCGAGGACTTTAGGAGAAATTCTAGAGTTGAGGACTCTAGGTGAAAATCCTGGGAGTCATGGACAGTAGGTGGAAGTCTGGACGAGTCATGAATTGGATATTCAACATGAAGTCCTGAAGTCTTGGGCGCCGAGCAAAAGTCTAGATGGTCTGAAGGATTGATCTGGCGAAAGGTAAACTCTTCTGAGAGGAGTAGGTGAGCGCGTGTTCCCCGGAGAGGAAACAATAGGCGTCGATCCAACCTAGAATTTCAGTAAAACTCAAAGTCAGGACTGGACAATCCAAATGTTATCAAAATCATACATTATTTATATTATTTTGCCTGAACTAACTTTATTTTTCATAAAAGAAAATTGCTAGAAAAAGCTGGTCCGAGCGGCGGGAGCTACTCCGGGCGCCCCGAAAGGCTTTGCCTAGAGCAGGGTGTTTGGCCAGGCGCCCTCGCGGTTCGAGCGCCCGGAGTTGCTCCAGGCACCCGGACAATCGAAAATTAATCTTCGCAGTGAGCTGGAGCACGACAATTTGCGGACCTATATCACATTCCGGACCCCCGGGGGTGGTCCGGGCGCCCGAAGGTGGATAACTTCTGCCAGATCGAGTTTCAATGAGCGTACGCCACATCCGCCCTGTGGGGTGCTCGGGGGAGGTTCCAGGCACCCAGAGTGGGTTATAAAAGAACTAAAGAAGATTTCGACTAGTAGCTAGAGAACAACATTCTAAGCATCTTCCGCTTCTGCATGCTGTTGTGATAAAACCTCTACAACATCCGAAAGCTGCTCTAATGACGACTGCACTAAAGATTTGATTCTTCAAGTCGTTGGTATTGTTTTCATTTGAATTTGTATGTACTTAAATCATATTGTAATTCTTTACGATTGATTAATGATTGATTATTAAAAGTACTCAGTGAGTGCGGGCTTTGGAGTATGAGTTGTCACAGATTCCGAACCAAGTAAATCTTGGTTGTGTTATCATATTGTTTACTATTATTTTTTTCTTCCGCTGTTACTTATCTCTCAAGTTTTTAAATGAAAATGAAAGTCACGAGCACTATTCATTCCTCCTAGCGCAATGTTATCTAAGAGTTAATCCAAATAGAATTAGATATTTGAAAGAGAACTAAGTGAAAAGTCTAGTTAGGTCAAAGTTGACCGAATGACTAACAAAGAGAAGTTTAGTCAGGTCAAGGTTAACCAAATGACTAACAAAGGAAAAGTCTAGTCAAGTTAAGGGTGACCGAATGACTAGCAAAAGTCTAAGTAGGTGAAGTGATAAGTCCAAATAGATCAAGGATGATCGGATGTCTGACAAGTGGTAAATTCAAATTGGTCAAGGTGATTGGATACTTGATGATGCAACAGATAACTATTGATTCCATTGATTCATGCATGAATACTAAAAAATAGAAAAGAAACTTCGACGTTCCCAAGGAGACGACGACTAGAAATAACAATAATCAAAATTTCCTCAAAACAACTAAACATATGTTTAAATAGACTCAACCCTAACCCTAACCCTAAAAAGCCAAAAATACCCCTAAATCCTAGACTTGAAAAATAATAACAAAAAAAAATATTAAGAGCTAAAATAAGTTTCAATTTGGTTGATAAATCATCTTGTGGTTCATCCCGAGTCATAAATTATGGGCTCTGCTAATTTGGTCTGTCATCCCTCATCACTTGATAAAGAGAAAATCCTAAGGGAGTGAACCTAAGATGGTAGAAAGTCTTGGAGGAGTAAACTTCAAGCAAGAGGAAAATCTAATAGGTCAGGTAAACTTACGTGATAAGGCTTAGATGAGCCTAGTAGATCAGGTATACTTACATGATTATGTTTGGTTGCTTGTTGTGCTTGTATGCATATTTTGTAGGAACCTAGAGCTGGAAGTATGACTAAAAGTAGACGAAGGCAATCGGATGCAGTCGACCCAAGTTCGGGGTGAACCGAACTTGACACAGATTGAACTGGACTCAAATCGGTTTGGTTGATCGGGTTTGGATTCGGATTTAGATCGGTGACATGGCTTGTTTCAGTCAACCGAAAAGGTTCTGATCGACCGATAAACTTGATAACGACGAGATCACGAGGCTCGGTCCAGATCTGATAAACTCGATCGTGGAGACCAGGCTTGACCAAGTTTGATCGATCGAATAAGATTTTAGTCGATCGATAAAGATCCGATCGAACTTTATAAAATGAGACGAAAACTCTACATTCAAGCAATCAATGTCCACATTCTTTTCTTCATTTCTACATTCAGAAAAGATCTTGAATCTTTGCTCGTGTGATTAGGAAAGCGCTAGGAGTGTGTAACACTCATAGGCTTTCGGATGGATCGTCAACATATTGTTTATAGTACTTTCTATTTGTACTTTAAGTTATCATTATTGTAATTGTACGCAAATATTATAAGAGGTTTCTTCGCTTTTAAAAAAAAAATCGCAAAGGAGAAGACTTAGTAGACAGACTCCTCCCATGCATAAATCTTAGATGTACTAACCTTAGCCTAGAAATTATGAACTAAGTAAAATTCTTGTGTTTTTTTATCTTATTTTTATTTATTTATTATTTCACTGTAAATACTAATATGATAGAAAGAAGGAACTATAAAATGAAAACAATAAGCGAGGATCAATATTCATCCCCACGCTCTCTATCGATTCCTACGATCTTATAGTAAAAATATAAGCACAAGCTAATGCCATATAGACATGACATGCTAATTTGAAAATAGAAGCATTATTACATGATATCATCTGTGTATATATTTTTATTACGCTAATTTAAATTATAGAATAAAGTAAGAAAACAAGTGATAGTTTTTTTTAATCCAGAATCAAGTTATCTTAAATCCAATATCCTAAATTTTTAAATTTGTGCATAGATTCCAAGTCCATGCCCATACTCAGGTTGCCCATGGGTGCCTGTTGGCCGAGTCCACGCCAGACCCAATTGTGATCGGAACGTCAATCATTGCTTCCCTCACGTGCACCGGCCACATGCGCACGTGTCAAGCGTGGATGCACGTGCCACAAACGCCTCCCACGTGCCACCAAGCGCCGTGCATGCTACTGTGGCATCACGAGGGAGCTCATCGTGTCGCATGGCATGATGAGAGGGTTGTCATGTGCTGTGCTGTGCTGGGCTGGGCCGGTCGCATACGGCGCACTCTCACGCTGCCACCCTGCCATGTGGACTGCGTCCTCGGAGTGCGTACCGGTCAGACCACATCCGTCCATGCGGACTGCGTCACGGGACTGCTACAGCCGCGCGGCAGACTACTCCCGCATGAACCGCGTTCGCAGGCGCATGGGCCCGCTACGCAAAGGGAGGGTGGTCAAGAGTAGGGTTAGGAGTTAAACGAGGGTATAAGTTGGGCATTTAACGCTACTTTTGCACAGAACCACAAAGGCATAGATTTGTTACTATTTTAGTACATAAGAGGAAGAAAAATCTATATTGGGAGGAATAGGTTTTGCATCTATTAAATCTTGTTCATCTATCGACAATCCTAGCCTTTATCATATTAATACATGTGTAGTACCAGTATGGTGTTAAGTTTTTTCTCAATTAAACTTCATAGATATTAATATATCCTCGTAGAAAATTTTTTATGAGTAGTGAAAAAGATTTAATAAGATATATATATTTTTTTTATAATGCAGTTGTCCAAACTTGCACTGAAGTTGACCTCTAAAATATTTATTTCATTTAAGATTCAAATCATAATCTTCTTATTTCTCATCTAATTAGTTTTACCATTGCACTATATATATGTAATCTTCTTATTACTCATCTAATTAGTTTTACCATTGCACCACACACCTATATATAATATTTATGCTATTCTATTTAAGTTCCTATAGAAATAGAATATACTTGAGAAAAAAACATTTGTCATTAGTTAATTAATAGGAGATCTTAAAAATTAAAATTTTAGATTTAACAGATGATGTCCAATGGCCATGCCAAACAAACAAAAAAAAAAGAAACTCATAAAATGTGAAAAGCAAAATATAACTTTTGCACATT
Source organism: Zingiber officinale (assembly GCF_018446385.1). Classification (NCBI taxonomy): domain Eukaryota; kingdom Viridiplantae; phylum Streptophyta; class Magnoliopsida; order Zingiberales; family Zingiberaceae; genus Zingiber; species Zingiber officinale. The sequence goes on from NC_056003.1 coordinate 119,494,673, forward strand.
TTTCATTAATCCACAAAATATGACCAACAAACATACAAATTCATAAGAAAGAACCCATGGACAATTAGACCTATTAATTTCTTCAACCATTTCCTCCATTTTTACATGTTCTAGGCTAGTCTTCGTGCAACAATAAAGTTATTATTGTATAATTTAGAGATGATGGGTTCAAATATCGAAAATCCCATATTGATGCATCAACGGGGCTGTCCTTTTTTCTTGAATGTGAAAGATAAGCAAATAAAGGTACATGTTATTGTGCCTACACAAAAGCCTGTCTCTGGCAATATTACATGCTTACAAGGTGGCATCACATGCAGTCATTCCTCTGGTTCAAATCCTAAATGGGTGGCACAGTAAAGAGTGAAGTCTCCCTTCCCTAGATAGATTTACTACTTCAATCGTACAGAATAAAAGGATTGATGAAAACCTAAAAATCTTCAGAGTTCTTCATTTTGGATTCACCTCCAACAGCTAGTGTCTAAAAATTAGAACTTTTCAAGCTTTTCAGTGACAAAATCAAATCTTTAAGGAAGACTAGTTCTTCACATAGGCTCAAAGCTACAATGAAAAAGATTTAAAGACGCTGAAGGAGAGAACAAACAAGAGGCTCAACGAGTTACAATATTAATTAATGGCTGCGAGACTGATGAGATAGGATCACCTGTGGCAGACGCACCGGTAGCGGTAGGCGCTGTTCATGGGGTCGCCGGCGTCCACCGGAACTTGCTCGGCGCTGCACTTGAACCGGCAACCTCTACACTCGTTGTAGGTGCAGATTGGAGCCCTCGAGCCTATCAACTCTCCCCTGGTTATTCCACTCCTTGCCATCTCCTTGCCATTCCCTGCGACGTCCTTGCGCGGTGGGAAAAAGCTTGAGCGATCAGTAACTTGTCCGGCAAAGCCTGCAAGCAAATTGGCGATGTGAGTTCAAAGTTCAAGAGGCCAGAGAAACTAATGTTGGATATTTTGACCTGTAGAGCGGCAGAGAGCAGAGATGAGAAGGGTGAAGAGGAGGCAGAAGAAGAGGAAGGAGGTGGTGGGGTTGGTGGAGGACATGGCCATGGCCGGTGGCTGAAAGTCGGAGTAGATAGCAAAAATGAAAGGTGAAATGGAACACTGCAGAGAATGTGAAGAATAAAAAGAGGAGGAGGAGGAGGAGGAGAATGTAAGCATGCAGGGGATTGCTTGTCCCACGCAGGAAAAGAACGAGGTCCCCTCTCCATGCAATGTTGCAGTCACAGTTAAAGACAAAATTGACCAGAATCAATTATTATCATGCACGCTTGAATGATCTTTTGTCCAACGATTTGAATCTTGTAATCTGTTCTCTGTCTCTTGTCCATCATCATGTCGATTTTTCCCTTGGCTTTTCCTCTGAGGTAGGTCGCTGGATTTGGAAATGATTAAGAATGCATAATAAACACAACAAACATGAAGTTGAAATGATTGTACAGCATTCAAATCATCTGTTTAAAGAGGCAGGTAAATTGCTAAGGAAGATGACTGAAAATTCTCGATCGTATCCGATCCGAAACTGAAATTGAGCAAAATAAAGCAAACAAATTTTCAAAAACTGAAAAAGAAATCGATCGATCTAAGGTTAACTGACAACATCATTGATCAAAACGGAAATTGGGGGAAAAGAGGGAAATCCACAAAATGAAACAATCGAAGCCAAGAAGCACTGAATAAATGTCGCCAAACAATCGCAATCGGTTTATTTTGGGGATCAGAATTGGTATAAAAGATTCAATCACAATGCTTTCGAATGACTTGCATCACACCCAAATCGATCGATCCGATCTCAGATTAACTGACGGCAACGAAACTAGGGATTAAGAATAACTACACAAAGAATGTTTCATCATGGATCATAGCATGAATTGGGGGAAAAGGGGGAAATCCACAAAATGCAACAATCGAAGCCAAAAGGAACAGAATAAATGTCGCCAAACAATCGCAATCGGTTTATTTTGGGATCAGAATTGGTATGAAGATTCAATCACACTGCGTTCAGAAACACGGACCCAATGGCTTGCATCACATCCCAAATCGCGGAAACAACTACACGAATCGACGGAAATACTCACAGACAAGGTAAAGCAACAATAAACGACGGGCGATCAGAGTTTTTCGATCGATCAAAGAGTGGATCTCCGCCATATCGTCGCAGTTCTCTTTCCTTGAGAAATCCAATGATGCATCCACAGCTTTCCGTGGAACGAAACGAAAACCCTCGATGATCGGCGAGATCGCAAGAGATAACGATGAATGAACGAAAGGGAGCAAACCGGGAGAAGAAGGAGATGACCGGAAACCGACGGGATTCTGGCTGAGTTGAGAAGAAGGCTGCTTGAGTCTGGGCGAGGTATTTATAGTCCCGACTAAGGAAACCCTAAACCGCCTTCGAGCTCATTTGAAATTAATATTTTAGATTATTTTTAATTTAAAGTTCATTTAAACCCAAAAAAAATACACTGCCGATATTTCTCATCTAAAATATATTTATTATTTCAGGCATTTATCACTTTAAAAACATTCAAAAAAAAATATGATTTTTAGTTTTCTAAAGTTGTGCTTTAACACCACTTATCTCTCGAACTAGTTCGACTGAAGGTTTAGATATCTAAATTAACATATAAAAAATATATTATTTTTCACTTTGGACCTAAATTCTTATGGTTTTGCTCTTGAACTCTATCCAAAAAATCTCATACCAATGGAGATATCTTTTCTCTTTATAAACCATGATCTTTTCCATATATTTTATAATGTGAGACTATGTTTGTAATCTTACAAACCCAACACAGACACATAGATTACTAAAAAAAAATACATGGGTAGTGCAACAAATGCATGATGATTGTGGGTGGACTAACTATCGAAAGAGATTGATGCCCAAGGAATCATTATTTACTATGCTCTCCACAATTGAACATTGATCTTTATCATGTTTCTTCATCTCAAGTTGTGGTTCATTGGAGTAGACCACTTGGACATTTTGGGCTTCTTGTGATTCCAACGGTTTCTCATCAAATTCCATCAATTTTCCCCATAAATCCTTCATATATGTGAAATCGCTAACCATACTCAAGTTTTCCTTTGATAAATCCACATACAAGATTGTTTTTTTTCCTCTTTCATTTGCCATAAATTTCACTTCTTGATCCTTTGTCCACTTTTTCCTTCCAATAAGGTTTTCATGATCATCAAATTGAACTTTACTCCTCTTTCGATAATTATTCATATATTTTCCATTGTCCACTAATTCGATTGTGGACCCAAATGTCAAAGTGAAAGTGAAGAATTATTCATGCGCACTCTGATCGACATCATCGATCGAATGAGTGGTTTAATGGCTCGAGGTCACCTAGAGATTAAAAAAATGGTACGGGACATCTAACAGATCACAGCATGAAGAACATCTAGATCTAGATGCAATATTGACGATACAAGGTTTCCTCAGATGGGTCTAATAACTAGCACATGAGGTGTTGTCATCATGAAGTTAGGGTTCAAATCTTGATAAAGCCGAGGTAAATGTCTTCATTATGTGTTAGTCACTATTCCAAAGGCTAGTAGCCGTCCGTGATTTAGCTCCTCCATGTTGGCCCTGGGACGGGTTAGTGGGGGCGCTGGGAGCGAGCGTATTCGCCTTTTGCCACCAATATTGACGATACAAGGATGAGGATCTTGTTTTAAATAGGAGAAAATAATGCACTGGGCAGGTAACTCTGGTGTTGACTATGAAAAGATTTTAAGATGGAAACTGAAGGTGCGCTAAGCATTCCTGCATGTCAAAAATAGAAAGGAGAGAAAAAAAGCATCAACAACCAGGTCAAGGAGGGGTTTCAGATGCAGGAACTATGACGCTCAAGTTAAACAGGTGGCCAAGAGAAAATGCAATGAATAGTGGAAAAATAAATAGTGAAATCTGAGTGTCTTAGGTTGCATACCTACGCCTGTAGATAGAGACACTCTTTTATAGTGTTACTTCTGTCGACAATCTGTTGGAGATTTTCATTTGGAGAATTAGTCAAATTGAAATTACACCAAATCAAATTCAACTTATCTGTCGAGATGATCTAAGCAGATAATCTCAGACTGCTTGCGGGGGTTAATTTCTACCAAGTGCTGAGTGTAGACTGCAGAGAGGACCGAGCAGAATGAGAGGCAAAGCGGACCGAGAGGCAGAGTCGACTGAGAGGCAAAGCCGACTGAGAGGCAAAGGCGACTGAGAGGCAAAGCCGACTGAGCGTCAGAGAGGTAGAGAGGCCGAGCGGGCGAGAAACCGAGTGAGTGTGCGGTCGAGCATACAGCCGAGCGAGCAGGGAGGCCGAGTGACCAGGCGAGTGAGCGTGCGGCTGGAAGAGTGTACAACCGAGCGGCCGAGCGGGTAGACAGGCTGAGCGACCGAGCGAGTGAGCAATCGGCCGGATGACTGTGCAGTCGGGCGATCAAAGAGGCTGAGCGATCGGGCGAGCAAGTGTGCAGCCGAGCGAGCATACAAACGAGCGGGCAGAGAGAGCAAGCGAGTGAGCGGTCGGCGGGGCGAGTGTATGGTCGAGCAGGCAGAGAGGTTGAGCGAACCAAGGCTTGTGATGGACGTATTTTCCTTGAAATAGATTTGCCTCACCTCCTGCTATGCTTCGAGGTTTTTCTTGAGTTGTATGTTTCTCAGGATACAACAATTAATCGTGATTCTTGCTAATCACTGGTAGTCACGACGAACTGAGAGATACCCGACTACTATTATGAGTACACTGTCGAGCAAGAGATGCACGAACAAAGAAGAGGAAATGGAACAGAGGTGGAGAGCTTCAGTTTTTATGTGTATATTTTTTGCTTGTGGTCGCAACCTCCTTATATAGGAGCTCAGACCAATGACAATGTTTAATAATCGACCAATAACTATTACTCGTCGAGCTGTGAAACACAACATTTCATTCAGTTGTTTATAGATTCTGCATTAATTTCCAATTTAATGCATTCAATACACACTTAAATAAGCAATAAAATGATTTATGTGGAAAGACATTGGTTCATTCGCTTGGATAAATTTTTTCCCTCACCAGTCTAGCATTCGACACACGCAAGTAGTGCTCACACACGAATCAACTTGGTTCATTGCAATCTTGACCCTCGATTTGCATCCCCCTACGCACCCACACATGAGAGAGAGTCTCTCCCCATACATTTATTTACATTATCAATGTATGTGAATCAATATAAATCAATTAATATACCTTGAAACTCCTAATATGAGACTAAATTCTTATTCACAATGAGGTTTCTTTTCTATCCACTCATTTTCCATTCACACATATATCCAACAACTTCTCCTTTCTGCACGAATCTCGATGCATTATTAAAATAGGACAGACCCTTCTGACATTCTGACAACTTTCTAAAAATGGTCTTACCATTTCCGTGTTTTGTAGGGTAGAAGCTTCCTCACATAAACAACATAGGGAATATTCCCTTGATTCTCTGACAATCGTTACACAAAATGTCAAAAGGGAATATTAGACCGTTAGATTGATGGGCCTTTTGACATGGTGAATCGACCGGTTGACTGAGTCTCTCTTTGTAGTCTGATCGACCTTCGCTCATAGATGGGATTGGGTCAGCTAAAGAATGACAACCTTCTCGAAGGCTTAGCCTATGCTCGGCCTCTACACTCGGATAGATTGTTTGGATAAGTCGGGCCTTGTGTCCAACATGTGCGATCGGACCTCTAGTTCGATTGGCTAGAGCACTCAGCGGAGACACCTGACTCAGCTCTGAATGTCACTAATACAGCTCGAGATTTCATCGACTCCGAGGGACTCGGTGTCCGATCGGCTAGACCACTAGACCGAACCAAATGACCTTGCTAACCTTGAGTGTTGACCCCTTCTTAACTTTGACCGCCACGTCAACCAACCTTCTTAACTTTGACCCCGACTCAATGCCACACCTTATTCGCCATATAGATGAAGTGTTGGGGTTGCAAGGTTGCAAACATAGTCCCATATTGAAAATACATGGAAAAGATCATGGGTTTATAAGAAAAAGATATCTCCATTGGCATGAGGCCTTTTGGGTAGAGCCCAAGAGCAAAACCATGAGGGCTTAGGCCCAAAGTGGACAATATCATGTCATTGTGGAGATATCTAAATTCTTTTCGATCGTACAATTGGTATCAGAGCCCGGACTGCCAGAAGGTTTAACCGCCGACTGTGCACAAGAGCTATGGTCTGATTAAACCATGTGAGTACAATATTGACCTCGAACAAAGAAAGTGAGGGCACCTATGTTCGGATCAAGAGGACCAGACACCAGGGGCAGGAAGTCCTAGTAGGTTGGGTGGACCGAGGGGCAGGAAGTCCTAGTTGCGGCTAGGCAAGGAAGTCCTAGTAGGTTGGGTGGACCGAGGGGCAGGAAGTCCTAGTTGCGGTTAGGCAAGGAAGTCCTAGTAGGTCGGGTAGACCGAGGGGCAGGAAGTCCTAGTAGGTCGAGTAGACCGAGGGGCAGGAAGACCTGGTGGGTCGAGGATTGGACGTGGGAAGCCCATGGTCTTTTGTTTGAGGGGTGGATTGTTGGGGTTGCAAGGTTGCAAACATAGTCCCATATTGAAAATACATGGAAAAGATCATGGGTTTATAAGAAAAAGATATCTCCATTGGCATGAGGCCTTTTGGGTAGAGCCCAAGAGCAAAACCTTGAGGGCTTAGACCCAAAGTGGACAATATCATGTCATTGTGGAGATATCTAAATTCTTTTCGATCGTACATGAAGAAGGTGAACTACATAAGTGAGGCTTGAAGGATGACATGTGGAATGACTGAAGGCTCTATGCATCTACGGGATGAAAAAACCTAGTAGGAGATGATCTCGATGGCAAGTGCATACGGGATGAAAAAACCTAGTAGGAGATGATCTCGATGGCAAGGACATGCTGTGAAAGGTAAGTTCTTGTGTGAATTGTGAGAGTTGAGAGGAATGTATTCTTAGAAGAAAGTAGATCTCAACTTAGACAAAGACACTATTATTAGGATGATCAGATCAATACTCCAACCGAATAGAAATGATTCTAATTGACTAATGCGTCGTGTCCAAAGGATATTGACATATCTCCACAATAACATGATATTGCACACTTTAGACTTAAGCTCTTGTATCTTTTTAAACTCGTGATTTTTTCCATATCTTTCCCATCTGGTCACCCTGAGCTGCTCCGGACCTTCCCCACGAGCATCTGGTCACTCTTAACCTGATCCGAGTTTTCCCCGCAAGCATCCGATCATCCTAATCTGATATCTGGTTTGGACCATAGCTCTGATACCATTTATTATGTCCAAAGAATATTGACATATCTCTACAATGACATGATATTGTTTACTTTGGACCTAAGCTCTCATTGCTTTATTTTTGGATTCTATCCAAAAGACCTCATGCCAATGGAGATATCTTATATCCTTTTTAAATACATGATCTTTTCTATATCTTTTCAATATAGGTCTTTGATTGTTTCCCAACATAATGAGCTTAAATTAAGTTGATTAGACAATGAATAAAATATTTTTATTCATGTCTGAATTGATTTGATAGTCGACTAATTTATGATCAGTTGACTAATGATGAATTTTAATAAATTGATGCTATGATAGGAAATCCAAAAGAAGTTGTTGATCATACAAAACTACATTGCAATGGTTAGATAACCTAAGGGTTATAATAAAAAGGCAATTGATGATGAAATTCAATCGACTCAAGTAGTCATTGGAAGACTATAGGCTAAAACAACTATAAAATTGGTTTATAGATAATGGATTCAGTAGATTGATCGATGATAGATTTGTAGAGCAACAAGTGAAGCTTGAAGTGTTTGAAGGCTATAAAAGAAAGACCAAGGATGTTTAAAGGTTTAAATCTATTTAGCCTCTCTTGTAATCTTCGCTGTCTTCCTCTAAGATTCATTGTAAAGTTCTTGTTGTAAAAGGTGTCTCCAACTCTGGAAGTTATCCACAATGGATAGAGGGATTTTAGGAGTGAATCATCAATTAGTCATAGGCCATGGAGCAGAAACGAGAGTTTTGAACCATATTACATCATCTTATTGGTATACTTTAAATTCATATGTTTTTGCTACATTACTTGTTTAATTTGAGTGACTTTGCTAAAGTATTAGCAAGAGTAATATAAGTTTTATTTATATGTCAATCACTATTCACCTCCGTCTAACTATCCAACCATCCACTAGCCTAACACAAAGTGGTCAAACTATAGGCTCATATAAAGACCCTTCATTAGTTTAGGTACATAAGATTCAAGTGACTTCTAGTAACATTACACTTCATGCCAGTAGGATTAATAATTCACAAATCGTATTTCATTCATATTTTTCCAACATAAGTCTCAAACTTTCCCTCGAGAACCCGTCAAAACGATTAAGGATCGACTTAAATTTTAATAGTAAATAATAATTGACTAAAAAATTTGATCCATTATAAACTCTTTTGATCGCTAATCTACTGCTAAATACATTTACCGACATATTCACAAATGTCTTTAATCAAATCACAAATTTCTCCTCGAGTTACAAACCTCTCCTCTCCTCTCTCCCTTAAAAATAAGACAATGATTAATTACTTTTTTCCATTCAACATCGCTATTCTAATCAAGTTACAGACCTCATCATACAGACAAAGAATAAACAGGATTAGAATAATTGAACAATATTACAAAAAAAATACAAAGAACATAGGAGGTTCAGTTCATCTTCTTCCCTTACTTTCCTAAGACCATTTCCTTTTTACAAATAGAATCATGATCAGCTATCACACACGATAAAGTGAATATTTTTTCTGTACATACATTTTCCAATCCACTCAATACCACTCCTGTTGGTACACATCAAGATCACACAGAGTTAACTGATACAACACATTGACAATCTTAAACCACATTTGTGCAGGAGACAGACGATCCATTTAGACTTCACTTCCTTCTCTAAGCAGTGCTTCAGGTATAAAAAATCATGAGCAACATCCACCTGATTGGCCCTGTTGTCCCTGTTTCTGTTTCAGAATATTCCTTTTAACTGGTGCAGATCCTTCTTCCAGCAGTTCTGGAACTCCCAGAATCTAAAATAGTAGTGATATTATCAATTTGTAGTATGCAAGCAGCTTGGCCATTGGCTGGAAGACTTGATAAAATGGACAAGCAATTCTCAAGGACTCTTTGTCCCAGCTATATAGGTCTTATGCCTCCATTGATCTATGCATGCAAGGATCACTAGCAATATTTAAACTAGTTCTTCATACCATCTTAATGTTTTCTTTCTTTTATGAATAATTGCGTTGGTCAATAATTTACTAATCAGAGCTTTAAAATCTAGATTTTTTATCAGACTAGAAAAGACAGGGACCGGAAGCCCAAGTAACTTACCTTCAATGCCAATTCTTTAAAACATCTCTCCACGTTGTTTCTTGTTTTTGCACTGCATTCAAAGAACAAACAACCATACTCATCTGCAAAGGCGATCCCCTCTTCTGTTGTTACCGATCTATCAGCATCCTAGAAAAATTAACATATTTGTATGAAAATGATGCTTCTCTGTTCCAACTTCCATGAATAAACTGACAGTGAAAATATTTTGCGACTATTTTAAGAAATATATGGTATGATGACAAACTTGAAAAGTGATTACAAGTATCAAATGGAACTAATAGGTTAATTTGATATTGATATACTTGTGATGAGCATTTTTAAGTGATTTCTTTACAAAATGAAATAGAAGAAAATGTTAGATGTTCTTGATTTTTCGAACATAAATCTACCTAATAAATGTAGAAATAAATTTTTGACATTTTATCAAAGGGAGCACTTTGCTAATTATCAAATTGCGAGCCATGATTTTAAATTTACCAGAAGGCACAATTTCCCTTTTGACATTCTAAAAAATCCTCCGCTCAAATACTTCTATAATTTTAAAAAATATATGTTTATGAACTTCTAGTGTTCAAAATCAACAAGGCCATGAATCAATTCCTGAGCATTGGGAAACCAATGGTACTCTCATATTACCATTTTTTACCATGAGAAGATCATCAAGATGCTTTTGAAAATATAGATCATTACATGTTTTTTAAAGATGGTATTCTAGTGGTCAAAATCAAGAAGGTTCCGCCCGTTTCGCCCGGCATAGAACAACATTTTAAACCATGGCATGGATGTCTTCAAACGAACAAAATTACACTTCATGGCAAATACATTAAGTGCTCCTAGGAATATTCATTCTCATGCATCTCATCTTGAAAATTGAAAGACCATCAAGGTGTTCTAAAAGGTTTTTTAGATGATCATCCATAGTCAAAATGATAATGTCATACCACCATTTTAGTAGTGAAACTTCTATTCATGCTCTCACTCCTTGATTTTGACCGTTGGATGCCTAGCAAGTCCAAATCGGCTGCTTTTCCTTGCTTAATGGCAATACAAGACTACCATTGGGTTTACAACATTCGCCAAAAAAATATTTATACCCTTCTTGACATCAAGTTTTTTTTTCTAAAAATATTTTAATAGTATTCTTGTAGTTAAAATGACACTATGAGCTCACTATTAGGTCTACAATGCTCTCAAAAATGCATTGCTATGGTTACTACTTGATTTTAACCAATGGAAGGTCATCAAGGTGATTGCCTCGCATAGCAAGTTGGAACCTCTTTTCCTTGAACAAGATACATGGAAAACAAGATTTAGAGGTGTTATTCATTTGAATCAAACATGAAAATACAAATGAACATTTTAATTATCACCATAAGGTAATATACAATCTGCATTTGTAAATGGAAAAGTATACTTTTAAAAGAACTAAGTTGAAAATAAAGTAAGAAGGTCTAATAAAGGTTTTTATTAAAGTGAATGGAATGAAATTTCTAATTACACATACAAGAAGAGGATTCATTGAATCATTGAAATGGTTAGGAACCTAAATGTAAATATTAGAAACCTATTTGTAAAAATGATATAATATAAGGTGCATAGTATAATTTTATAGTAACAAATAATAAAACATAGGCAAAGTATTACCTGGAAAATTAACCCCTAATTTTGGAACATCAATGTCATTTCAAAGTTGTGATACTGATCCATTCCCCACTATTGATTGCTCTAGTGAGTAGCTCCTTCACTTGTGAGATCCAGACTAGAGCCCCCAGCCTCCTCTCGTGGCAAAGAAGGGCTTTGCTCATGTGCAAGCCACACTTGAAAGCCTTCAACATAGGCATGACACTTGACACATGTCACGTCCTTCGCATGCCCCTTTCTTTCGATGTAGCCCCTCATGCACATACAACAGACTTATGATCTGCTCCCACCATGGAAGAGCTATTATCGATTTCTCTCCCACAATCATGGCCACCTCCTACACTACCAAGTGGATACACTCCCTTCCTGTACAAGAGCCGTACACCTATTGGCAGCTCCCCTCATGTGGAACCTTTTCCCTCAATGACTCAGTGGTAGAGTCCTCTGTGCCCTTATCCACACAAGCATCTGTTGACAATCCTAACCAACATTGAGTCTCTGTGGTGCACCTGCAGGCTGCTTCTTCAAGTGAGAAATGTAGCAGTCAACTAAACTCCTTGATGACTTTATAAAGTCTAGCAGATCTTCCTCTGCATGCGAACCTGACCATGCATTCCTCTACGCCTGTCCAGAGATAACTCATACCTCTGGGTTTCTGTCCATGAATTCCTATAGCAAGATAGAAGCCAAGAAGACTAGTAGCTCCAAAACCTTCCTACAAGCAATACCTCTAGCCATTTGTGGTTGTGGAAACCTATTCCGACATTTTTCAATCCAACTAGTACAACCTTTTACCTGGTGATTCCTCTAGGACTCCTCTCAATTTAAAATGTCAGCCTCAATTAACTTGTTCTTGATGCCACCAAATACTAGCCTTCTTTTGAGTCTTTTTGGCTCTATGATTACAACAAAGAAGCCAAATAGGAAAACCAATATTTCATGGATTGCACCATCTTGGTTAAGTCCACGGACAAGGCCTAACTCTTCACTTGACTCTTTACCTAATTCCTGGCCCGATTCCTTACTTGACTCCTCACCTAATTCTTCCTAAGAGCCAATTCTTCCATCAGCCAACAAGATGAAAACCTCTTTAAAGGGAAGCCTGGTGCACGAAGCTCCCGCCATGCGGGGTCCCGGGGAAGGATCCATTGTACGCAGCTTTACCCTGCTAAAAGCAGAGGCTGTTTCCAAGATTCGAACCCGTGACCTTTTGGTCACATGACAACAATTTTACCGTTGTGCCAAGGCTCCCCTTCAAGATGTGTGCCAAGGCTCACATGGCAAAAACTTCTTTGCTTTTGATAATTCTGCAATCTGTGCTAGTACTCCTCACCCTTGGTAGTCCTTTTCTAGCCTCTTGGCCCTTTTATAACTTTCCCATTTCCTCTCCATGATCCACAATGAGAATCACTTTTGATGTGTCCTTTGGTACCAACTGAGACAACCATCGATACTCCACAACTTCAACACCACTTTTGACACCAAGAAACAAGCAATTACAATGTGCTTCTTATTCTTGTGTATCAGTGATCAATTATAATGCAAAATTTCAGCCATGCTGGATAGCATGACTTAAATTTCAATCATTGAACTAAGCTACCATATAATTACACACTAGCCATATCATTCGCAGTGAACATGATCAGTTACTTTCTTGAGACTTTGGCTGCGTTTGATAAGGGGTCATCAGTCTAAACTTTTGTAATCTAGATTATAAGGCTAATAACATATAATCTGGATTACATTCCAAGCTCAATGTTTAACTAAAATTTAAATATCAAATATACCTAGTCTATTTCCAGTACCAACCGATTGCCAACGTCATTGTCGCTGCCCGCCCACTACCACCGCCGCAACCACTGCCGGCCACCGCCCGTCGCAACCGTCGAACGCCGACAACCGCCGCCGCCGATCCAGGATATTTTTATCATTTTATAATAATATGAATTATATTCTTTATAAAAAAATAATGGACACCAAATAAAAGAATGTAATCACCCTTGTAATCAAAGATTACATGCATAGTATATAATTCTTTCACCAAACGTTGTAATGTAATATTAATTACATTACATTACGAACTTGATTACATTATCCCTAACCAAAAGCAACCTTTATGTCATGACCATTTGAAGAAAAACCTTGAAAATTTTATGGTACCTAAAGAATACCTCAATAAAAAGGTCTAGGTCTTAAGTGTGAGGATTGGGATCACCTTGAATTTTAGTGTATACTAACACTGACAAGGCAAAGGTCTTCTGTATTAGGATCAAGATCACCTTTAGATTTTAAGGTATCCTAATGCTAACTAAGAAAGCTTTCCCAAAGGCAACACTTGAAAACTATTATATCCAGATCAAGTGCGGGAAAGCAACTACAGAGCTTCAAAAACTATAGTATAACTAAGATGTCATACACAGTCTTTAATCTAATGTTCAACAAGCATATAAAGCATTGGTTGATTTTTTTACTTTATCAAAGAGAAGGTGCAATCTAATAAAGTTATCACATCATTTATCAACTTGATCAATTAATGAATTTTCTAACCAAGTCTCAAGAGGTAATAGGTATGAGTATATCTATAACAAGCTAAGTTTTCATAATATCTAATGGCCAACTTGAAGGAGAGAACTAGAGACTTAATTGTAAATACGAGGAACTTGCTTGTAGAATATAGTGTAAAGCATAACTAGCTGAATAATAACCATGGGTAGATAGGAAAACCTAGAGACTTATCCCAAATATTTTCCACTTTCAAGTGGAAATGATCAAGCTGCATAATCCACAAAACAGGAGCTATATAATTTTTATTTTTCAAAAAAAAAAAACTTGATTGGTGTAGCACAGGTATAGACACACCATACCTTCAAATGGAAACTGCAAATTATGGCATGTAGACTGAAGAAGGAGATCCTATCTGGGAACTATCTCAAGTAGAGAAACTTACAGAAAATAAAAATTAAATAACAAGGATAAAAGCTGCATTGATTCTTTAACAATCTGTAAAATATTTCTGATTTTAAACAAGATGTTTACAACATCATAGCAACTGATTAATGACATGGGAATTACTATAAGTTGTCCCACTAGTATAGCCTTTCACTACAAAACCAGAGGCATCAGACATACATATAAAGCAGAAGCCGAGGTATTATGAGATAAACTAACCTTGTCTACTTTATTCCCAACGAGTATTTTGACACAGTTGTGGTTTGTCGAGTACGTTTCTACTTCTTTGACCCATACATCAGCAAGATTATTAAACGTCTCCCTCTTTGTCACATCATAAACTAACAGGAAAAAGTAAAGAGTTAAATAATTTACAGTGCAATTTAGTAATTACATCAAACCTTGTCTAAAATTACAGATACAAGTAGCTGCAGAAAGAAAAAAGTATATCATAAATATTAGTACCAAATGTTTCTTGTTAATATCCCAAATGTATTTGTATGTAAACATTGTTTGATATTACTTTTCTGAAAAGTTAATATCAGGAACTTAAATGGTCTGACTTTAAAACCAGTTGCACGGTTGCTGATGGAGATTTAACAGGATATGAATGTAGCTTGGAGAAAAGATAAAGATTTTTTGGCTTAAGAGTTAAGAGGCAACAATCCACTGTAGGGAGCAAACTTTGACTGAAGATAAAATTAATTAGAAAGGACGCATGACTAAGTACTAAAGTAATAACCATGTAGAACTAAGACATAACTATAATCCTCTATCTCGAGCAGGAGAATAGATCTTGGTCGATGCATAGCTTGCTATAAAAATATAGGTGTGTTAGAGTAAAAATGATCATGCCTAATATAGAGCATGCACAAAACAAGTGGAGTTAAGAGGACTCTGATGATGTCATTTTTGGACTCAAGTTGTGGACATGACATGATATTCAAGGTAACCTGCGAGAATAGATGTTACACTTCTTTGATATAAATGTCTACCTTATAAGCATGGATGTTACTCTTATCTGTTATAACATTAGGTCATCAACACCCAAATATGATGCAAAATATGAAAGGGTTCTAGTAGTTTTGTAAATCCAAGCCCAGCAAAGAAGTGCATACACAATTATAGGATTATATTAGCAATATCGGATATAGGAAGGAACACTTTCATGTAAACAGCTATGATTGGCAGGTGCAATATTTAGGAAAAATTAACAAAAAAAATAGATTTGAGAAAAGGATAGATAAAAAGGTAATGCAAGTTTTAAAATTTAGTATATTGAAAAAAATTTAAAATGAAAATAGTAAGGTATTATGTTAGATAAGGTTTACGAGTGCAATGTTGATGAAGAGAATGATGATAAAATTATTGCACTAAAATTGATTTTTAAACAATTAAAACATTGTTCATTCCCCTTAAGTAGGATTGTATGATTAAATCAAAGAGACAATCAGGAGAATCTAAATGAAACCATTCATAGCGTTCCAATGATTTAAAAGTTACAGAGACGGTTTAAATGGACAAGTAGGGAGAGTTTGTTGGCAGCACATTCATTCACATAGAGGCTGTGGAGTAGAGAAAGAAATGAAGAGGGTAGTGTAATTTAAAATTTTACTACATTTTATGATTTATGATTGTCGGTATTTATTTTATGCCAAAAGCTGAGTAGTCAATTACTATTTAAAATTGGTAGAAACCTTAATAAAAAAGATAGATTGAATTATGGTAAAGTCAAGGTTCAAAATGTAGAGTTGTGCCGATCTTTGACTAGGACGATATCATGTCGATGTGTTGATACAGTGTCGATGATGGATTGAAGGTTGAAGGAGGAAAGAAATGAAACAGAAGGAAACATTGTCTATACTAAATAGTATCGAGTTTCGATAATTTATTGGAATGATACATTTTGACCGTTTCGCACGATACGAAATTTCAAACCATGGTCCAGTTTAAAAATTTCGAACCGTGCTGAAGTTTCAATTTATGATCAGTTTCGGTATCATATCATGTCATATCAATACAGATTTGATGTTTTTTTAAATATAAATACATTAATTAAAAATATATGTATTAATATTTGATTGTTATAGAGACTTACTATTGAATTATATTTGAAATATTAAATATTGAGTACAAATTTTAATATTATCTCGTGAAATATTTGATGTTTATTGAGTAAAAGTCAAACTGAAGTCTACTAAGTAGATATGGTAGAATCAAATAGGCTTACATTGGATTTAATTTGAATTTATTTTGATTAGTTTAAAATTAAACCAAATTTATATACAGAATAATTTAATTTAACAGTAGTAGTATATTAATATTTTATATGGTTATAAATTATATTATATTTAATTTTTTATTTTTCTAACAATCTATTTTCCTCCATCTTAAAGAGTTTTTTTTTCTCTATTTACCTTGTGGACAAATGGAGGAAAACAAAAGAGATTTTTTTTTCCTTTCTGTTTACCTCATGAACGAACAAAGGAGGGAAAAAATTAATCATCCTTAAAAAGTTTACAAGATTTTTTTTACCCTTGCAGACAAATGAAGGAGGGTACAATGTAACGGTGAAGGATGGAAAAAAAAAATTAACAATTAAAGATGGAAAAAAAATTAACAACGGAGGAGGAAAAAATTAATAGTGAAAGGAATAAAAAGACAAAAAAAATTTAAAAAATGGCAATAGGAAAAAGAAAATAAATAAAGTCAATCACAATAATTTGTCACCACAAGGCCACCGCGAGATCTTGACTCCCAATTTCGAACCCATGCCGATGAAGGTAGGTAGGTTAAACGATAAATTCCGCTCGTGATACAAACACAACACAATATCTTAAGCCATGATTAGGATAACATTTTTTTTTTAAAAAAATCTTCCATTACTTTGACAACCTCATGGAACATGCTATATCTATAATTTTTAGGTAAATTAGTAACTGTGCATAAAGCATTAGGTGTGCCGTGGAACTATATATAGTGGCAAATTAAAAATTTCTTAAGGTTATATGCATTTTCAGCATATAAGCAATCATTATTTTATAATTGCTTAGTACTAATCATGTCAACATAAACATTTCTAATTAGCTCCTAAATGGTATAGTTGATCTTCCTCTAACATAGAAAAATGGACAATCTTGTATCCTCGAGGAAATTTGTTGAACCCAATTGTACATTAGTGGTGGTAATCCATTAAACTTAAGGAAAGTAATTATGCACCTTAAGATTGTTAATTACCACAAGTTAGTAAAGCACCATTCTTACCTATCCGCAGCCAATTTCTACCACACATACACAGAGCATTAGTGGGACGTTAAAATAGCATAAATTACTTATGATCATATTGTTTACAAGTAGTAACAAGGATGAAGGAAGGCTCATGGTAGCCAGGTTGAGAAAGTTAAATTAGAATTCAAGAGATAAAGAAGATACTATCCCTCTTGTGTGCATTTTCTGAGAATCAAATTGTGTTCAACAAAAATATTAATCAACTTAATACAACCAAATTTCAACTAATCTCATCAATTCTTATTCTTGGTTTAACTGATTTCCATCTATTTTATCCTTCTATTTTCTAGTGAAATTAACACATTTATATGTAATTTCTTTAAATCTTGAATTTTGTTTAAAACTTCTTTGACAATCTTCTTAGATAATCAAATTCTCAGAAAATATCAGATCAATCTTTGCTGATACGAATCCAACTCAGTCAATCCATATTGGTATCAACTAATCTTAAGAAGTGGTTCTGATATCTAATCTCAAGTTATTTCATCAACATTAACGTTCTAAGCAGTTTAAGAAGAAATTGTCTGAGATCATCACAGATAAGAGCTTTTATAGAATGGTAACATCCATGAAATCTAGTAGTATTTCAATGCAAAAAATAAAAAAGTGAGTGAGCCATTTAGATAAGTCATTTACCGAGAATTATTCCTTGAGATCCTCTGAAATAAGAGCTAGTTAGGGTCCTGAACCTCTCCTGTCCAGCTGCAAAGCATTTATAAATTGTTGATGAGAGTAGAAGGGGAAAAGAAAAAGTATATCGTGCATCAAGAATATTCACATGAAGTCAAATATAAGCAGATTACTGAAAGACTATTTAGAAATTCAGAAGTATGCATTGCAGAACCATGCTTCCCAATATGCTCTCAAGAAATAATTATAGACTAAGCAACATAAGAAATTAAGTTTTTTTAACATCTCATTAAGTACTCATTCCATGTATATAAAAGAAATCTTAGTTAACTATAACTATAACAATGAATGCAACTGACAAATATCCAAGTGAGTTCAAAGTGGATGATAACTATAAATGATCTAAAATAGCAAAAACAACCATTTCACCAACACCAATAGTTAAGGATTTAAGTAAACTTATACTGTCTAGGAAGAAACATATACCCTAAATTGGAGTTGTCAATTAAAAGACTTTTCCGGTCCGCCTACCAAAATAAGGATATTCAACAAGTGGATTAAGAAATCCATTTAGTTGTTCTATGTTAATCAGAACTAACTCTTCTAATCCAAACTAATGTGAAAATATTCAATAGAATGCAAATCTATCCAAAATTTGTCCAGTTAATTTAGATTGCTCCTTTCTTATTAATAATAGTCATTTTCCTAGCTAATCTAGCCAAAGTTTTAGCAAATTAAATAGCCTCAAAACTTTAGAATGAAGTGTAATAGTTGTCTTATGTTTTGTTAAAAGCAAAATGCCATCTAAATTCTTCCAATTCTTTGGCCTTCTTACAATTTAGTAATAGTTATATTTACTTTTATTAACATGACTGACTGATTGACCCATCTGTTTGTATGGCAACCCAGTGTTCAAGACTTGACATGGTTCAAGATAAAATTAAGGAAGCAGATTTGGAAAATACATTTAGAATTTAAACAATCCCATCATATCTAGCAAAAAATGTACCATAAAATATTCAGAAAGATCCCAAAGATATATGTATAAAGATTATTAGAAGGTTCAAGATATGGATAAGACAAAATATACTGCAGGTCCTATAATACAAATTGTTTGCCAAAGGCTGATCATGAACCAAATTTTCCGGGCTGCAGATCCCTGAAACACATACAAAGCTTATGCAATTCAATGGCTCTACATACTATTGAAATCTGGCAGTGATCGATTCAAGACAGATGTGGCAATAAAGAGGAGGTGAATCGTATGTAGCATCAAACTAATTAAATTTTTATACCCAAATATTTGTACATTACAATTCAATTTAGAGCCACAAAGTATAAGTAGTCTGTATCTAGTATACTATCACATGATCAATGGAGTATCAAGGAACATTAATGTCATTTTTTGACATGAGATAGTTGCTTGATATGTACAGTTATGCTCGACACAGTCTATAATATCCTGCCAACACATGTCAGTATCGCAACGTTGCTTAGACTTGAATATTAAGTGAGATTCAACAACTAGAGACAACTCAGCGAAGGTTAGCTTGAATAAACCTCTACGATGGTTAGCTCAATAAACTGCAGGAACCCCAGTTTGGGTGGTGGGACCCTCAACAAATTGTTAGCCTGTAATTGTAATTCTGTGAATACAACCATGACCATCTTAAATTAGCATCCAAAATCAAAGAAAAGAAAGAACACTCGTGCCAAAGTTCAAAGTATCTTTACAAGTTCGTGTGGGTCAGAATAGTACAATTCAGACAACTCAGCATGCTTTGGCAGACTTCAATCTTACCAGAATCAACAAATCAATTTTAATCATATATACCCTTCTACTTTGAGGGAAAACTCCAAGAGACACATTTAAGATGGTACGAACATGTACTTAGACGACCAATAAATGTTTCAGTTAGGCGATGTGAAACTATAACAAACACGCATATCAAACGAGAAAGACCAAAAAAGACTTGGTTATAGCCGACCCCACCTAGTGGGATAAGGCTTAGTTGTTGTTTTGTTTGTACACTCCTACTTCAATTCACTTATTTCTTAGATGGAATTTAAATAATTCTCTTAGTCAAGGATTATAATATCATTTGTTTCATTTGATAGGAGAAACATTTCGTTCCACCCATTGGCTAACACGCGGAACTCACCTGAGGCCTCGAAACAAAACCAAAGGCTCCTCGAAGGCTTAACATTATCTCCTTCACCTTCCCCTTTTTGTTCCTCTCTTTTGTAGCCTACATTGAAGCAACTATGGTTGATCGATTCAAAAAATCAATATTTGCATCCTTCTTGAGATGGCAACACCTCCCCTCCCCTCGGCCACTCCTCTACCATGGTAGGAACTACAACAACCATTTTCATCATATAGATCGTGTTGACATCTATAACATATATGGCCTCCTCCATATGATGGTTCTGTTAGAATGTATACTATAAGCCTAGCTTTTTGTAAACATCTATTTTGAAATAAAAGAATTACATGGTCATATGTCTACATTTATTTGCTAAGTGTAGTTGTTCAATTAATTTATATTGTAGATAACATGGTGAGTGGTGTCACTCACAGAAGATCATGTTATCAGTTTTTTATAAATTATAAACAGTTACTCACGACTAAGATGGAAAGGAACAAACCGTTGGAATAGTCGTAGTGTAATTAGGTATTAGTTTATCTTGACTAATAAATTACACTAGTACACTCTAAGTGTATTGAGTAGAACCATTTAAGGTAAGTTCTTTTTATACTGACTTAATAATAGAACAAGACCTTAGTTATTATGGAAGTGTGTGCTCTTAATCCTAATATAATAACAAGCACATATATTTAGTATTTATTTCTTTGACTTGTTAAAAGGTGAGATTTAGCTCGATAAATCAAAATGTCCGATAAGTTGGGAAATGATATTACTTATAGTGTGTGTTGTTGATTATAGAAGGAAACTGTGTCCTAGTAATCTAGGTTGATAATGTCCCCGAGAGGAGCTCATAAGGATTGTCATGTTAAACCCTGCAGGTGGACTTAGTCTGACATGACGATAAGGTTGAGTGGTACTACTCTTGGACTGAGATATTAATTAAAATGAGTTGTCAGTAACTCAATTAATCAGTGGGCATCCGACATCTTAAACACAGGGAGACTAACACACTCATAATAAGGAGCCCAAAATGTAATTTGAGATTGGTGCGGTAGTTAAATAATAATTCTTTAGTGGTATGAATTATTATTGATGAAATTAAGTTGAGTGTTCGGGGCGAACACGGGAAGCTTAATTTCATCGGGAGACCAAAACCAATTCCTCCTCTTGGTCCCTATCGTAACCTCTTATTTATAAAGTATTATACCCACCGTTACCCACCTTCTTACCCATCCTAATGGGGTCGGCCATGCAAGCTTGGAACCCAAGCTTGGGCCGGCCAAAGAAAAAAGGATGAGCCAAATTGAGGAGTCGGTCAATGCTTGGAGCCCAAGCATGGTGTGGCCGTCCCTAAACAAAATAAAAGGATTTTTATTTTAAAATTTTTCTTATGTGGATTCCATGGTTTTAAAAGAAAGTTTAAAATTTAAAATTTTCCTTTTATAGCTTTCTACAAAAGATTAAGAAGAGATTCGATATCTTTCCTTATTTATAGATTGATAGGAAGATTTTAATTTTGATAAAACTTTCCCTTTTTGTAACTATGTTCATGATTTAAAAAGAGAGTTTTAAAATTAAATATTTCCTTTTATAAGTTTCTACAAAAGATTAAGAAAAGATTAGATATCTTTCCTTATTTGTAGATTGAAAGGAGATTTTAATTTAGAGATAACTTTCCTTTTTGGAAATCATTCACATGTTTTAAAAGAGAAATTTTAATTTAAAGAAATTTCCTTTTATAACCAACCATGAAGGGATAAATTATTAGAGAAATTTTTATTAAAAATTTCCAGAAACAAATTAGGAAGTTTTATTTCTTGTATTAAAACTTTCCTTGTTTGGAGCTTGTAGGTGGTCGGCCATGTAGATAAAGAAAAGGAAATTGATTTTTAATCAATTAAATTTTCCTTTTCATGGAAAAAGGAATTAAGGAAGTTTTTATTTAAATTTCCTTATTTGCCAAGACCAATGATTATAAAAGAGAGGGTAGGGGTGCCTTCATGGCTAACAACTCTATTCTATTTCCCTCCCTCTCTTCCTTGGTGGTGGTCGGCCCTATTGCTTCTAGCTCTTCTCCTTTTCTCTTCCTCCTTTGTGGCTGGCGACATCAACACAAGAGGAGTCCTTGGTGGCCGGTTCTAGCTAGGAGAAGAAGGAGAGAAAGGAGACTTTGTTTCTAGCATCCCTTGGAGCTTGGTGGTGGTGGCAGGACCTCTACATCTCTTGGATAATTGGTGGTGGCCGAATCTAGCTTGGAGAAGGAGCTTGGTGATTCTCGTCTCGGAAGATCGTTGCCCACACAACGTCCGAGATTAGAAGAGGAATACGGTAGAAGATCAAGAGGTTATTTGCTTACAAAGAAAGGTATAATTAGTAATTGTTTTTCGCATCATACTAGTTTTTCTTTGTATGAATTTCAAACACAAGAGGCATATGATTCTAGAGTTTCGAATTTGTTATTCGAGTCTGTGTTTTTTTTGTTTTTCGAATTTGTGATTCGATTGTTCTTTTTGGTTAAACCTAATGTTATTTTAGGAAATTAAATATTGAATTTCTATAAAAAGCTTTGTCGAGACAGTGGTGGATGATCCCATATCCAAGAAGGCCTAGTGTCTCACCATGTTTGACCTGGGAGCTGATTTTAGAAATAAATATTTAATCAACTTTGTAGCATAGGTCGGACTTGGATCAATAGTGTTAAGTTCCGCTTGCGATCTAAATCTAAACCATTAAGAACAGATAAGTTAAATTTGGAATCAATAATGTTAAGTTCCGTTTGCGATTCCGAATTTAATTTCTAAAGAACACAATAGGTTGTTAGGAAAGATTCGACACTTGTACAAAATTTTTGTACAGTGGAACCGGTACGATCTTCCTAGGACCAACCAACAGGTTCTCCTCTCCACCTAGGGTTGTCACCTAATTATCCTCCTCCTTTGGTTTGTTCTCTCTCAATAACATATGTTGTACATTTTATTAATTTAAAAAACCTTTCAAAATGGATATCTTGAGTTATGAAGTGAATTGATCATCATCATACACAAAGTTAACCATATCTGCATAATAAAACCTTGATTAGAGTTTGATTAGTCTAAGGAATAGTCGATTCAAGTGAAAATGGGTTGCTTATGGTGGCCCTTTTCTCGAAACTAATTATACTTCATTCATACCTCCTAAAGAATCCCCTATTGATCATCTACTTGAGCCTTCAAAAGAACCCCTAATGATCATTTACTCAAGCCATCTAAAAAGGCCTCTAATGATCATTTACACAAGCCTTCTAATAAAGCGTCCAATGAACATTTACTTAACAAAGGACAAGATAGGAATATCAAATTGATAAAAAATACTTATAATAGTTCTAATAAGACATCAATGGATATATATCCATTTATAGTCATTTTTGAGTTTAAAGCTTGTTCCTCTATTAAGTATACTTATGTTAATAAGAAAAAAATTGATTCTAATATTATTTAATTTATCAATTTATTTAAACAGAAGTGAATTTTCAAATTAGAGAATAGTCAATCTACTAGGAGACATTAGATCTTTTTACATATACTGACTGTGTCATTGGACAACCAGAAACAGAGAGAATTTCCAACTCTTGATCAATTGCAATGTTTACTTACTATTGGAAAAGGTGATCAGGAAGAGAATAAAGTTGGCAATATTCCATGCGAATTTGAATGAAAATAAAATGCAACAGTGCCGCACTCGTTGGAAGGGATGACCATGGAGAGAAAATCAAAGAAAAAAGTTAACACTAATTTGGAGTCTAGCTATCATTGGTTAAGGAGAATAGTCCAGTTCAAAATTTGGGCTTAAAATTAAGGTTTGTTTTAATTTTTTATAAATTTGTTAGATTTTTTAAGGCTGTTTAGAAAGGTGGTTTGGATCCGATGCAATGCATATTCTTCAATTTTTTTAAAAAAAAAAACTATTGTGGGATTTACATGTGACTAGTGTTGCATCAAATGGAATCAATCATGCTCCATCACCAAGCCCAACTTGTACCTACTATACCTTAGGCAGTATGCAAAAAATTGTCAAACGTTGAATGGTCATCACCCATTGGAAAGACATGTGCTTGCTTATATCTGGTGGTACAACA
Organism: Zingiber officinale; assembly: GCF_018446385.1. Classification (NCBI taxonomy): domain Eukaryota; kingdom Viridiplantae; phylum Streptophyta; class Magnoliopsida; order Zingiberales; family Zingiberaceae; genus Zingiber; species Zingiber officinale. Next base: position 119,518,883 of record NC_056003.1, read on the forward strand.
TAAAATTTTAAACAATAGAATGTCACGAGCAATCCTGTTTTTAGCAAACTAAAATATGTAACATGTTGGTCTTTCATTATTCTCTTTTATTAATAGAGGTTTACTTGCTAGATATCAAGAGCAATTCATCCAGGTCAAGTGAACTTCAGCAATGGCTTTGCAGTTCACAGTATATAATTAAAAGAGAATAAAAGCAATTATTCTTACTTCCAAATATGTTAGCACACTTACCAGTGTCCCATATTGTGAGCTTCAACTTTTTCCCACTAACATTAAGATGCTTGATCTTAAAATCCACTCCTACAATCAACCAAGAGGAATACAGATTAAATTAGATGTATAAAGACAGTTACCAATTATGGATTTGTGGAAGATTTCAATGTGAAAAATTGCATAGTCACCCATGTAAAATCATTATTGTAATTAACTATTTGAAACTAATAAACAACAGCAATCAAATTATTTCCAGACACATAATCGAGAGTAACTTGTTTCCATAATATTGATTTTTATCCATAACTGATGTCTTGATATTTTTAGTGTATCATATCTATTATTTCCATAATCATGAAATATAGTATGTGATTGATAGGGTCTGTGCCCAAGTGAATAAACCAATCCAATTTCCACTGTCTCATTATTTTATATGATATAAACCATCATCGATCCTAGTCTAACACTCATCTGGGATTGGCATCGAGGGAGGCTGCAAGAATGGCCTCACCACCCTCTCAACATCCAATCCATGCTCAGCTGAGAAAGTTCAAGGATGGGAGGCAGATCTGTAATTTTCTTCCTGCTCAACCGAGACCCAGACTTGTTCCAACATCTCCAGTAAGTTGAGAAGAGAGATCAGAAAAGAAATAACCAGAGTAGGAGCAATGCTCCATGGGGAGAACAAGGGAGGAACGACATCAAACAAGGGTTTCAACTGAAGACAAAATGAGGATGTTGGATACCTTCTACTGCTGTTAAGAATGCAAGTGAAAGTGTTGCTGCTGTTGCAGGTTGATGTTGAGGAGAGCTGCTGAGAGATGATGTGGGGATCAGTCCGTTATCTTCTACAAAAGAGGGAAATTAACAAAGTCTAGAGTTTCTCTGGCAGAATGTTAAGGCAAGTGAAAGTCCAATGAGGTCGCCTCAATGAAGGAGACATGGGTAATGCCCCTCGAGGGGCAGAGATGTGCTCACCAAGTTGAATGCAGAAGAATTGTGATTGTTCTCATCCATTTTCAGACATTACGTTACTCACAAAAGACCTACACCAGCCTCGTATCATTCACAAAACACTCGCATGCCTCAAGGGAAGCCTCTGATGTGTCAACGTCTTCATGGAAGATATGCCACCGATAATGAGTATCCATGCTATTCACAGTTTCCAAATGGCAAGTCGCTCACAGAAGACTCATGCCAACCACACCCTACTCATGGAGGACGTGCATGCCTTAGGGGAAGCCTCCAATGTGTCATTGTCATCACAGAAGGTTCACTAAGGTTTTGTCATCTACGGTTGTCCACATGCTGATCGACAAGCAGAACAACCTTTTTCATTTGCGCCCAGCACAAAATAAAATTTCAACCAATTTTAGCCACTCCTATTGATGTGGTAGCACAAGGAATTATGGCATCAATCATGTCCAAGAGGAAAGGCCATCAATAGCACCAAATGAGAACAAATCACAAAACAAGGGTGGAATACTAACTCGAGAATCATTACGATACATAAAGAAGGACGAACAAACAAAACTAGAAGATAGTGGAGAGATTTGGAGGGCCTTCCTAACAACGGTGAGCAGCCATATTCTAAGGGGAATACTACTTTTGAAAAGTTTAATTAGGAGGTTTTGATACCATGTAGAAGTGTAAAATGACAAAAAAAAATGTATTTCTTGATATGAAATTACAATTATTGTGGCATATATAGACTCATGTTAAAATCTTACTAATTGTGGGATTGAACCCACTACTCCTAATACCTAATAAACTCAATAATATTTCAACACTCAAATTGGTGTTAGAATGTTATCCTCCTCCCTCAAGAACAAGTTAAGGCTCCAAAATCCGGTCCCTATCCCTACTTGCATAGGTTTTTCTCAATCTAATCCTGATGGCTAAGCCCATTTCATTAAGAATGGCCCTGACAATGATGGGTTCCATAGTTTTGCAAATGCATAATTATTTATAGATTATTCAAAATTCATTGCATAACAGCAAGAAATCTAAGTATTTGTAGCCTAAGGAAACAAGAAAATTACTTCTTTATCAATCAATGGCAAACTTATACTGGTTTGAACACTATGTCAAGAACATTGTGGATAGAAAGAACTTTGAATCAAAGAAAATTTAACAAAATAGTCGCAAACAAATAGTTTCAATCATTTAAATTTGTGAAATCTTGCACGACACCATCTAGTTTTTCAGAATCCATAGTCCGACAACTAAAATGGTGTATGGAAACGAGTAAAAAGGAAAAAAAGCTAGTATAGTGATCAGGAAATGGGTTCTTACTAACCTTTCTCACATACCTCTCATATGCCAACGTCTTCAATTAATAATGTGAATCCTAACTGTTGTCTCTGAACATGCCAACACATGGCGTACATTAGGCAGTATACTTAGACTTAGTTGGTGCTCAATTGCCTTGTACCAGAGCTTAGACGCGACATCGTGATGAAAATTGGCCATTTCGATTCAAGATCCACATTTCAACCTCGACACAGAGACTAAGATATATCCCCAAAAGCAGGACGACAATAAATCACAAAGCAACGAAACACGGCACAAGTATCAAAATGAAGAAGAGCGAAGAGGGGAAAAAAAGGGAAGGATCCGAACCGACGGTAGGAGAGAGATCTTCCCCAAGGTGGTTGGAGATGAATGAGACGAGGAGGCTGCTCTTCCCCACCCCGGAGTCCCCAATCAAAAGAACCTTGAAGGAGTAGTCGCATCCATGCCCCGACGCCGGCGACGAACCCATCCGACCACCGACGAAGCAGTGTCGAACGCCGTTGGGCGATAGTAACGAAGAGAGAGAGAGGGGTTTGGGCGTTACTGTCACGAGAAAATAACATTGTTAGTCCTATAACTTGCATCATTTTCAATTTTAGTCATGTTATAAGTCAATTTACGTTTTTAGTTCTGTAACTTATGATATTTTCTAATTTTAGTCATTTTTCCTCCAAAATTAAAATTTTTTAACAGAAAATGTCCCGTTTGTGGTTGGAATATAAAAAACACATGGGTCATCAAAAATCAAAATCCCCAAATTCAATTTACAACTCAGCATTTTCTGTTGAAAAATTTCAATTTTAGTAAAAAAAAGACTGAAATTGAAAAATATTATAAGTTAGAGGACTAAGAATGTAAATTGACTCATAATAAGACTAAAATTAAAAAAATGTACAAGTTACCAGACTGAAAACATAATTTTCCCTTACTGTCACTGAGGTAAGTATGTAACTTGTGTTTCTCTTTGTCGCGACAGCAACCACCAATTGCTGTCCACAACGTTTCGACCCCTTCGCTTCCACGTGTCCCCGTCGCTATAATTACGCGTCGCACAGTGCGAAAATAACAATAATATTTGGTCCATTAAAATACTTGTTTTATTTGCTGTAAATTTCGAAGAAAAGAATATTTAATAAATTCAGTCGTGTAACCGTATCGGATTTAAAATTTATGATTTAATTTAATTAAAGTAAAAAAATAAATACTTTTCGTGTAGCATAGTTAATACACTAGTTAAATTCCTAATTTGAAATTCTAAATATTATTTACGTCAACTATATTTAAATTTTATCAATATTTTAAATTAATTAAAATAATTTTAAAACCTACTAAGTAATCAGACGGATCTACATGTTAAATGGACCAATAAATAAAATGATCCATCCACTAAATTATAAATAAAATTATATTATAATAAAAAGATGTTTATATTTAGTTTGAATTCATAGTTTTAAATATGAATTAAATATTGTTAGAGGACTTAAGAAAATTTAGGGATGTCAATTCCACCCGAATCCGATGAGAATTCGATATCCGATCCGAATAGAGGAGGATATGGATGGACTATCAATACCTGATACCCGACCCGAATACCCGATTAAATAATATATATATACATATATTAAAGAAAATTTTCTTTTTCTAAAATCAACTTGTTATTTTTATTGATATTAGAAGGAGATTATATAGATGTTTAATCTATTTTTTAAATTATATATATATATATATATATATATATATATATATATATATTAATTAATAGGATGTTAATTTTAATATATTTTTGTTAAATGATAATAGTTGGATAGAAAGAAGAAAAATTAAAATTATAGAAAATATCCTATTCTTTAATAGGTATGAGTATATCCATTGAAGATTCTATACCCGATGAATATAAAGACGAAGGATAAAAAGCCGACCCGAATCCGACCTATTATCATCCCTAAGAAAACTTCATCAACGGGCTGAGAACAGGGAGTTTATCTTCTTTTTGTAATTTGACTTCAGGTCATTTTCTACTCAGATTTAGGCAGTATTATTTTGTCAAAATAGTTTATTATTTTCTTTTTTATCATCTAAATTTTATAAATTAATTAATCAGAAAGTGGATAATGAAAGCAATTTTTTTATAAATTAAATAAAAACCAGTTTTATTGAACTAGAAATTTTTGAGATAATTATTTACTGTATTTTTTCAAAAAGCCCGCTTGCATTTCTGAATTTTTGAAAGAACACATCATACTTTCATATTCATAAAGGTGCATTTCTTTCTCAAATATTCTTTTTATTAAAAAAATATAAAAATATATTAAAAATTCTTTCATCCCATAGCAACCCTGTCGAATGACCTAATTGCTCGGCCTGGCCACATGACAAATCCTACCCACAACGTTTTTAATCGAGCAATCAGGCCCTGTGACCTTGGCTGATGAGCAAAGGCGTTGTGGGGAAAAAAAAATGATTAATTAAGTTGGATGATATTGAGTTTGGGGTGATCGGTTCAGTCCCAGAAGTTTTTCATTGAACATTATGATAAATTGGGAAGGGCTCGTGCGGGTATCTCAGGAGTCCAGTATCTTTTAGTTGCGTGCCTCATTTGGAAGAAAAATTTCTACAAATTCACTATAGCTAGGGCTCGAATCGCGAATACCTGAATGACAACCTAAATACCCTACCGTTACACCATAATCCTAAGGGTAAGGCATTGCAGGGCCAAGCCGAGTGATCAAGTCGTCCGACCAAAACTATTTGTACCATTAATCACCGGACTAGCGTTGTAGGGTAGCTAAATTAAGTGGTTAGATCACCTAATAGAGCCATTGGACAACAAGTCATGTTGTAGAAAAATTCTTTGCATTTTTAAATTTTTATAATGAAAATAATATTTTAAAAAAAATACTCAGGTGCCTTTTAAAAATTTAGAATTTCAAATGTAATTATGACATTTTCATTGAACCGCAAAGATAGATTTTGGGATACCAAAAGATTCTCTTCTCTAAATTTTTATTCTATTTATTTAAAAAATATTATTCTCAATCACTCCAAATTAAAAGTAATTTAATATTGAAAGCATTTTAATGTATTTATGTGAATTTGAGGGTGTAAATTGAGATTAATAAATTTTTAAATAGGTAGACAACAAATTTAGAGATGAGAAATTTTTGAGAGTAAGAAAAGGAGGGAAGGTATAATGGAAAATGTAATATTTAATATTACGAAGTTTAATAAGTGAAATGAGAAATTTTAAAATTTACTGTACAATTCAGTAAAATATTATTATCTTTTAAATTATGAAAGAAAAAAAATAGACGTCAGTGACATGCACAGAAGGCGATGATTTCAATCGAGAGATGCTCTGATATAAATAATTTACAAATAGATAAACAATAGATAACAAAAAGAAAGAAATGGACTCTGATATCAATCCAGAGATGCAGTAGAATATATATACATAGTACGATTTGATCAATTATAAAGTTAGGTGGGGAAGAAGAAATGCTGACTAAGCAAGGGAAGAACGCACACACATGACACATTTACTTCCTTCAATTGCAATCAATGTAATGGAGACAAAAAGTTTGGAAGAGCTGTTTTTCAGGATATCATATCATATGATGCATCAGATGTTAGGTTCGGAGTGAAATTAAACATAAAATATGTAGCGGAAAAAGGAATCTATCACATATACATGTGAATTCTAAGAGATTATTTGTTTAGAATTTTACGTCTGGATTGGACGCGTAAAATTTTTATAGATCTAGAGAGTGAAGTAGATCTGAGCGCGATTAGTGTATTCGTGCCTCTATGATATCCATATACGAGTACTCATTGTGCTTCTATGGCATCCACACAAGCACAATTATCATTCGTCTCACAAGTATAAATGAAAATTTTCATAATCCACATCATAATCCTAACTGCTATTTAAAGTTGAAACAAAAAATCTATATGTTTCTTGATCTCTACGTAGACTTACTTAACCAAATAAACTTAATATCTCATACTGTCATATTTGAGCCTGTTCATGTATTTTAGTAATTCTACTTAATCAAGGGATCCACGGATATCACTTTCGTTATATAAAAGAGACAAATTCTATCTACATCACTCGCATTCCTCTGCATGACTTATTGCATACGCAGTGAATGACTTTCTAATCAATCTTGTTACAAGTGATGTTTATCAATACTAAAGTACACAACTCTTTATATAGCATAATAGCAAATCGCAGTAACTTTAGGTGAAAGGATTGTTTATATTGATAATTACTATGAGAATATTTATGACACTCATATAATAGTTCATGAAACATTCTTATGTTGAATCAATTCAATACATATTCTCTAATATATATTAATGTATAAAATTAATATTTTATATCCATGATTGTAAGATTAAGTCATCAGTTAAGCTACACACTAGTCTCAATGCATTAATATTTCCTTTGTATATTAATATTTAATTGAGAGTATTATTCTATATATCTAGTCTCACAATCAATTAAAATAATTGATATGCTATACAACAAAATCTATCATTCTATGACATTATTATATTTATTCAAATTTGCACAGATTTAAACCAAATATAATAAACACAAAATGGTGCCTTTTATTTAGAATATAATATAGTAGTCTCATATCAATCATCTCATGATTGACTTTTAGAGCTAATACTAACATCACATGGGAACACATGATTTTTTTTCAGCCTTTTTAAACGCAACAAAAAGCATACCCAAGCCTTCCCCCTTCATTCCCCTGCTTCCTTTTTCCTCTGCCGAGCATTTCACTTTGTAATCCCGTGATAGGACTTAAGTATTTACATAGTTCGTCACAAACAACTAGTGTTGGGTTGAGATTGTGAATTTATCATTGTATCCTGGAAAACAAATGACACACATAACCTTGAAGCATTGTCAGAAGAGGATGAATCTGTTTTAAGGAAACTGCATTAAACACAGGTCTCAACATCTCACTTCTTGATGCAACATCGCTCTCCTGACTTGGCACACAAGCAACAACAACCCACTCAGTAGTTAAACGACTTGTCCACTCGGCATCACTCGAGAGTACTTGGGGATTCAGCTAGATTGAGCACTTGGTGAGCTTGGTAGTTGGTGACTAGACCAACTCGGCTTTCAACTTCCTGACTCGGAACTCAACGTTTTGACTCGACATTCTGCTTCCCACTCGGGCTCGGGAGGCTGACACTTGGGAGCAATAGACCAGGGTCATCCTAGTAGCTTGGCCTAATCAACCTAGATCGACAGTTTGAGATTATCAGCTCAAGTCATCTCGTCAAATAAATCTAAATTATTTCAGTTGTAATTTTCATTTAGATTATATTTTCGACATTAAGATTGTTCAATAATTTGAACAAAAAATTTAAAAAAAAATCAAAACAATGTCAATATATTTTTCATTCTAACAAAGTTTCTATTTTAGTGTTGTTATGATAGTTATAATAATATAGAGTAAAATTTCTCTAATAAATGAAATGCTATTATATTAAAATATTTTTAATCAAATTTGAAGTTGGACATTATAGAGTCTCTCACCAACATAGGTTATGCACATGCATTGGAATCGACGAAAGGATCTCAATCTTCTATCCAATTCATCCTTTCTCTTCTCTATTCCTCCAAGTAAACAGGACACAATAGGGTGAGAAGAGAAAGGGTTAACTTACTCATGTTTTATTTTTTTCCTTTCTCTTCCTTTAACAATAACACAATAGGGTGAGAAGAGAAAGGGTTAACTTACTCATGTTTTATTTTTTTCCTTTCTCTTCCTTTAACACTAAGGACATTGATGTTGCTTAATTTGACATTACCATGGTTACATCTCAATTTTCATAAGTCACAAATCCTCTCTCAGGAGCTCCAATGTCCGTGTCATAATTGTTGATGTAATCGTCCTCGGATCAAGATTGATCAGTTTGACTAATTAAGCTTAAATTGATTCTAACTTAAGTTTCAATGTTTAACAATATGTGATAGAGAAGTTAAGTAGATCAAGAGAAGATCAAATACTTGTTTAGGACGTTCCACTAGGGATGGACAGTGAATACCTAGTTGGGAACTAGGTAGTAGAAGTCCTAGCGGGGGTTAGGCAGTGAAGACCTAATTAGGAACTAGGCAATGGAAGTCCTAGTAGGACTGATAAGGGAAACATCCAAGTGAGTCAAAGGTTGACAAGACACTTGATGATCAAAAGTCTAATAGAAAGTTGACACAAGATGAAAAGTCTAAGTAGATTAAGAGTTGACCAGACACTTTGTACAGAAGCTCTGAAAGGTCAAAGATTGATCGGATGCTAGGCAACGAGAAGTCCAAATAAGTCATGGATGACTTGAGGGTTGGGCAAATAAACTCTAAACTCAAATTAAGGGAGCTAAAGTTGGTAATTGATTAGGCCGAAGCAATCGATTGGGGTAATTGATTGAGAGAGTGTCTCACGAATAGAAGGTGCTGAATCAATTAGGAATATTGCAAAATCGATTGGGAATTGTTCCAATTGATTAGGGTGAGGGTTGTTTTCGTGAAGCACAAAAAGGTGTTGAATTGATTAGGCTAATCGATTCAGTATAACCCAATAGATTAGAATAATCAATTGAGAGATTTATTGCGACAACATAGTATTAGTGTAGTTAGTACTAATAATTGAACTTTAGTTTTGATGAACAACAAATGGTTAAAGTTAGATTCTTTGTGATTTGATACTTTTATCGAGTGTGTAAGAATTGACAAGTCTAGAGGACTTAACATCAGACTGAAGCCCAATTAGGTCTTAGGACTTGATAACTTCCACGAAGTCCAGATAGATCAAGGTGTGGCCCGATATCTGGCAGAAAGTTCAGTTGGATCTGCGAGACGTGATAGCTGGCTAAAGTCCAGTTGATTCTACGGACCTGACAGTTGGCAGGAACACTTGGTGGATTAAGAAGCCAGTCAAGTAATTGAAAGTGGTAAGTGAAGGTAAGTCACTGGAGGAGAGTGATCCAGTGAGAATAAGTCCCATAGGGGCTATAGGTGCTGGTCCAGCTTAGAGTCATTTTAGAAGTCTAAGTTGAGATAATAACTAGACCCTGGTCTAGGGCTGCAAACGAGTCAAGCCGCTCGTGAGCCGCTCGTGAGCCGCTCGGTCAAAGCTTGACTCGAGCTTGATTTTGACCGAACTCGAGCCGAGCTCGAGCCGGCTCGTTTAGTATTCGAGTCGAGTTCGAGCTGTTATAATACTGGCTTGATGGCTTGTCGAGCTTTTTCGAGCCAAGCTATATGTATAATATATGTTTTTTATTTATTCATGTTTATTAATAAGTTTGGTGTCACATTAATACTGGGCCGTCAAAGTATATTTTATCTATTCTATTAATAGCATATTAATGTAATTAATGGTAAATACTGGGTAAAACTGTAAATTTCAAAAATTTATTTTTAAAATCTAAATTCAATTCCTAAATTCTAATTCTAACTTCTAAGTTCGCTCAGCCCTAATTTCTCTCAACTCGTAACGCTCAACCGGCCCTCACCCTTCGCCGCCACCATCTCAACCCTCACCCTTCGCCGCCGCCATCTCAACCATCGCCGCGACGCCGCCTACTCAGCAGTCACCATCGTTCCTACTCAGGAGTCGCCGCGCGTGCCTACTCAGGAGTCGCTGTAGTGCCTACTCAGAGTCTCAGCCGCACCCAACAAACCTCTCGCGTGCGTTTATTTTTTGGTGAGTTTTCGGAAAGCACTGTGTTCTTTTCATTTCTTGCTTCTTCTTGTTTCTTATGCCATAAATGCACAAACTTGGTTGTTCAAAAGATTCACAGCCCCAATTTAAAAAACTAGGGTTGTAATAGTGGCTTCAAAGTGGCATCATTCATATTATAAGCTTTTGGCATGGTGATGTGGTAGACAAAGCTGTCATCATCAGGTAACTCGTTGACATCATGCTTGATGAATTTCACACTGACATGCTTGATGAATTCAGAACCACTAGTGCAGTCTCCAATTATGTTATGCCGACTAATCCTCTTAGTTTTGTAGAATGGCAAATTTTTATCCTTAAACGATATATATCCCTCATGATCACTTACCTTCCGAAAGAGTCTAATTGGTTGTCCAGACTCCAGAAATGTAATTTGTTTCGATAGTCCAGAAATGCAATTTGTTCTCCTTAAAGTTTAATTGGTTGTTGTTTTTATTTTTTTTTTAAAAATTCTAACAAATTCTATGCACTATAAATTACAAAAAACATATTGGCGTGAATCCTGCCTTTGTTTGTAGATTATCTTTCTCTTCTTATTATTGTTTGAGTTTTTTATAATTTATTTGGTAATTTTTCATCTCTTGATCAGTTATGTCTATGGAAGAGTCATCTATTCCACTTACCGTAAATAGTGTCATAGATGAAAGTAATGAGGTTAATCTTGAGATCAACAAGCAAATTGACACAGCTGGTCAAGAAACACAAGAAAATGCTGAAGAAAAAGAGGAAGAGGGCTTTCAAACAAAGAAAAGAAAAAAAATTTCAGAAGTATGGAATGATTTTGATACAGTGGATGGATCAAAGAAAGCAAAATGTAAACATTGTCAATCTCTTTTTACATTGGGTAAATCAGGGGCCACATCAAGTCTTTTGAGACATAGATTAAATTGTGTGAAGAGAAAAATTAATTTGCGAGCAGCTGAACAACAAACAAAGTTGAGTTTTTTGCCCACTGATTCAGCTTCACCATCCATTCTTACTTTGCATTCTGGAAAATTTGACATGGAACAAATGAGGGAGGCAGCTGCTCATTGGATCATGATGCATGAACACCCATTCACCATTCTTGATGAAGAGGGGTTCAATTTAATGATGAGGCGTGGAATGCCGGAATGGCAAAAAATTAGCAGGACAACATGCAGAGTAGATTGTATGAAAATTTATGAGATTGAGAAAAAGAGGTTGAAGAAAAGTCTTGAGTGTGTTGATAAAATAAGTTTAACAACAGATTGTTGGAAGTCAAAGACTCAAAAGATTGAATACATGGTTGTCACTGGGCATTGGATTGATTCTTGTTGGAATTTACAAAAGAGAGTTTTAAGTTTCATTAACATTCCACCACCAAGGGGAGGTCTTCAAATTTCCGATGCCATTTTCAAGTGTATGAAAGAGTGGGGCATTGAAAACAAGGTTTTTACTATTACAGTTGATAATGCTTCAAGTAACGATTTGGCTATTCGATATATGAAAGATACCATTCAAAGGTCCAGAACATTGGCATGTGAAGGAAATTTATTTCATGTTCGCTGTTGTGCACATATCTTGAACTTGTGCGTTCAAGATGGATTGAGGGAGATTGAAGGTATTATTGGTAATATAAGGGAAAGTGTAGAATATGTAAATCGTTCAGAGGCAAGACGTGTGCAATTTGTAGAGTGTGTGCAACAATTACAGTTGAAGGATAAAAAATTGATTCGTGATTGCAAAACCAGGTGGAACTCGACTTTTGAGATGTTAAGTTGTGCACTCAAGTTCAAAGAAGCTTTTAAGATGTTTAAAGAACGTGATCCCTTTTATGGTTGCTGCCCTCAAGAAGAAGAATGGGATAAAACTCAAAAGATTTGCTCACTGTTGGAGGCTTTTTGGACAGCCACACACATTATTTCAGGTAGCGAGTATCCTACTTCAAATTTATTTCTTCAAGAAGTTCAAAAAATAAAGTCAGCATTGGATATTTATGCACAACATGAAGATTTGTTTCTTAAGCAATTAGCTAGTAAAATGAAAGAAAAATTTGACAAATATTGGGGTGATTGTAATTTATTGATGGCTATAGCTGCTGTGTTAGATCCAACCAAAAAAATGCTTGCAGTTGAATTTTGTTTTCCTAAGCTTTATTCTGAATTGGATGCCTCTAAGCATATCTCAAAAGTTAAGGAGATAATTAATTCTCTTTATGAGGAGTATGTTGTTGAAGAAACTAATAAAGGAGTGCCTCATTTACCTGAGTCTGAGCGTTTTGGTTCTTCAAGTGTTAGAAGAAGTCAACAAAATTCTGTGTATAATTGGGATGATTTTGATGAATATTGTGCAAAAGTTGAAACTTCAGAGACTAAGAAATCTGAATTGGTAGATTATCTTGAAAAGGGCCGTCTAAAGAAGAATGAGATTCCTAAAATTTTTTCATGTTTAGAATGGTGGAGGATGAATAGAATGCAGTATCCAATATTGTCAAAGATAGCAGCTGATATTTTAGCTATTCCAGTGAGTTCAGTGGCTTCAAAAGCAACATTTAGTGCAGGGACAAGAGTTATTGATTCTTATCGTTCATCTCTCTCTCCAGACACAGTGCAGACTCTACTGTGTGGGGGTGATTGGCTTCGACATATACATGGACTGAAAAAGAAGACTAAAGTAAGTTAAATTTCATTATTAGCTTTCTATGTTACATACTAATGAATTTAATCGCTTATTTATCTAATTTTTACTTTTTCAGAAAGCTAAAACTTATCAAGAAATTTTTCTTCCAGTATCTACCTCTTAAAGTAAGTAAGATTTCAGTTCTTTGTTTATCATGTTGTTTCCGGTGTAATTATTGTGGTATGATTGCTGCAGAAATTTGATATGGAATTTTGGAAACACATGTTAAACAAAGAAGAAGATATGGAAATTGCTGCAGAATTTTGATATGGAAACACATATGTTAAACACATGTTAAAGTAAGTAAGATTTCAGTTCTTTGTTTAACATGTGTTTCTAGTGTAAGATTTCAGTTAAGCTTAATATCACTTCGTATTATTAAATGCAGGTTGCAGTATAGGTGGTATGATTGAGAATTTGATATGGAGAAGAAGATATTGATTGCTGCAGAAATTTAATGTTTTGAGTAGTTTGGGTGGTTTGAATTTGGAATATTATGTTTTTGGATTTGGTTAATTTTGTTGGGAATTTGAGATGAAGTTTGGTATTTTGGCAACAAGAATAGTGTTTTATCATATAATTGTGTTTTTGATTTATGTTTTTTTTATTATATATTTGTGTTGTGACTTGTGAATTTGTGATGTTCAACAGTTCAAGTAGTTTTTTCTTTTATGAATAATTGGTGTTTTGATGTTTAGTTTTAGTCTTTTAGAGAGGAATTTGGTCATTTTTTATTTAAAGTTGTTATTGTTTGATATTTGATTTACAGAAAAATTGGCTTAGGTTATGAATATTTTAGTTTTTAAATTCTGACAATTTTAAAATTCTATGGATTGTTTTAGAAAACTGATAATCTGCAATTTTGTATTCTACATTGTAGAATTTAAAAAATGACTTAGGTTATGACTTTGGCTCGAGCTCGAGCTCGAGCTCGAGCTTGAAAGCTTGAATTTAATTCGAGCTTTTCGAGTCGAGCTCGAGCCTTGGATTAAATGATCGAGCCAAGCTCGAGCTTAAATTTACAAGATTGATCGAGCTCGAGCTCGAGCCGAGCTAACTTAAATCGAGTCGAGCCGAGCTCGAGCTAAGACTGGCTCGAGCTCGACTCGGCTCGTTTACAGCACTACCCTGGTCTTGGTAAGATAAAATCTAATTAATAATTATTTTATTTTATACTAACTCTGTTTTGCAAGTTATACTTGGTTGTACTAACCTTGTGATGTAGGAAATCAGATGGTTGGAAAAAGGATTTCTAAGTGCTCGAAGGTCCGGGCACCCCGACCGAGTCTAGGTGCCTAGATTGGCCCAAACTGAGGCACCTGAGTAGATGATCTGGCATATTTTGATTGACCATCACACATTAGAGTCTAGCCTCCCAGATCAATCCGGGCTCTAGGAGATGGATGGACCTTCAGAGATAGAGCTTTGATGAGGGGTGGACATGTCAACGGTCCAGGTGCCCGGACATGAATAAGTCAGTGAAGTCTCAAGATCAGATAGACCTCATTAGAGGTGACTGGGGGTGGTCTGAGAGCCTGGAAAAAGCCTATAAAAAGGACTTCAACCAAAAGCTTTAAGAGATCATTTGCTCCAACTTTCATACTCATACGCTACTCTGAGAAAACTCCTACGACACCGAAAGGTTGCTTCGACAACCAACATGCTCAAGCAATTATTTTTCCTGTTGTCGATATCATTAGTTTTGTACTTAAATTTTGTAAACTTATTCTAGCTTATAGTGATTGCCTAATGAAATCAATCGACGAGTGTGAGCCTTGGAATAAGAGTCATCGAAGACTCCAAACCAAGTAAAATGAAATTGTGTTATTGTTTGATTTTTTTCTTTCTTTTTTCCATTGTGTTTTCTCGTGATTTTCAAAAACATGAAAAAGTGACTCAGTATTCATAAAAGGTGTTGGAATAGATTGGGCAATCGATTAAGGTCAAACCAATCAATTAGGATAAATGATTGAGGGCCTTTTTGTGATAGCACAGAAATCCTTAGAATCGATTAGGTAATTGATTAGAGTCTTTCTAATCAATTGGTATAACTCATCAATCAATTAGAGATTCAAAAAAGAGTCATTCCGTAGCTCCTTGAATGGTCGTCTGACATAACAATGGATTAGGGGTAAGCCTAATCGATTAATAGGTGTCGAAGGAACCCTAAAAAAGGGATTTTGTGGAGATTTGAAGCATAGTTCATTCAAGCTGATTCTTGGTGATTTTGGAGCAAAGTGTTGCTACATTTTCGAGTCAACAAGAGATATTTCTGAATAATAAGAGATCAAGAGCAAGGTGTTGGTCCCTTAGAGGTCGACAAGAGGGGGATGAATTACTTGAAATTGAAAAATAAACCTTTCTTGAACTTCGGACTAAGTTAGAAAAATACTTGTTTATAAATAGAAAGTAAACACATAAAATAAACACAGAGGGAAGAAATATTTACTAGGTTTGTAATTAGAGGATTGTTAATCCTAGATAAATGAAGCTCACTAAAATCTCTTTCTGGGCAGAGTAGCCTCTTACAACATTGACAACTCACAAAAGTAGTAGAACAGAAAGAGAATGTTGGTGCAGTTTACACTAACGGTCTAACTCAGATTTTGATGAATGACAAGTGAGTTAAGTTAGGTGTTTTGTGATCTAATTGCGTTACCAAGTGTGCAGGAATTGACAAATCCAAAGGACCATACACCAGGCTGAAATTCAACTAGGTTTACGGGATCGAATAGCTGGTACGAAGTCCAAATAGGTCAACGGGCTGACCGAATATCTGGCAGGAAGTCTAGTTGGATCAGCGGAACCAGACAACCGGCAAAAGTCCAGTTGGGTCTACGGACCAGACAACTGACATGAAGACCTGTGGGCCAGAAGACTAGTCAACCAACTGGCTGCAAGATGGTAAGTAAAAGTAAGTCACTGGAGGAGAGTGACTTTGTGAGGACGTGTCCCGGTTGAGGGACAGTAGGCGCCAGTCCAGGTTAGGTCTATTTTGGATCTCTAATATGAAATCTTGACTAGTTCTTGGTCATGGGAGGACAACAACTAATTATTACTTTTAATTTTTCACTGTGCTAATTTTGTTTTACAGGTTAGATATTTTAGTTTTGGACGACTAACACAATTTGCATAGCAAAAGGAGCAAAAAGTCTTTGGATGAACAGTACCCGAAGGCGCCTTCAAATGCTATGGAAGGCGCGGGCTATTCGGGATCAAATTTCTCGAGTTGGAGGCATCTTAATGGCTATGGAAGGTGCCTTCCAAGCTCTTTATAAGAATACTCGCCCAAAGTTTCAAACACAACACTCATACGAGCTTCTACGCATCCAAGCGGCTTTCCGACTGCTTCGGGCTCCTATTACGACTCTGCTGCGCCCGACTATTGCTCCAAGGATTTTTTTATCGCGACCAGTAAATCTACACACGAGCTCTCTCACATCAATGTGTTGGTAACAAAATTATTTCCTTGTACTTAATTACTATAAAAGAACAAGTGCAGTGTGTTGCACTTGTTCTAACTTTCCTTGTACTCGATTTCCTCTTTCCGATGTACCGAAAGAAATATTTTAGTAGATTACCCATCGATAGGTCCGTGGGACCTGGGTCTTGGAGTAGGAGTCGCCGAAGGATCTGAACCAAGTAAACCGTTTGTGTTCGTATTGTTTTGTCATTTATTCTCCGCTGTATTCATACTTTCACCCCGCCTCACTACAACCCGATCCAACAGAGAATTCGTTTACAAATGTATTGTTCTAACTATTGAGATCAGGGTTATATTTATAGTCAAGTTTTGGGTGCCTAGAATAGATCGAGGTGCCTGGGCATGGATAAAATTTGTATCCACGATACAATGGATCACAACAACTCGATCTGGATAAATTTTCTCTAGTCCGGGCGCTTGGAATATCTCCAGACGCACAATGTCGCTGAGTCGAAGCATCCCCGAGCTACCTTGGGGTCCGGGCGCCCGGACCCCAGTTAACTTCGAGTTAACTTTTGTGTCCGAACTTCTGCTTCAGCTCCACTTGATTAAGTGATCTCTGTCATCCGGAATTAGACTCACCCGAACTCGTTTTCCAGCCTTCTCCTCGAGCAATTTTTCTCTCCTACTTCTCGTCCCCTGAAAACATCGCCCTCTCCCTTCTCGTCCGCCAGCGTACTCTTTCGCAGCATTTTATCCCTCAGACGCACCAAGCCCATCAACTCTATCTCGTGTCGTCCTTCTCGCTAGCTTTGTCTTTCCTTCGACTTCCTGTGCTCCTAAGTTCCTGCATACTTAGACACAAGATATCAAAAGACAACAAGACCTAACTTGACTTGACTTGATTGATCACATCAAAACATCCATAGGTACTTACACAAAGTGTTTATTGGATTTGTATTTACTTCTTTGTTCTTGTTGTATTTTCGTGTTCTCTTTTTTTATTCTCGTGCTTGAGCTTTAAGGTTTCTTTGCCTCCGAGAAGGAAGTTTTTATAATGTTTCTGTGAGAGTGAAGGACAGACTCTTGGATTAGTCACCTCAAGGAGGTGAATATCAAGTAAAATGAATGATTTAGCATTACTTCAAGCTTTCCATTGCTAATCAAGTTTAAAGAATCATACGAAGTTATTCACCCCTCCCCTCTAGATCTCCATATGTCCTAACAATAATAAGGTACTTCTTTTATGATCCATGTTGGTTCGATCCAACAATCCATGCTCGAAAGTGCATTGTCAATGAGTGAAGGATTAAGTCTCTATTTGATAGGCTAATACCTGTGATGTGGTGGATATAGAAAATCATTAGTTAGTCATCATAGAAGAAAAACAAGTACCTTACCTAGGGCATAAGATAGCTCGATCTCGTTTGGACTTGAGTCGACATGGTAGAGCAGTCCTTCATTCTCAACCAAAGTGCAAATCCGTCAAGGTGTCTGCCGCCTCTAAATAAGTGTATTGTCCTAAGGCTAGCGGAATAAGCAGCTCCATTTGCCAGTCAGTTAACCAAGTATAACCAAAATGAGATTTAATGAAACATAGCGGGTCTTCCATCCTTTATGGGAAGATGGGTACTCATCTAGAAAATTACAACCCGACCTCATCATAAAGTAAAAGATCCAGTCTTCCCTTATTTGGGATAAAAGAAATAATGAAAGATAGTTGAACAGAGAGGGATCTGATACAATCGGAAGATAAGGGTGACATCGCAGAGAAGGCGAAACGAATTAGGGGCTAACTGTTAGAGAGGAATTTGGAAGTATCCAAAAATTTCTTGGAAGAACTTCGGGATAAGGAAAATAGAGACCACCCATTAGCTGGCCATAAAAAATGATAGTACAGTCGGTCAGCGACAAATGAGGATGCCTGTCTAGCCCCGACACCCGAATGTTGTGATCCACAGGGATGCTAAAAGTCACCCTCAACACATCTCTATCATCTTTTGTATAAGTCGATCAGATAGGCTCTTACTAGATGGACGACAGTTCACTGGAAGATATGACGGGGGAAGAAGAAAGGGAGATGAAGGAAAGCAAAGGAAGAAAGAGGATGGAACTAACCTATAAGTTTGTCTTCTTCTCCACCTCCAGATTGAGTACTCAAATCACCACAATCTCAACTATCGTCACCATTAAAACCTCTGTAATCATGGCGACTCGGATGGCTACTCGATTCTCTCAACAGTTCAAACTATTATAAGTCATCCGATGTGACAAGAGAAAGGTGGGCAACTTTGCCTCACCGTTGGATCAGGCAAACAAAGGGGGCCTATCACAGATGTCTCATTGTTAGAGCGACGTGTGGGTCTCGGAGATCGAGGTAGATTACTCATGCTAGCATTAAATGCTAAGGGTGACATCCTAATCACATGTTGAATTCACAATCTCGCCTATCCCTCGCCTTTATGACATTTGTCTTTTTTTGTCGGCTGATTTGAAGATTGACAGCTGGAATAGGTGATATGATAGCTCATCACTCTACCTTACGCCAACCTAGCGCCCAACCATGTGATGCAACACAACAGTTTAGTCAGTCGGGCCAAAACCTCCTTCAACTAGGCTCAATGGGGAGATTTGTGATATGGTGAATGCTAGTTGCATTCACGTGGGCCCGTGAAGTCTACAATTGTGCTAAACTGTCAACCAAGTCAAAGGAAGCAAAGATAGTCACACTTAAACTAAATTCGGCCAGAATTGGCCACATCCGACCTCCTTCAGCTCTGCCACCCTTGACCTCCTTTAGCTTGGCCACGTTCGACCTCCTTTAGCTTGGCCACATTCGACCTCCTTCAGCTCCCCCTCCACTCTGGGGAACATGGATATCGTAATAAGTTGAGGACGTGGAGCAACTAGGGACATGTGGACTTACATGGCATCCCCACAACTTGAACATGGGGTTTATATCTATTTCCTAGAAGAGCATACAAAAGGGATCCCACTTTTGTGAGCGCAGGTGCATGCACATACACATTCAAACTTTGACTCTTCATCATTTTTTCTCCAACTAGCCATGTGCTAACTTAAGCGTAGGAGCTGTCACACCAAGATTCATCTTGACCCCATTTTAATCTCTCATGCTGAGTTCTTCAAGTCCTGCGATTTACTCTCTCCCCGAATCCTTGGGAATCACCCCTCCTGCCTTGGCACATCCTCCGGTAGCTCAATCATCCATGGTCTTTGGCTGGAGGAACATGAATTAACAACACATAATAATTGTCATTAAAAATTAAACCCCTTTAAGTGATCAAATGTATGGTGCATGAAGGGCATTTTAAACACCTCCGGGGCTATGGTGTAGCGGTAAGGACGCTCAGTAGTCTCCCAGGCACCCACGGTTTGATTTCCAGTTATGACGTATTTGTAGGATCTTTCCTCCAAATAGGGCATGCAACTAAGGGATGTTGGGCTTTTGGGCCGCTTATCGCAAGTGCTTCCCAATTTACTCTGCTGGCTGATGGGAAATTTTCGTAGGGTCAAGTCGATCACCCTAGGCAGGGATGTTGGGCTTCTAGACCGCTTGTTGCAAGTGCTTCCCAATTTACTCTGGTGGTTGGTGACAAACTTTCGTAGGACCGGGTCTATCACCCTAGGCTTGACGTTACCAAGTCTGGTTAATCATGAAGGGGCTTTCAGTCACTCCTATGAGAATTAGGGATCAATTATCAGTAGGTGTAAAATGTCTCATTGGTACCTAACCTTCTCCATGTAAAGGTATGTTATTATAGGAATTTTCTTCCATGACCAGAAATCAATGACATTGGCTCTCGATTTTGGTCAGCAATTCAGTTTGTCATTGCATTCGATTTTCAGTTTTGCGAGATTGATGATAATAATTAAATTATGTAGATGCATCATTTAGTTCTATTCAATGCATCTTCAACAGCCTAAAGATGGGCATTATGACCTTAGCCAAGGAGCTCTTGGCCTTGGGAGTCGGGGCTTTACGACGATGCTCATGCCTTTCAAACCTCAATTGAATGCAAACACTTTGCTTTCGACATGTTGTACAAGATTGTGACCTTGAATTGGGTCATTGAGCAACTCATCGAAATGTTGAACCAGAAGAATGCACACCCCACAAATGAAAGTTGTAGCCAAACAGGTTTAAACTCTTATCTCCTATGTAGTATCACAAACATAAAAGCTGTGTATATTTGTAGAAGTTACAATCTGCAACTAGCTAACAACAACTAGGTAGTTTCTATCCATTCCATAACAAACCAGGAACAAATAAATGATATTCAGAGTAAGGATGTAAATGAGTCGAACCGATTCGAACAGTATTAGGCTCGAGTTCAACTCATTTAAGTTATATTCGGGCTCGAGCTCGAGCTCGAATTGGACTTTTATCACAAGGTACGAGCTTGGCTCGTTTTGGAATTATCAAGCTCGCGAATAGTTCAAGCTTGACTCGTTATTAGCTCAATTATCATAGTTAACGAGCCTAACTCGTTACGCGAGCTCGTTTTAGAGCTCGTTAAGAAAGCTCATTTTAGAACTCATTTTTTGGTTCGTTTTAAGGCTCGTTTTGTAGGCTTGTTAAGCGAGTTCGAAAACTCATTTGAATAAATATTCAACAAATCTAACAACTAAAATAATATAAACTCAATACATCATTGAACATGTTCGCGAGTCATTTAATCGAGTCGAGCTCGAGCTCAAGTTCACGAGCCTAAAATGAACATGTTCTCAAGCCTTTTAAACGAGCCGAGCTCAAGCACGAGCCCTTTAAACGAGCCGAGCTTGAACCCGAGCTCGCGAGCCTATAAATGAACATGTTCGTGAGCTCATGAGCCGAATATCATTAAGCTCGAGCTCGGCTTAATAAAATGTCGAGCTCGAAATCAAGCTCGAGCTCGGCTCGATAAGATAACAAACGAACTCGAACGAGCTTTTTATTGAATTGAGCTCCGAATAGCTCGCGAACCGTTTGATTTATTTACATCCCTAATTTAGAGCACATAGATTCGACATAAACCGCACTAGTATAATGCAATTTATGATTTAAGTTAGGAAGAACTAGATAGGAAATGAGAACCTGAGCAGAAAACTATTGATGTATGACTTCATCCATCTACATTGCTCTCTTAGATCTTATTTCTTATTCAATGGGCTTATTTGTATTTGTAAACATGCAAATTTATGTCATTAAGAATTGAGTGGGATTTACTTGTTTCAGAATTCATGAGGTTACGAAAACAATATAGCCAACATACTCTTTCCATTTAAAACAATTTCATGTAAAACAGATGTGAAGAATCGAGTGTTGTTTTCAAAAATTAATAATAGCAATCTCAAAATAAATCAAGAATCTTATAAAAATAGAGGATAAAAAAATGTTATTCGCGGCAAAATTTAGACTAAGTGCAAAAAAATGTCAAACGAGAGTGTCGATCTAACTCTTGAAGCAAAGAGGACAACTACTCTCTCCTTTGAGTATTAGAATGTGAAAATTATCAAATGAGAGAAAAAAGAAAAAGAGATGAAGCATCAACCAGCAAAAATGATCTCATGCAATTAGAGCTGTCAAGATGGGTCGACCCACCATTTTGGTGGACTAAGAAATTCCCAATCTTATCTAACTCAACCCAAGATGGGTTGTAGGTTGCCGGTTAATTAAACACGTCACCCATATATATATATAAAAGATTTGAACTTTTAAAATTAGGCTACAGATTAGGCAGGTCAACTCACCCTATTAAGTTTTCAATTTTAGTTTTAAGTTTTGGATTTTTTTTTCCTTTTCAATCCTTGGGTTTATCAGAGTCCACCATGGATTGGCCTACTTAGATTTGTAACCCATGCGGTGTTGTTCATTTTTAAATGGGTCAATCTCATCTGCTTAAATTATTTGACATGATAGACTAACCCAATCGATCCGACGTAGCTCTAGATGCAATTCGCATGCTTCCCATGAATATGTAAGTACATGATGAATTTTTAGTAGCTCAAAATTAAGAGAGGTGCAGCACGTGATGTTATTAGTATACTGCATTCCCGCCTCCCAGTTTGGTGTGATGGTAAAAAGTAGGATGCATTTCTTAAGCAATCATGATTCAATTCCCATACAGGACATACCTATAGTGATTGAACTACTAATAAAACTAGAGTGTCATGTCAGGAGTAATTGTACTTTCTGAATTTATCTGGTGGATGGAATATGGGATCAAACCATCTCCTCAGGATTAATCAGATTGTAAGATCTTGATACTCTAGTGTAAAAAAACAATATGTTGCATTCCCATTATTATTATCACACCCTGAGAGTATACTTATCCTTCAAAATAGACGGTACCCTAGTGACAATATAGAAAATGATCTATATCAAACTATTTAAAGTCAACACAACAAGTTAAGAATGAAAATGTATGTATGTATGTATGTACATGTGAATATATTCAACTGAACAAGGTAAAAGTTATATTATTCTAACAAATTCAAAATCGATATAGAAAGAAAACTATAAACACAAGAAGCAGATATAAAATTATTTACTAAACAAACCATGACCAACAACATAATCCTTCATTGCCTACTCTACTAGATATAGCTAATAAATCGGGAGCACATACAGTACATCCAAAAACTACCTATATAAAACAATCATATAGCAAGTGTATAACAAACATATATCAAGTCCTGACTGTATGTAAACTTATGCTACCATTATCTGATCTAGTGGGCAATTAGGGTCATTATCGGGGGGCAAATTCATGCTACCACTATCTAGTCTAGTGAGCAGACAGGATAAGGTAGCTATCTAGCTCCCCGGCTACTAACTACGGGCAGAATCATGCTACTACTATCCGGTCTAGTGGACAGTCAAAGCGAATAAATGTCACAATTTACGGGCGAACTCACACTATCACTATCTGGTCTAGTAGGCAGATAGGATATGTGGCTATCTAGCTACGGACTATGGACGATAATACGCTACCACGGATAGTCCCATGGGTAATAGTATGTATCATGATTGCTGACGACTCTCTCAACCATGAATGAGAAATAATGGTCGACATGATACATCAACGGTCACTAACGACTCTCTCAATTACAAATAGGAGACAATAGTTGTCAATGTATAATAACATAATGATAAGCAGAACATGAATAATCATATCCAATATAACACTCTATAGCTATATCTCAATTTAACCTCATTAGCGTATATGCATAAGCCTAAATAACAAATAAATGATTAGTAAGATACTCGGTAACCTATACTACGGTATGATCTTACTAATATATAGACATGAGCCTAAAGAACAAAGAAGGTTCTAGTAATATATTCAATATCCTATACTACAATATGGCTACCCAATCAATTGATACTTAATTACTAAACTCACATCTATAATGGATTAATAAATCGATTAATAGTAATTTTAGATAAAATTTGTTACTCCTACTGTTCGGCGTCTTCCTCTTCGAAGGTCGTTCATGGTGGCCGACGGCGGACTGTTACAGTTGTGGTATGCAACACCGACTGCAGCAACAGATGTTGGGTGGCGTCGACGTGGGTTCACCTGCACGGGAAACATGGCCCATGACAGTCAGATCAGGCCCGGCCCATCTAGCCTTCACCCAACATGTACTATAAATGGGCTGATAAGGCCCAGCCATTCCGACTCAGTCATCCCGTTTTGCCTTTTTTTTTTTTTTAAAGTAAATCAAATAAAGTCTTACAAAAGGAAAAGAAGAAGAAAATTTGAGTCAAACTTCTTATTGCAGACAATCTCAAAATCAAATGATTCGCTGAGAGAGTTGCACGTGCATAATTTTGAGGTTTCGCTAGTGTGTAGTTCATGTGTTTGACAATATGTCACACGCATCGTTTTCAATGTCCTCTCATGCAAAGACATGCCCTTGTTCTCTTGTGCTCTGTCCCAACATCCTGTCCCCCAGTCAAACATGAAAACGCCATTTATTGTGATGGCAATGTAATGCAAGCTAAACATGGTTGGCTAAAAGTTCAAAAAACAAACAGCAATTTTTTAAAAACTATTATTATAATAATAGACGAAGACAAACAACAAAGAAAAAAAAAAGGAACAAGGAAAGGGTATTAGTTATTAGTTGACTAAATTCCAACATGTTCTACTATTTTGACGATATTTAAGGCGAGCTTGTCTAAATTGGTATATCTCCTTGTCCCTTGTATAGAGACTTCTCCACTAATATTTCTTGATAAGTTTTCTAAGTCTTAGCATGTGTTTATTCGGGAGGATAGAGATAAAAATTATGAAAACATTTTAATCAGGAAATTTTTTTCTCTATTTAATTAGTCTTTCTTTTATTTATTTAATCGTAGATGGAATTAATAATTCATTTGCGAATGATATTTTAGTATATTTATTATCAATCTAAATTGGACGGAAAGCCTTTTTTTTTTCTTCACAATTGTGAAGATGCCTTGCTATTGAGAACACCTCTCGCATAGCTGTGAGTAGACCCGACCCCGGGCCGGGTCTGGCCCGGACCCGGCCCGGGCCCGTAACCGGGTCAACGGGCCGGTTGCCCGTTGACCCGGTTCGCCGGGTCGAACCGGAACCGGCCCGGCAAGTTGCCGGGCCGGTTCCGGTTCATTGGATGTAAAACCGGCGAACCGCCGGTTAACCGGCGGGTTGAACCGGCGGTTCATAGCCGTTGGGAGGGTTTTTTAGGTATTTTTTTTCAACGGTTAGGATCATTTGACCGCTTTTTTATCAATGGCTATGATTTAGTGTCCATTACTATCAAAACTCTATAAATAGAGAGCTCATTTCATCATTTTTCACACACATCTTCTCTACTCTTAATCTCATTTTCGTATTCTCTAATCTCTACACGCTTTCGTTTTCAATTTTCAATTACAATGGAAGGAGGCCGCGGAGGTGCATCATCTCGAGCTCGGAAGGGAAAGCAAATAATGAATCCGCGGGAGGAGGACCCCAACATTCAATCCACCGATGATGAGATCGAGCATCTTCCGAATCCGACACCCGACACACAAGGAAGTACCGATGCAATTACTTCTAAGGTTCGGGAACTTCCTCCTCTAAAATCTTCTATTTTTACTAAACATTTTGAGAAGGTCACTCTTCCGTCGGGAGAAATGCGTGCAAAATGTAAGCACTGCAATGCTTCCTACAAATTCCAAGCCGGCGACGGCTATGGGTCGTTGAAACGACATGTAGAAACGAAGCACCCGACGGAATATGGACTCGACCGTTCTCAAACACAATTATCAAGATTTTCTTCAACTAGCGGTAGTACCGATTCCGGTTTATTTTTATATTCGGATAATAAATTAAGATAATCATTAGCTAAATTTGTTTCGTAGAACATCTTTCTTTT
The DNA here is from genome assembly GCF_018446385.1 of Zingiber officinale. NCBI lineage: Eukaryota > Viridiplantae > Streptophyta > Magnoliopsida > Zingiberales > Zingiberaceae > Zingiber > Zingiber officinale. Next base: position 119,544,608 of record NC_056003.1, read on the forward strand.
AGTTTTGGATCTAAATGCACATTTGAAGATTTTTGTAAAGAATCTCTTAATCCATGTGCTAAACGTGTTCCTAGGACTACACCGACTCGCAATTTAAAAATTAGTAAAACAAGGAAAAAGAATTTAATTGATGAATTCAGTAAATTCGATAATACAGTTTCTTTATGTTCCGATCCTTGGCGTGATCATTGGCAAACACATTCGTATCTGGGTGTGACTTGCCATTGGATCGATAACTCTTGGAATCTCCAAAAAAGATTATTAGCTTATAGAGTTTTGATGAATCACATAATACTCATAATATCGCATAATTATTATGTTTAATTTTAGAAGAATATGGTTTAACTCATAAAATATTTTCAATATCATTAGATAATGCTAGTTCTAATACCGCTTGTATAGATGATCTAAAATTTGTTTGTCAACCTATTATTAGAGGTTTATTTTTCATATTCGTTGTGTATGCCATGTTTTAAATTTATGTGTTCAAGATGGTTTAAAATTTTAGAAAGTTATATTAAACCAATTAGAATTGCAATTTCTTATTTATGGTCTCATCCATCTATAATGAAACAATGGGGTAGGTTTTGTAAAATTAATGGAATGAGACCTAAAAATTTCCACGTGATGTACCAACACGTTGGAATTCAACATACCAATTATTACAAGATTCATTTCAATATAAAGAATTATTATGTTCATTTTTGCACAAAACACTAATGCTAATATATATTTATTTTCACAACAATGGAATATTTGTAGTAGTATTTGTGAAATTTTAAAAGTATTTAATGATGCAACCGAACAACTTTCCGGTGTTTATTATCCCACTGCTCAATTAGTTTTAGAAAATTTTTCTAATATAGTATTAGTTTTAAATGAACATATTAATAATGAATCTTTATCTCCTTGCATCTTAGCTATGAAAACTAAATGGGAAAAATATTTTATTTAATTCCTGAAATTTATTTAATTGCATTTGCTTTAGATCCTAGATTTAAATTAGAAGTTTTACAAGAAATGTTAACTTTATATTATGATGCTTTAATTCCAATTAAAGATTCTTCTTCCCCTGATCCAGCTAATATTATATATAATGTTAGAATTTATTTATATGATATTTATAATCAATATTATGCAAAATATGGAACACAAATTAATATTTCTGAAATTCAACAAACTACTAGTAGTAATTTAAAACTTACAAAAGCACAACTCTTATTAAAAGAACGGACAAAACGTCCACGGGGATCCTCAAGTTCCACACAGGAACTTGAGAATTATTTTACGACTTCTTTTGATTTTAATGAAGCAGATAGCGAAAACTTCGATATCTTAAAGTGGTGGTCACAGAAGGCTCAAAGCTTTCCCGTTCTCTCCGTGATCGCAAAAGAAATTTTAGCTTGTCTAGTGTCAACTGTTGCTGTGGAGCAGACGTTCAGTGCCGGCGGCAACATATTAGATGAACGACGATCAACTTTGTCTCCCGACTCATTGGAAGCCCAAGCATTACTGGACGATTGGACCAGAGCGGAGAAAAGAATCCAAGGAATGCAACTTTCAGATGACGAAGTTGAAGATTTTGATACTGAAGGAACAAATACGACAGGAACAGGAAATGGAAGTGAATGAAAATGTAAAAGGATAAAAATGTAAAAGAACTACGTGGGCTTTGATTCCCCTAAAGGGATACGTAGGCAATTTAAATAAGTGCAAGCCCTTTTTTTAATAAATTTTAATTTCTAATTTTTAATGTTTAATGTTTAATGTTTAATTTTTAATTTTTATTAACATATTAATCTTGAACCGTGACGAACCGTGACGAACCGTGAACCGGCGGTTCTGAACCGTGAACCGTAACCGTCTTGGGCGGTTAAGGTTAAGGGTCGACCTGCCTGGAACCGTCGAACCGGCGGTTCCGAACCGTCGAACCGTCGGTTCCGAACCGTGGTCAGGTCTAGCTGTGAGGTTGACTCACACGGACATTGGCAACTACATTGCACTCGGTCGTCGAGTGTGGACTTAGCATAGCCGCAGGTGGCAACTAGCTCGTGATGTCGCCTCACGCGGCCCTATGTGGTCGCGGGCAATGGTCACTGCATTGGTTTGAGTGTGGCTATGGGCAACAAGCACGCACCTAGCCACATGCGACATTCCCACACAATGTTGTGTTGGTCCCGATGTAACCGACAAGAGGGGGGATAAATTATCCTGAAATTACAAATATGCCCATCTCGTTCTTTAAACTTTAGCTAAGACGCACTTGTTAATTAATGAAAATAAATTGTATAAAAATAAATGAAGCTACTAGATTTACTTGGTTTGTAATTGGGGAGGATGCTAATCCAAGACAAGTGAAGCACATTATCGAAACTCCTTCCTCGAGCAAATTCTTAGAGGTAGAGAAGACTCATACAACGATTGACAACTCAGAAAATGAAAATAAAAATTAGAGAATATTCGAATACAAGTATTGTTTTGAACTCCTATAACTAAGGTTTTATTTTTAATCCACTAGTCGAAATAATTATTTTGATGGCGTGGTGCTCCTGATCGTCTGGACTCGATCCAGGCGCCCCAGCGGTGCAATTCTATCAGCTTTGCAATGACATGGCGATAATTAAAAATTTATGCTTGTCAGGGCACTTGGATTGGTCCGGACACTTGGAGTGTTGCTGACGTTGAATCGAAGGTTATCCATAGCAACGTCTCTTTGATGAGGCACCCCTACTTCTGCTAGGGTGGTCCGGGCACCTGACTTCTGCTCCAGTCGCTTGGGTGATTCTCCGGGCACCCAAAGTTGAGCTCACTCGAATCCAATTTCGGCCTTTTCTTCTAGGGCAGTCTTTCGCTCCGGCTTATCATCCCTCAGAAATGCCGCATGCGTCCTTCTTGTATGCCAATGTACTCTTCCGCAGCTTCTCGTTTTTTGGATGCACCAAACCCATCGACTCGTTTACCATGTTATTCTTCTCGTCTGCTGCATCTTCCGCTCACTTCTTATGTTCCTAATGTTAGACACAACCAATCTAATGTCGGAGATTTATCGGTACTTAATTAAATTTAAAATTTATACAGAATTTAAATTCAACTTACAATCGAAATATACCCTCTCTTACACGTAGCCTCAAAGTCCATATCATCCTTCTCCAATCCAATCATATGAATCTTAAGATATTAAATACATACTTAATGCCTTTGATAATAAAAACGTAGCATTTAGTTATTTTTAAAAACACTTTAAAAAAATACCATAACAAACTCATTGGTCCAATCACCATCGTCGCCGGACCTATTTAGCGTTGACCATTCGATGGGTACGCCACGCATGACGAAACACTGCCACGGCACTGCTGACGCCTGCGTAGCCGGCAGCCGGACCCAGGCTGCCGCTTCCACTCCCGCCCCCCGCCGCCGCGTGGGCCCCTTCCTGCTTCCTCATCCGCCCGACACCCTCCCGACCTTCTCCCTCCAGTTGTCCATGCATGCACGCACGCACGCAGCGATCCTCCTCCGCCTTCGCGGTCGCCTATATATACCGGCTCCCTTCCCCTTCCCCGTTCAGGCATTCATCACCTCCGAACTTCTACTTCTTGTAGCTTAAGTGTCTGACCGATGGCCGCGCTCGGAGTCGCTGCTTGCGAGAAGGACGCGGAAATGCTGGCGCTCATCGAGGAGCTGACGGCGAACGCCGGGCGGGTGCAGGAGCGGGTGCTGGCCGAGATCCTGACGCAGAACTCCGAGGCAGAGTACCTGAAGCAGAAATGCGACCTCGGCGGCGCCACGGACAGAGCCACCTTCAAGGCCAAGGTTCCGGTGGTTACGTACGAAGACGTCCGGCCTGAGATCCAAAGGATTGCCGACGGAGACTGCTCCGCCATCCTCTCCGGCCATCCCATCACCGAGTTCCTCACCAGGTGATTAATTAATTTAATTTAATTCAATTAATTAATTAAATTATGCAATTGGTAATTAATTTTCATGGATTACGAACGTAAACGCATGCATGCTGCAGCTCGGGGACGTCGGCCGGCGAGAGGAAGTTAATGCCTACCATCCAAGAAGAGTTGGACAGGAAGCAGCTCCTTTATTCTCTTCTCATGCCTGTTATGAACTTGTAAGTTCAAATCAGACATTCAAATTTTATTTATTCACCTAAGTATTTTTTCTAGGTATGGATCTGACTCTATCTCAATCTTTTTTTTATTTAGTCCATTAAAATTCATCCCTTCTATACCCAAAGTCCAATATTCCTGCATCATGATTCATGAATTCTCTTTTAGAATTTGTAGGCCTTTAAATAATTGGCTAATAAATTTTTTTTATTGATATAATAATCTAAATAATGTTTTTCTTATAAACATTAACAAATGAATCAAGGAATGAGATCAAATATATGAATATATATATTAGGGGTTTCAAAGTTATTAATATAGTCCCACATTTAAAATATGTGAAAAAGATTATATACTTATAAGTAAAATTATATAATAGATGATATCATACCATATCTAAATTACCCTTCAATATATAATCTGATATTTTATGCATTTACTAAAATATTTAATTAATTGATTATTGTAGGTATGTGGATGGGCTGGACAAGGGCATGGGGCTGTATTTCCTGTTCGTGAAGGCGGAGAGCAAGACGGCCGGCGGGCTCCCGGCCCGGCCGGTGCTGACCAGCTACTACAAGAGCCATCACTTCCGCCACCGCCATTTCGACCCCTACAACGTGTACACGAGCCCCACCGCCGCCGTCCTCTGCCCCGACGCCTTCCAGAGCATGTACGCCCAGATGCTCTGCGGCCTCCACCACCGCCTCCGCGTCCTCCGCGTCGGCGCTGTCTTCGCCTCCGGCCTCCTCCGCGCGATCCGCTTCCTGCAGCTCCACTGGCGCCAGCTCGCGCATGACATCGCCACCGGCACGCTCACTCCCCGCGTGTCCGACCCGGCCGTCCGCGCCGCCGTGGCGGAGGTGCTCACGCGGCCCGACGCGGCGCTGGCGGAGGTCATCGAGTCGGAGTGCGCCGGAGGAGACTGGGCCGGCATCGTCGCCCGGATATGGCCCAACACCAAGTACCTGGACGTGATCGTGACCGGCGCCATGGCGCAGTACATCCCCACGCTGGAGTTCTACAGCGGCGGCCTCCCGATGGCCTGCACCATGTACGCCTCGTCGGAGTGCTACTTCGGGCTCAACCTCCGACCGATGTGCAAGCCCGGCGAGGTCTCCTACACCATCATGCCAAACATGGCCTACTTCGAGTTTCTTCCCCTGGAAGACGGACTCTCCTCGGGCTCCGCCGCCACCGGTGCTCCGCTGCAGCTCGTCGACCTGGCTCGAGTGGAGGTGGGCAAGCAGTACGAGCTGGTCATCACTACGTACGCCGGGCTCTGCCGCTACCGAGTCGGCGACATTCTACAGGTGACGGGGTTCTACAATTCGGCGCCTGAGTTCCGCTTCGTGCGGCGGAAGAACGTGCTGCTGAGCATCGAGTCGGACAAGACGGACGAGGCGGAGCTGCAGCGGGCGGTGGAGCGGGCGTCGGCGCTGCTGCGGCGCTGGGGCGCGAGCGTGGTGGACTACACGAGCCAAGCGGAGACGCGGTCGATTCCGGGGCACTACGTGATCTACTGGGAGTTGCTGGTGAGATCGGAGGGGGAGGACCGGTGGCCGCCGAAGGAAGCACTGGAGGCGTGCTGCTTGGAGATGGAGGAGGCGATGAACTCGGTTTACCGGCAGAGCCGGGCGGCGGACGGCTCGATCGGGCCGCTGGAGATACGCGTGGTGCGCGGCGGCACGTTCGAGGAACTGATGGACTACGCCATAGGGCGCGGCGCGTCCATCAACCAGTACAAGGTACCGCGCGCCGTGGCATTCGAGCCGATCATCGAGCTGCTGGACTCCAGGGTCGTGGGGGCCTACTTCAGCCCTGCCTGCCCCAAGTGGACCCCGCAACCTCGCAATTGAGTAGTATACATCCTTATTCCTTATCGCTATCGACGTGATAAATAAATAAATATATTTATCGTAATTTGTATCCCAATATTTATGCACTAGAGTGCAATATATCATTTCTTGTTCTTATTGGAGCTCTAAATTTACTTCCATGCTTGGACAGGTTAAATTTGATAAGATCTAATTTACTTTCGTTCAATGTGACAAGCTCAATTAAATGATCTAAAATTATATATATATATAAAATAGAGCAATCGGACTTTAATTGATCGGATGTTGATAAGAAGGGACTGGTTGCTGGCAACTCAGCAGTCAGTTGATTGAGGGAAGGCGATTTAGTTGGGCAATGAATGAGATCAATTGAGTTTCTAGAAACTACCTTTCCCTAAATAAAAATCAACACGAGGTTGGAAGGGGGTTAAGGCGTGTCTTGATATTATCCCTCCGATGTTCAAGTCAAAATAAAGATAAAGAGTGGAAAAATGAATGGAAAAATATAATAGTTGTTTAGTAGATTTTATACCTCTGGCTATCTTAACACACACCTTTTATATAGGAGAAAAAGATTTGTTTCTTCAATTTTTTATGTCTCTTTAGTTTGGCGACTGTGACTTTTTAGAGGAAAATTTAACTCTAGCGATTGTGGCTCTTCAAAGGTAAGGCAGTTGTGACTCTTTAGAGGTAAGGTGACTGTGACTACTTACTTAAAGGTAAGACGACTGTAACTCTTCAGAAAAAAAGCAATTGTGACTTTTCAGAGGTAAGATAATTGTGACCCTTTAAAGGTAAGGCTTTGAATTTGAATACCAATTTTGTTGCTTAATGCTTTAGAGTCTTTTAAATATTTAAAATCTCTTTTATAGATGGTGTTATTATTTTCTGAAAGATGTATTTGTTTAGAGACCTTAGATATCACTATTTATAGTGACTTATTATCATCATTGAGTCAATTTTTAATATTGTGACACTAAGGGGGCCGCTAAGATAGCGGATTTATCTTTTTTTTTTTAATATTATGGTAAATCATGATGAAATAATCATATCATATTAAAAGATATGATATTCATATTAAGGTAAGTTTTCAATTAATTATACACATTCAAATCTTATAATATATAACCTCTTTATTAAGACAAAAGATTGTGCTCAAATAAAATCTTATCAAATATATGTCACTTAATAATGAAATATTCGTAATCAAAATAAAAAATTTACATATTCTCCCACTTGACACATGTATTTCATCATTATGTAAACTATACATGAATCATGGTCTTCTAAACGCGAGTATTTTCTTCCATGTATTACATTATATCATGTTTCTCAACCAACATATTTTAATGAATAAACCTTATGTTTATTCAAGGTCTAATTTTAGTGTTATTTCTTAAATTAATTAATGTATACACAAATACAAAAAATATTATAATTGAGTTTCATTGATAACGAAATTGTTCTAACAACAAAAATTATATAAGAGAACCAAGTCCCATCCTCTCTACTTGATCCCTAAATTTCAATGGTGGTATGCCTTTAGTTTGTTGGTGCAGGTTGCACTAACGTTCTAACTTATGTTTTGATGAATGACAAAGTAAGTTAAGTTATGTTTAATGTGATCTAACGATTTAATTAAGTGTGCAGGAGAAGTCCAGATAGGTCGACGGGCTGACCGAATATCTGGCAAGAAATCCAGCTAGGTCGATAGGCTGATTGAATAGCTGGTACGAAGTCCAGATAGGTTGACGGGCTCCCTCTTCCGCCGCCAAGAAGCGACCAGTGACAACACTGATCGCACACACGCCGCTGTCGCCTCTCTCGTCGTTGGCGAGCCAGTGGTCCTCCCTCTCCTCTCACTAGCAGATAGGGATGTAAATGAAGCAAACGGTTCGCGAGCTATTCGGAGCTCGATTCGGTAAAAAGCTCGTTCGAGTTCGTTCGTTTATCTTATCGAGCCGAGCTTAAACTCGATTTCGAGCTCGATAGTTTTATCGAGCCGAGCTCGAGCTTAAGGATATTCAGCTAGTGAGCTCGCGAATATGTTTATTTATAGGCTTGCGAGCCTTAAACCGAGCCAAAAAACGAGCTCTAAAACGAGCCCAAAAAACGAGCTCTAAAACGAGCCTTAAAATTGTTGGTTGGTCCTAGGAGGATCGTACCAGTTCCACTGTACAAAAATTTTGTACAAGTGTCGAACCTTTTCCTAAACAACCTATTGTGTTCTTTAGAAGTTAAATTAGGAATCGCAAACGGAACTTAACATTATTGATTCCAAATTTAACTTATCTGTTCTTAATGGTTTAGACTTGGATCATAAGCGGAACTTAACACTATTGATCAAAATCAACCTATGTTATAAATTCAATTAAATATTAATTTTCAAAATTGACTTCCAGGACTGCATGGCGAGGCACATAACCTTCTTGGGTATGGGAGCATCCACCACCGCCTAGACAAAGCCTTTTAAGGAAAGCTAATATTTAATTTTTTTTATATAACTCTAGGTTTAACCAAAAGGAACAATCAAATCACAAATTCGAAAAACAAAGAAAAACACAAATTCGAAAACTCTAGAATCATATGTCTCTTGTGTTTGGTATTTCCAAAAATAACTATACAAAGAAAACTAGTATGATGCAAAAATAATTACTAGTTATACCTTTCTTTGTAAGCAAATAACCTCTTGATCTTCTACCGTATTCCTCTTCTAATCTCGAACGTTGTGTGGGCAATGATCTTCTGAGACGAGAACCACCAAGCTCCTTCTTCTCCAAGCTAGATTCAGCCACCATCAATTCTCCAAGAGAAGTAGAGGTCCGACCACCACCACCAAGCTCCAAGGGATGTTAGAAACAAAGTCTCCTTTTCCTCCTTCTCCAAGCAAGATTCGGCCACCTTCCAAGCTTAAAAGGTTGAAGAGATTCGACCACCAAGGAGAAGAAAGAAAAAGGAGAGGGAAGAACTTGAAGGGCCGACCACACCAAAGAAGAGAGGGAGAAAAAGAATAGAGTTCTCTAGCCATGAAGACACCTCTACCTCCTCTTTTATAATCCTTGGTCTTGGTAAATAAGGAAATTTAAATAAAAAAACTTCCTTAATTCTTTTGCCATGAAAAGGAAAATTTATTTTAATTAAAAACCAATTTTCTTCTCATTATAAACATGGTCGGCCACCTTCTAATCCCAAACAAGGAGAGTTTCAATCAACACAAGAATTAAAACTTCTTAATTTGTTTCCGGAAATTTATAACAAATTTCTCTAATAAATTTTCCCTTCATGGTGGATTATAAAAAAGGAATTTTTATAAATTAAAATCTTTCTTTTAAATATGTGGATAATTTTCAAAAAGGAAAGTTATCTTTAAAAATTAAAATCTCCTTTCAATCTACAAATAAGGAAAGATATCAAATCTTTTTTTAATCTTTTGTAGAAACTTATAAAAGAAATATTTAATTTTTAAACTCTATTTTAAATCATGAACATGGTTAAAAAGGAAAGTTTTCTTAAAATTAAAATCCACCTTTCAAACTATAAATAAGGAAAGATTTCAAATCTTTTCTTAATCTTTTGTAGAAAACTATAAAAAGAAAGATTTAAATTTTAAACTCTCTTTTAAAACCATGATATCCACATTAAGAAAAGATTAAAAATAAAATCCCTTTTAATATGATGTGGCCGGCCACACCAAGCTTGGGTTCAAGCTAGGGTCGGCCACACCAACTCAACTCATCCTATTTACTTAGCCGGCCCAAGCTTGCTTGGTCGGCCCCAATAGGATGGGTATAAAGGTGGGTAAGAAGTGGGTATGTGGTGGGTATAAATTTCTATATACAAGAGGCTACGATAGGGACCGAGAGGAGGAATTGGTTTTGATCTCCCGATGAAATTAAGCTTCCCGTGTTCGCCCCGAACACACAACTTAACTTCATCAATAATAATTCATACCACTAAAGAATTATTATTGAACTACCGCACCAATCCCAAATTACATTTTGGGCTCCTTCTTATTATGAGTGTGTTAGTCTATCTGTGTTTAAGATGTCGAATGTCCACTAATTAAATGAGTTACTGATAACTCACTTAATTAATATCTTAGTCCAAGAGTAGTACCACTCAACCTCATCGTCATGTCGGACTAAGTCCACCTACAGGGTTTAACATGACAATCCTTATGAGTTCCTCTTGGGGACATTCTCAACCTAAATTACTAGGACACAGTTTCCTTCTATAATCAACAACACACACTATAAGTAATATCATTTCCCAACTTATCGGGCTGGCTTATTGATTTATCGAGCTAAATCTCACCCTTTGATAAGTCAAAGAAATAAATACTAAATATATATGTTTGTTATTATATTAGGATTAAGAGCACACACTTTCATAATAACTAAGGTCTAGTTCTTTTATCAAGTTAGTATAAAAAGAACTTATCTAAAATGGTCCTACTCAATACACTTAGAGTGTACTAGTGTAATTTATTAGTCAAGATAAACTAATACCTAATTACACTACGACTATTCCAATGGTTTGTTCCTTTCCATCTTAGTCATGAGCAACTGTTTATAATTTATAAAGAACTGATAACATGATCTTCTGTGTGTGACACCACATACCATGTTATCTACAATATAAATTAATTGAACAACTACACTTAACAAATAAATGTAGGTATTTGACCATTGTGATTCTTTATTTCCAAATAAATGTTTATACAAAAGCTAGACTTTTAGTATACACTCTAACAATCTCCCACTTATACTAAAAGACTATGCTGCCATAAATGTTGTCATACATCTAATTCCCAACCCTTCAACATGCCCATCAAAAGCTCTTGCCTTAAGGACCTTAGTGAAAGGATCTACAGGTCATCACCTGATGCAATCTAGGCGACAACAACTTCTCCTCATTATACGATGTCTCGTATTGGGTAGTACTTGCGCTCTATTGTGTTTACTTGTCTTATGGACTTATGTTTTCTTCGAGTTTGCTACTGCACCACTATTATTACAATAAATTGTAATAATTTTTGGACAAACCAGAAATCATATCTAAGTCCATCATGAAGTTTCTGAGCCATACAGCTTCTATGGTTGTCTTAGAGGCTGCCACATACTCAGCTTCTATGGTGGAGACTGAAAAACATCTATGCTTAACACTCCTCAATTGTTATGGCTTTACCTCCTAAAGTAAACACAAAACCCCGAGGTCGACTTATTATTGTCCCTATCTGATTGGAAGTCAAAATCCGTGTAACCCACAGGGATCAAATTATCTGCCTTGTAAACTAGCATCTATACTCTAGTATATGCTTTACAGCAGTCCAGTGTCCTGGTCTTGGGTTACTTCGATATCTGCTAACTATGCCCTGGGCAAAACAGATATCCAGTCTCGTACATAGTATTACATACATTAGGCTTCCGATAGCCGAAGCATAAGGAACTACCTTCATGCCCTTTTATCTCCTTTGATGTCTTCGAAGACACTTCTTTAGATAAAGCTACTCCATGCCTAAAAGATAGAAAACCTTCTTGGAGTCTTGCATGCTAAAACGAGCTCGTTATATGAAGCTTGGCATAAGCACAACATTCTTTTCTTGTGATCACTTTGATCCCGAGAATATGTGTGCATTCTCCCAAGTCTTTCATATCGAATTGTTTGGACAACCATACTCTTACTTCCGACAACACTTTGATATTGTTTTCAACTACCAAAAATGTCATCTACGTATAATATAAGAAATATCACCACGTTTCCATCACACTTCTAGTATACACAAAACTCATCGGGTCACTGAATAAATCCATAGGTCTGGATTACTTCATTAGACCAGATGTCCAAGACCTTGAAGCTTTGCTTCATTCTATAGACTGATTGAGCTTTCACACAAGATGCTCTTTGCCCTTTGCAATGAACCCTTCTGGTTACTTTATATGGATGTTTTCTTCAAGACTTCTATTAAGGAAAGCCGTCTTGACATCCACTTGCCAAATCTCATAGTCCATATGAGCAGCAATTGATAAAAGAATCCGGATAAACTTATGCATGGCTACCGGTGAAAAAGTTTCCTTTTTCAACAAGCCTTGCTTTGAAAGTTTCCACCTTCCCGTCTATCCCTCTTTTCTTATTGTAGAACTTTTAACACCCAATGGCTTTTACACCATCTGGTGATTCTACAAGCTCCCAGATTTTATTAGAATACATATATACTAATTCTGTATTCATTGCTCTTTGCCAAGATGTTGTATCCTTATCTTGGAGCCCTTCGTCATATGTTCGGGGATCAGGTTCATGTTCGCTAGGGATCAAATCCAAAGACTTTCCCAAAACATGAATCTTTCAGGTTGCCTAACAACCCTCCCACTACGATGAGACACTATCTGTAATTGTGTATGATCTGTGATACGTGTTTCAGTTTCTTGTGATATTTCATCTTGTACAGTTGGTACTTATATTAGACGTGTCCTGTATTATTACCTTAAGAACAAATTTACTTATGAGCTTATGGTTTATTACATAGTCCTCTTCTAAAAATCAGGCATTGATGGTAACAATGACCTTCTGATTTTTAGGACTATAAAGCTCCTTTCATTTCTCTAGGATAACCTACAAACAAGTGAACTCCTGTCCAACTTATCAGTGTCTCTCATGTGCTAGACCACCTAAATCTGAATATGCTTCAGACTAGGCTTACGCTCATTCTACAATTCTATGGGAGTAGAGAGTTCTGACTTAGAAGTTACTATGTTCACTTCCGTTTCCAGTGTATATCCTTAAAACAGATTTTGGTAATTTTGAATAATTCATCATTGATCTAACTATTTCTATAAGAGTCCTATACCTTTGTTCTACTACACCATTCTGTTGGGGTGTACCAGGTGCAGTTAGTTGGGATTGAATTTTGACTTCTGATAAGTGACTCCTAAACTCTCCCAAGAGGTGCTTGCCACTACGATCTCAGCATAGTGTCTTGATACTTTTACCTTGACATTACTCCACATTAGCCTAATACTCTTTGAACTTATCAAAGCACTTAGACTTGTGACGCATCAAGTAAATGTACCCGTATTTTGAATAGTCGAAATATTCAAAACCATCTCTTTCCTGGATAGTCATAGATCCACACAAATCAGAATGAACCAATTCCAACACATCTTTGACTCTATACCCCTTAGACTTAAAAGTTTCTTGGTTATTTTTCCTTCCAAGTAAGACTCGCAGGTTGGAAAGATTTCCACTACCAATGAACCCAAGAGTTCATTGGTTATTAGCGGATGTGACATGTTATGAGACTTTATGTGGTTCTTTACATGTTGACGAAGATCTCATTACATCCTGAGTACAAGTTTTCTTAGACTTGAGGTATTTAAGTCATTTTGGTCACGGATGCTTATACTTTGACATCCTAGCAGAACATCTCATAGGAGGTGTAAGACTGGGATAATTGTGTATAAGTCAATATGTCTGAAAATATTTGAATAACCAACAAAGGATTCATCACTCCTTCTATAAGGAGACGTATATCTCGTGACCTCCTGTCAGGATTGTTACTCATAAGTTTTTGACAAAATAAACATGTCAAGAAGATGACCTTCTTGGACATATATTTTTGAGTAATTTAAATCCATAGGACAAGGAACTACAACTTAGGTTAGGTGTAACATAGTTAGCCTAGTGGGGATTAACACATAGACTATGTTCTCAACCAAGTGAGCATAAGATGATCGAAAGAAACATATACACCAATAACTATAGCGACTGAAGGGTTTATAATATGTTTGAAGTCGAATGTGATTTTTTTGTCAATTGGGGGTCATGATGTATGATCCTGTCCGAACCAGGAGTCAACGGACACTGGGCACGCGGCGCTCCCTGCTGGATCCTCGAGTGCTCCGGCGAACCTGCAGCAAAAACCGAGCCAGGAGGGGTGTCCCGGCGACGGCCCTCCGACGCTCAAGTCAGGCGAGGAATAACAAAAAGGTGGCCTCAAGATGAAGACTTGCGTACCTCCGGTGAAGAAATGGAGACCTTATATAGACCTCTCGAAGGAGCCTGGGCGCACCAATCAAAGCAATCACCTGCTTTCGACCATGCCCAGGTAAGGGTCTGTCAGAAGGATCATGTCCAGGTATGAGTCTGTCAGAAAGACGCCCATAAGGCCATACCGCCACTGTATCAACCTCTCCATGATGTTACGGCGAGATCCTCCATCGCACACTCTCGTGTATGGCGTAATCATCAAACATACCCTTGCTGACACCCCATATCCTGAGCCGAACGAATAGGCCGCTCGGCTAACCTTCATACCCTCGCCCTTAGCCTGGCCGAACGGACCACCCACTCGGACCTTCGGTCCCAGCTGGGCAGACGCCCCGATCGGCCATTCGATTTTCCTGCCTTGGCGTCGGAAACCCCGGTCCATGACTGGGTTATCTTTGGTTCCGCTCGGACCCACTCAGCTGCTCGGCGCGGCCATTAACCGCTTAGTCAGCCTTCCATCTGTTCTTAAGTTGAGACCCTTCAGGAAGTGGATCCCCCATTCTTACCGCCGGATCACTTGCCTTCCCTTCAAGTCTAGTCGAAGGAGGCAGTGAATCCGACTGACTAGACTATGTGTCCGAGCGGGCGATCGCCGTCTTTCAGTAGCTTATAATATTCTTTGGGCCGTTCGGCCCTTCTGCCAAATTCAGCCGTTCGGCTCTTCATTTTGGTTGTCTTGTCGCTTAATGTGAATATTTGCTTGTCTAGATCTTCTCGAAAATCACGCAAATCCTCTCCATTAAGTCGAAGCATGCGCGGTATGGGCGCATTAATTGTGCCTGGTGACAGAGCGCCACGTGGCTCTTCTCGCGTGGCGGTGATGATCCGTACGATGGGACGCCGGTTTTTTTGAAACGAACGGTTAGATGATGACTTTGTCTTCCGTGACCTGCATCCGACGGACGAGGCCGACCAGCCTCGTTCGTATAAAGCCCTAGTCTTCGCCTTTTACGCCGCATTCTCTGTTTCATCGCGTATTCTCCGTTGAAGGTGCCCGCTGCTGCTGCATCATTCCGGCCGTCCCAGCTCTCGCCTCTTGGTGGTCTTCGGCTCTCTGGTGATCCTTTCTGTCTACCTTCCCTTAGTAAGCTTCTCACTTCCCTTACAAGGCCTTCCCAACTTGTTCTGCCTCCTTTGTTCCCATTTCTTCGATTTCTCGCTATCTTTTTGTTCCTTCGGGATGGCAAGCTCCTCCGAACCCGCTGTTGGCGTTCATGGCCCTTAGTACCTGACCATGGAGAGTCGATTTGATGAGGAGGGTGCTCGGCGCCTTGTTCGGACGTATGGGATTCCCGATAACTATGAAATAGTTGTAGCCGACCCGACTGACCGGCCCCATGACCCCCCGATCGGCACCATTTGTTTTGTTCTAGACCAATTCCAGGGCGGCCTTAGATTTCCTACCCATCCCTTTATTTTAGAGGTTTGTAACTATTTTCGCATCCCGCTGGGCCAACTTGTGCCGAATTCCTTTAGGCTGCTGAGCGGGGTGGTCGTCCTCTTCAAGCTGCACAGTATCCCTCTTGACCCCAAAATATTCCACTTCTTCTTCTACCCCAAACAATCCGAGCCGGGCACTTTTATTTTCCAAAGTAGAATAGGCTTTAAATTTTTTGATAATATGCCGACCTCCAACAAACACTGGAAGGAGTTTTTCTTCTATATCCGACTTCCCGAGCGGCCAGCATTCCGAACCAAATGGCAGACCGCTGTGCCGACTCAGCCGGAGCTCGGCAAGTTCAGAAGCAATCCAGCCTATCTTCATGCGGCGAACTGGTTGTTCGGTCAGCGATACAAGATCGACCAATTGCTGCTCAAGGGGGTGTTGTATATTTTCGGATTGTCTCCCGTTCGGGCAAATCTCCCCTTCCGCATGAGTAAGGATTCTTTACTCTCTTAGTCTTTTTTGTCTAATTGATTTTAATTTCTTTTACTGCAGCTCAAATCATGTGGCGCTCCAAGGCTACCGCTAATTTGAAATTAAAGTCCGTGGAAATTGAAGCGGCCACCAAAAAACAGCTCGCCGAGCGGGGTCTCATCCCCAGCCGTCCGGCAGATGCAGGAGAGGGGGGGGCGCAGTCCGCCCCTGAAACAGAAGCTGCCCCATCCGCTTCAACGGAGGTTGAGGCGGATCCTGTTTCCTCAGCCCCCGCCGAGCTGGGCGTCCCCCAGGTCGGGGATCCCCCATTGGAGGTTCGGCGGAAACGTCGAAGAGACTCCAGCCGTCCGCCGACCCAAGAGGCGGAACCACAGGCGCCGATCGGCGTAACTTCGCCGGATCGCACGCCATCACAGATCGGGACCCCTGTGGTTTCGCCCACCGCACAGCCCTCCGGCTCTCCTCCCCGGGCTCGTCGCCGCTTACGTCGGTTGGGCGAAACTTCCACTATAGGGGAGTCCTCGCATCAGGCGCCCGCGACTGAAGAAGCGCCGTCCGGTCATCCAACCATCAAGACTACCCTCCGATTCCCATCGGAGGAATATTTACTGTCCGCCGATAGGCCTTCGAGCCCCGTTCACGAAATAACCTTGACGGGTCCGCTCGCCAAGCTTTTTGAGGACGCGCAGATTCAAGTGGCCCTCATGACGCCCAAGCAACTCGGCGACAACAACATGCAGCAGGCCACTCAGGTAAATTCATTTTTCTTCCTGTGCCATGCTACTGTTTGGTTCCTGATTTCATTATTTCCTTTACAGCGCTGGGCTGAGCAAATCGCCACTAGCCATCGGCTAGCCGAGTTGGAGGAGCTCCTGGAAAAACTTCAAGTGTCGGGGGGTCCCACGGCCGAGCGGGAGAAATAAGCCCTCGAGGCCGAACAGAAGAAGGCCGCCGACCTAGCTACAGAGGTGGCTCGACTTGAAGGCCTGGTGAAGATACACGACGCAGACGTGAAGCGCGCCAGCAGTCGGAAGAAGCGGGCGATCGCGGATCTGGATAAGATGAAGGTTGAAGTCCGGGCCCTAGATCAGCAATCCAAGGATCTTAACGCCCAGCTAAACGCCGAGCGGGAGGACCGTTCGGCAGAACGCACAAAGGCCGAGGTGGACTTGAAGGCATTCCAAGATACCTTAACCGCTTCCCGAGCGGCACTCAAAAAATATAAGGAGGGAGAGCCGAGTCGCCTAGCAGCAGCGCGCCAGGAATACCTCCGCTCGGAGCGCTTTGGCGAAAAGTTCGGTGGCAACGTCTCCTCAACCTTTATCGAGGCGGTCAAGGTCACCACGGCGTACTTTAAGAAGGGGGGACACCTTCCTGCTGACCTGAGCACTCCCCCTCCTGAACTGGCGGGCATGATTGACGACATCCCGGAAGCCTTTTTTAATTTTGAGGATCTGGAGTGATGCAGGTTATTTCAAGTACTTTCTGTATTTCATCCGCTCAGCGGATGTAAAATTTTTGTACGTGCCGTTCGGCATAATCTTTCTTCTAATGAAACGATGCCCCTTTGCTTGTCTTCCTACTCATTATCCATAATATTCTTCTGTTTGTTTAACGTTGATGCTTAGAGTCAGTCATGCTCTTAAGCGTTCTCCCTCACGCGTCCGATCGGCTTGGCCCATTGCATAAAGTCCGAGCGGGGAGGCCTACTCGCTCTGCACGTATCTTGCCTGCGTGAAGTTAACAAACGCCGAGTATCGAAGGACCAACCCCCAATCGGGCCTGAATGTTTTAATATTTGTAGTTTCCTCGGTTTCTTACTCTGATATTCGTTCGTCCGCTCGGGGTATTTATAGTCGCCGGACCGACTTGATTTTTAACGACGGTGCTCGTCGGCGCGGATGTTTATATCCGATCGGCGCGGCTCTCGATTTTTAACGACGGTGCTCGTCGGCGCGGATGTTTATAGCCGATCGGCGCGGCTCTAACGACGGTGCTCGTCGGCGCGGATGTTTATAGCCGATCGGCGCGGCTCTCGATTTTTAACGACGGTGCTCGTCGGCGCGGATGTTTATAGCCGATCGGCGCGGCTCTCGATTTTTAACGACGGTGCTCGTCGGCGCGGATGTTTATAGCCGATCGGCGCGGCTCTCGATTTTTAACGACGGTGCTCGTCGGCGCGGATGTTTATAGCCGATCGGCGCGGCTCTCGATTTTTAACGACGGTGCTCGTCGGCGCGGATGTTTATAGCCGATCGGCGCGGCTCTCGATTTTTAACGACGGTGCTCGTCGGCGCGGATGTTTATAGCCGATCGGCGCTGCTCTACGGTTTAACGTCTGGGCTAGACGGCCTTCAAGGCTAACTCCTTACCAGGTCAAGCGACCTTGGCCTTCATAACTTTTCCCGTGCTCGAACAAATTTTATGCCCATCCAACCGGCACGGGTCATTTGCTTACGAATCTAAATGCATACGCCGTTCATCGGAGAATGCTCCATGTGTTTTCATCTTTTTGCTCCCTAGCTTGGAGAACGTACTCCTGGCCGAACGACTCAGGGTCTGCTTCGTCGAGCATTTTGGCTAGGATAATATACCTCCGTCCGAATGGTACGGGGCCTTCAATTTTCGAGCGCTTGGCCCGACCCATTTACCTCCGGGCGAGCGGCTCGGGGCCTTCGTTCTTTTGTTGGCGGTGCCTTATTTGTTCTTTTGATTTTTCGTTTCTGCATTTCAAGTATTCAGTAGAAAAAAGTACACAAGATGATTTACATAGGCACACCTTTCACCCTGCCCGGTAAGGCTGGAGGTGGTTCGCGCTCCACGGCCTATCTAGCTGCCGACCTTCCTCATCCTCCAAATAATACGCACCCGAGCGGAGCTTCTCGATGATTTTGAAGGGACTTGCCCACGGAGCTTCAAGCTTGCCGACGTCGCCGACCGGCTTGACTTTCTTCCAGACAAGATCGCCTACCTGGAATGACCTGGGAATGACGCGTCGGTTATAGTTTTGCTTCATTCGTTGACGGTACGCCATCAGCCGAACGGACGCCTTTGCCCTCTCCTCTTCTACCAAATCCAGCTCCATGTTTCTCCGTTCGGCGTTGTCCTCATCGTAGCTCTGGATCCGGGCGGACTCCACGCCGACTTCTACCGGAATGACTGCCTCGCCGCCGTACACCAAATGGAAAGGCGTAACGCCCGTTCCTTCCTTTGGAGTCGTTCGGATGGCCCACAAGACGCCCGGTACCTCTTCTGGCCAGCTTCCTCCGAGATGGTCGAGCCGAGTGCGTAGAATGCGAAGGATTTCCCGATTGGTCACTTCGGCTTGACCGTTGCTCTGAGGATAAGCCACGGACGTGAAGTGTTGCTCAATCCCATAGCTCTTGCACCAATCCTCTAACATCTTCCCTGTGAACTGCCGCCCGTTGTCGGACACTAGTCGGCGAGGGATGCCGAACCGACAAATGATGTGTTGCCAGATGAATTTTTTAACCATTTGTTCAGTGATCTTTGCTAGCGGTTCGGCCTCCACCCACTTGGAGAAATAGTCTACCGCCACTAGTAAGAATTTCCTCTGCCCGACCGCCATCGGAAATGGACCGACAATATCCATTCCCCATTAGTCGAACGGGCATGAAACGCTTGACGCCTTCATTTCTTCGGCCGGTCGGTGGGAGAAGTTGTGATACTTCTGGCATGAAAGGCAGGTAGATACTGTCCGAGCGGCATCTGTTTGTAAAGTTGGCCAAAAGTATCCGGCCAAGAGGATCTTCTTGGCCAACGAGCGCCCGCCCGGATGACCCCCGCATGATCCTTGATGTACTTCCTGGAGGATGTAAGCTGAGTCCTCCGAGCTTACACATTTCAGCAACGGGCGCGAGAAAGCTTTCTTGTAAAGCTGATCTCCGATGAGTGTAAACCGACCGGCTCTTCTTCTGAGGAGCCGGACTGCATATTCATCGGAGGGTGCGGTGCCCGAACGGAGAAATTCTATAATAGGTGTCCTCCAGTCACTTGGAAACGTGAGGACTTGCATCCGATCGACTGGCGCCACCAGCAGTACTTTTTCTATTGGTTGTTGAATGGCAACTGGCGTTATTGAACTCGCGAGTTTGGCTAACTCGTCTGCTGCCTGGTTCTCCGTTCGGGGGATCTTCTGTATAAGAACCTCTCGGAAAGTAGCTTTGAGTTTTTCAAAGGCCTCAGCGTAGAGTTTAAGCCGAACGCTGTTGATTTCAAAGGTGCCGGCAAGTTGCTGAGCGGCCAACTGTGAATCCGAATAAAGTGTCACCCGACCGGCTCCCACATGCCGGGCTGCCTGCAATCCGGCTATGAGGGCCTCATACTCTGCTTCGTTGTTGGTAGCTTTGTACTCCAGCCGGACGGATAGGTGCACCTTCTCTTCTTGAGGTGAGAGCAGCAATATTCCAATCCCACTTCCGAGCCGAGTGGAGGACCCATCCACATATATTCTCCACATAGCTTCCGGCTCTGGCCTTTGCACTTCGGTCACAAAATCAGCCAAGGATTGTGCTTTGATCGCCGAGCGGGGCTGGTATTGGATGTCAAATTCACTTAATTCTGTCGTCCACTTGATAAGCCGTCCGGACGCTTCTGGATTCAACAGTACTCTTCCGAGTGGACTGTTCGTCTGGACAATGATGGTGTGAGCCAAGAAATACGGTCGAAGGCGTCGAGCGGCTAGAACCAAAGCAAAGGCCAACTTCTCGAGACCGGTGTAACGAGATTCAGCATCTTTTAAAATGTGGCTTAGAAAATACACCGACTGCTCTTCACCGCTTGCCCTCACAAGTGCTGAGCCTACAGCATGCTCAGTTGACGACAAATAAATATAAAGTGACTCACCCCCGATAGGCTTGGCTAGCACTGGCAGAGAATTAAGATATGTCTTCAATTCTCCGAACGCTCGGTCACATTCTTCGTCCCACTGGAACTTAGTAGCCTTGCGCAGGATCTTGAAGAATGGAAGGCTCCGGTCGGCGGTTTTGGAGATGAATCTGGACAAAGCAGTTATCCGACCGGTCAACCTCTACACTTCTCTTGTATTTCTTGGGGGCGGCATGTCTTGCAGAGCTTTCACCTTGCTGGGATTTGCTTCGATTCCCCGCTCGGTCACTATGTACCCCAAGAAACGCCCTCCTTTCGCTCTGAACAGGCACTTCTGGGGATTTAGCTTGACTCCATATTTGCGCAGCGTTCGGAAGGTTTCTTCCATGTCCTTGAAAAGATCGGCCGCTCGGACGGATTTGATAAGAATGTCGTCCACATAGACTTCCAGATTACGCCCAATCTGCTCCTTGAACACTTTGTTCATCAAGCGTTGATAGGTGGCCCCGGCATTCTTCAATCCGAACGGCATCACATTATAGCAATATGTGCCTTCGGCCGTTACGAAGCTTACTTTTTCTTGATCTTCCCGGGCGAGCGACACTTGATGATATCCTTGATAGGCGTCAAGCATGCAAATTAATTCGCAGCCGGCCGTAGACTGATCTATCCGGGGCAGAGGATAGAAGTCCTTGGGTCATGCTTTGTTTAAGTCCCAAGGTCGATGCAGACTCTCCACTTGCCGCCCGGCTTGGAGACCAATACTACATTGAACTGCACCTCGCGTATGTGGCCGACCTCCGAAGTTTTTCTACTCCGCCGGATGATGGCATTCGCTCGCACCGAAATCCCTTTTCTCCGCTTTCATCGTCCGGTCCGGACATGCAATTCATGCGCTAGGCTCGGAAATTCGGGTAACTCATGTGTCACTGAAGACATCATGATTTCGTTGGAGGCATTGGATCAGTTCCTCCTTCTGCTCCTCCTCCAGATCAGAGGCGATAAAAGTTGTAGCCTCCGATCGGGTCGGGTGAATTTGTACTTCCTCTTTTTCTTCATAAATTAAAGAGGGCGGCTTTTCAGTGATGGCATTTACCTCGATTCGAGGTGCCTTCGAGCAGAGTTGGATTCGGCTCAGACCATCTCGATATAGTATCGCCGAGCTGCTAACTGATCTCCCCGTACTTCTCCTACTTTGTCTTCGACGGGGAACTTCATCTTTTGGTGGAAGGTTGAGACGACCGCTCGGAATTCGCCGAGCGCCGGTCGTCCCAAAATGACGTTGTAGGACGAGGGAGAGTCAACCACCACCAAATTTATTGTCCTGGTCCTCCTGAGCGGCTCCTCTCCCAGCGAGGTAGCCAGCCGGATCTGTCCGACCGGCTGAACTTCGTTGCCCGTAAACCCGTAGAGGGGGGTCGTCATGGGCTGCAGCTCGGCTCGATCAATTTGCAGCTGATCGAACGCCTTCTTGAATATGATGTTGACCGAGCTCCCTGTGTCAACAAATACGCGGTGAATAGTGTAATTTGCTATTACCGCTTTAATGAGCAGAGCGTCGTCGTGGGGCACTTCAACTCCTTCTAAGTCTCCGGGCCCGAAAGTGATTTCCGGTCCACTTGCCCTCTCTTGGCTACAGCCGATCGCCGGACGCCCGCCTTTCTGGTTCGGTTGGAGTCTCCTCCGGTCGGCCCACCAGCAATAACGTTGATCTCGCCCCGGGAAGTATTGCTCCTGTTTTCCTCTTCTCGAGTGGACGGTCGGGACCGTTCTCTGGACGCCCGGCGATTCTCCTGTCTCGAAGATCGGTGCCGGTCGGGTGTCTGTTGATGTCGCCTCTCGGTGCGGGTCCGGTCAGCTTCATGAGTCCTTTGTCTCCTGTCGATGGGAGGTGACCGTCGTTCGGCATTCCTGGGAACGGGATTGGCCACGAAGGGAAGACTTCGACAATCCTTCGTGTTGTGCGTATCCGTCTGGTGGAAGGAGCAGAACATAGGGGTCCACCTCTTCTTTGGCTTGGGCCGAGCGGCAACCACTTCTTGTACGTGCGACCTGGCGTGGGGGGATCGGATTTCTTCGGCTCTCGGTCCTCTAGGTGGCTGCTGAGCGGCGTGCTGTTTCCGCTCGGCATGAATAAGTGCCCGCTCGGTAGGAGTTTCCTTTTTCCGGGCGGCTTGCGCTTCTTCCACGTTTATGTATTCGTTGGCCCGATGTAACATATGATCATAATCTCGGGGCGGCTTTCGGATGAGCGACCGGAAGAAGTCCCCATCCACAAGGCCCTGCGTGAAGGCATTCATCATCGTCTCCGATGTGGCCGTTGGGATATCCATCGCCACTTGGTTGAATCGCTGGATGTAAGCTCGAATCGATTCTCTCGACTCTTGCTTGATGGCAAATAAGCTGACACTTGTCTTCTGATAACGCCGACTGCTAGCGAAGTGGTGGAGGAAGGCCGTTCGGAAGTCCTTAAAGCTAGCGATGGATCCGTCCGGCAGCCTCCGAAACCACCGTTGAGCCGATCCCGAGAGAGTTGTAAGGAAGACGCGGCACTTTACTCCATCTGTATATTGATGGAGTGTAGCTGTGTTATCAAACTTACCCAGATGATCATCCGGGTCCGTTGTTCCGTTGTACTCGCCGATCGTCGGAGGCACGTAGTGCTTGGGTAGAGGGTCTCGTAGAATAGCCTCCGAGAATTGGCGATTGATCCGCTCGGGGGATGCATCCACTCGGGGGGTTTTCCCCTTTCTGTCATCTCGCCTAGGCATCTCGTCTGAAGAAGATCCCCTATCTCTTCGAGCTGGTACGGCTTCAGGGGTGCGAAACAAGGCTCGATGGAATGCGACGGTGGCTGGAGGTGCTTCCGCTCGGCCACCTGACGCAGATGTTGCTTGTTGCTCAGGCCGCTCGGCTGCTGCTTTCTGTTTTTGTTCCACAAGTTTGGCGGCCCTTATCTCGACCAGAGCTTCGAGTTCTTCCGTTGAAAGCGCCACCGTGTGTTGTCATCCAGCCACATCCATTGTTTCCAGTCGGATGCAGGAGCGTTCCCACAGACGGCGCCAATTTGATCCTGTCCGAACCAGGAGTCAACGGACACTGGGCACGCGGCGCTCCCTGCTGGATCCTCGAGTGCTCTGGCGAACCTGCAGCAAAAACCGAGCCAGGAGGGGTGTCCCGGCGACGGCCCTCCGACGCTCAAGTCAGGCGAGGAATAACAAAAAGGTGGCCTCAAGATGAAGACTTGCGTACCTCCGGTGAAGAAATGGAGACCTTATATAGACCTCTCGAAGGAGCCTGGGCGCACCAATCAAAGCAATCACCTGCTTTCGACCATGCCCAGGTAAGGGTCTGTCAGAAGGATCATGTCCAGGTATGGGTCTGTCAGAAAGACGCCCATAAGGCCATACCGCCACTGTATCAACCTCTCCATGATGTTACGGCGAGATCCTCCATCGTACACTCTCGTGTATGGCGTAATCATCAAACATACCCTTGCTGACACCCCATATCCTGAGCCGAACGAATAGGCCGCTCGGCTAACCTTCATACCCTCGCCCTTAGCCTGGCCGAACGGACCACCCACTCGGACCTTCGGTCCCAGCTGGGCAGACGCCCCGATCGGCCATTCGATTTTCCTGCCTTGGCGTCGGAAACCCCGGTCCATGACTGGGTTATCTTTGTTTCCGCTCGGACCCACTCAGCTGCTCGGCGCGGCCATTAACCGCTTAGTCAACCTTCTATCTGTTCTTAAGCTGAGACCCTTCAGGAAGTGGATCCCCCATTCTTACCGCCGGATCAATGTACAAGGTGCCACTCATGATTGATTTATAATTAATAGTTAATTATGAACGACCAACATAATTGAGAATATATGAATCATGTTAGAGTGTATACTAAAAGCCTAGCTTTTGTATAAACATTTATTTAGAAATAAAAGAATCATATTGGTCAATATTTACATTTATTTGTTAAATGTAATTGTTCAATTAATTTATATAGTAGATAACATGGTGTGTGGTGTCACACACAGAAGATCATGTTGTCGGTTCTTTATAAATTATAAACAGTTGCTCACGATTAACATGAAAAGGAACAAACCATTGAAATAGTCGTAGTGTAATTAGGTATTAGTTTATCTTGACTAATAAATTACACTAGTACACTCTAAGTGTATTGAGTAGGACCATTTAAGGTAAGTTCTTTTTATACTGACTTGATAAAAGAACTAGACCTTAGTTATTATGGAAGTGTGTACTCTTGATCCTAATATAATAACAAGCATATATATTTAGTATTTATTTCTTTGACTTATCAAAGGGTGAGATTTAGCTCGATAAATCAATAGACCCGATAAGTTGGGAAATGATATTACTTATAGTATGTGTTGTTGATTATAGAGGAAAACTGTGTCCTATTTATCTAGGTTGAGAATGTCCCCAAGAGGAGCTCATAAGAATTGTCATGTTAAACCCTGCAGGTGGACTTAGTCCGACATGACGATGAATTTGAGTGGTACTACTCTTGGATTAAGATATTAATTAAGTGAGTTGTCAGTAACTTATTTAATTAGTGGACATTAGACATCTTAAACACAGGGAGACTAACACACTCATAATAAGAAGGAGCCCAAAATGTAATTTGGGATTAGTGCGGTAGTTCAATAATAATTCTTTAGTGGTATGAATTATTATTGATGAAGTTAAGTTGTGTGTTCGGGGCGAACACGGGAAACTTAATTTCATCGGGAGACCAAAACCAATTCCTCCTCTCGATCCCTATCGTAGCCTCTTGTATATAGAGATTTATACCCACCTTTCTATCCACCTTAAGGTGGCCGGTCAAGCTAGCTTGGAGCCCAAGCTAGGGCCGGCCAAAGCTATTGGTGGAGCTAATTATAGGTGACCGGCCAAAGCTTGGGTCCCAAGCTTAGGTGGCCGACCACTAGAAAATAGAAAAGGATTTTTGTTAAAATTATTTCTTATGTGGATATCATGGTTTTAAAAGAGAGTTTGGAATTTAAATCTTTCCTTTTATAGTTTTCTACAAAAGTTTAAAAAAAGATTTGAAATCTTTCCTTATTTGTAGATTAAAAGGTGGATTTTAAATTTTAAGAAAACTTTCCTTTTTAACCATGTTCATGATTTAAAAGAGAGTTTAAAAATTAAATATTCTCTTTTATAAGTTTCTACAAAAGATTAAGAAAAGATTTGATATATTTCCTTATTTGTAGATTGAAAGAGATTTTAATTTTTTAGAGATAACTTTCTTTTTATCCACATATTTAAAAGAAAGTTTTAATTTATAAAATTTCCTTTTTATAATCCACTATGAAGGGAAAAATTATTGGAGAATTTTTTTATAAATTTTCGGAGACAAATTAGGAAGTTTAATTAATTAAAACTCTCCTTGTTTATAGCTTTAACGTGGCCGGCCATGTAATGTGAGAAGATAAAATTATTTTAAATTAAATAAATTTTCCTTTTCATGGTAAAATAATTAAGGAAGTTTTTTATTTAAATTTCCTTATTTGCCAAGACCAAGGATTATAAAAGAGGGGGTAGAGGTACCTTCATAGCTAACGACTCTATTCTATTCTTCCTCTCTTTTCCGCCTTGGTGGCCGGCCCTAGCTTCTCCCTCTTCTCTTCTTCTTGTGGCCGGCGACAACTTCTCTAGGAGCTTAGTTGGTGGCTGGATTTTACTTGAAGAAGAAGAAGGAGGAGACTTTGTTTCCTAGCATCCCTTGGAACTTGGTGGTGGTCGAACCTCATCCTTTCATGGAGCTATTGTGGTGGCCGAATATTGCTTGGAGAAGAAGGTGGCTTACGTGGATTCTCATCTCGGTAGATCGTTGCCCACACAACGTCCGGGATAAGAAGAGGAATACGGTAGAAGATCAAGAGGTTATTTGCTTACAAAGAAAGGTATAACTAGTAATTGTTTTCCACATCATGCCAGTTTTCTTTGTATAATTTATTTTTGGAAATACCAAACACAAGAGGCATATGATTCTAGAGTTTTCGGATTTGTTTCGAAGTTGTGTTTCTTGTCTTTTATTTTTTGAATTTGTGATTCAATTGTTCTTTTTGGTTAAACCTAGAGTTATTTAAGGAAATTAAATATTAGCTTTCCTTAAAAGGCTTTGTCTAGGCGGTGGTGGTTGCTCCCATATCCAAGAAGACCATTTGCCTCGCCATGCAGTCCTGGAAGCCAATTTTGAAAATTAATATTTAATGGAATTAATAACATAGGTGGATTTGGATCAATAGTGTTAAGTTCCGATTGCGATCCAAATCTAAATCATCAAGAATAGATAAGTTAAATTTGGAATCAATGATGTTAAGTTCCGTCTGCGATTCCTAATTTAACTTCTAAAGAACACAATAGGTTATTTAAGGAAAGGTTCGACACTTGTACAAAAAATTTGTGTACAGTGGAACCGGTACGTTTTCCTAGGACTAACAACAAATCAGACAAAGGATAAATATGGAAAAAATTTATCACAATGGAAGAACTTATGGGTCACATCTCATGCATGCAAATTGGGGATACTCATGTGACATGGGTTTGGTTTTGGTTCACACCTCTTGTTGGTGAGTCAAACATATATATGATATGAGTTTGGGTTTGGTTCCCAAGCAATAATGAAGAGGTATATAAATATCTCTCCATGGAACAAGATGTTGGGACCTTTGTGCCCGCTAGAGGGGGGTGAATAGCGTTTCATTGCACACTTGTACTTGCTTCGTCTTGATATGTAGCGGAAAATAAAATACAAACACAATACAATGCTAACACACGGATTTATTTGGTATCCACCTCAAGATGAGGTGACTAATCCAAGGATCCACACACGACGCTATCTCCACTAATGAAACACTCCTTCTCGGCTGTGGCCGGAGGTGGAGAAGCCTCGCACAAACTCACACAACAACACAAACGAAAATACAAGAAGAGAGTACAAGATACAAATGAAAACACTACTTCTTATTGCTTACTTGTTGCTTGTTGTTGCCTCTTGAACCTTGAGATAACACTCCCAAGAGCCTTCAAGAATTGGCGGTGAAGATCGGAGAAAGTCGCTGAAGATCGCTATAAGCTTGCAGGAAAGAAATCGCAAAGATCTGCGGAGAAAATACTCCGCCCAGGATTTAAACAGTGCTCCCAATCGATCGAATTCATCGCCAATCTATTGCCACGTCAGGACCGCTCCATTGCAGCCGTCCATCACCTGCATCCTGCGCAACAGTCACTTCCCAATCGATCGACCGATTAATTGGGACTTCCTGAATCGATCATCCGATCGATTCAGAACCTTTCTGTGCTCTCGCATCCGCGTGAGAGCTTCTGCTGCCCAATCGATCGATCGATCGATTGGCAGCTCCCAATCGATCGCCTGATTGATTGGGAAAGTCTCTGTACTCGCAATTTCATATACCAATCGATCGGTCGATCGATTGGACCTTCCCACAATGGCAGCACAGTCCAAATCGATCGACCGATCGATTTGGACCTTGTTCAATCGATCGATCGATCGATTTGGACCTTGTTCAATCGATCGCCTGATCGATTGAACACTCTGAACTTGACTCAAACTCAAGTCCAAAGTCCCAAACCCAACTTCTGGTCAACCGTGACCTGTTGGGTCTCCATGCCTAGCATTTGACCACACCCGACCAACCTCGAACTAGCCTTCTAGCCTCCTTCATCATCCTTGCGTCCCTCGAATATCTCCCCATCCTTTACGCCTTGCCTTCAGGAGCTTCCTTCAGCCTCATCCTAGTTGTCAGATCTTCCTTGCCAAGTCATACCAGGACTTACCTTGCCAAGACCACATGCTTGGACTTACACCTTTTGCCAAGATCACACTTAGACTTTCAATTGCCTGGCTCCTCACCAGGACTTTCTCCTTTGCCAAGATCACACTTGGACTTTCCAACTGCCTGGCTCCTCACCAGGACTTTCCAATTGCCTTGCTCCTCACCAGGACTTTCTCCTTTGCCAAGATCACACTTGGATTTCCCAACTGTCTGACTCCTCACCAGGACTTTCTCCTGCCTAGCTCACTAGGACTTTCTCGTTGCCTGGCTCCTCACCAGGACTTTGTAAATGCCTAACATCCAGTTAGGACTTTCCTAGTCATGTCTCCTGTCAACCTTGACCTACTTGACTTGTCTTCTCATCAACTTGGTCAACCCTTTGACCATCTCCATAACCGGACGATTGCTTTAGCAATCTCCTTATATTGTCAAACATTAAAACTCAAATCCTGACTCAACTCAAGCTTAGTTAAACTGATCAAACTTGACCTAGGGAAATTGCCCCAACACAAGAGAGCTTAAGGGTTTAATTATTTTTCTCTCCTCTTGTTTTGTTGCCGCCGCTCACCTCCAGGAGCCACCGCCCAAGTCTTGTGTTGTCGACCAAAAGTTGGTCGGATCCTTCTTGTGCCGTAGCCCAACCTTAGCTGACCTTCCTTCTTGTGTCGCCCAATTGTTTGGCCTGCCCTCCCTTTGTGCCATCAGATTAGTTGGTCGGCTCCCCTTGTGTGCTACCGGCTCCCTCCCTGTGTCGTTGGCTCCTTCTCTTCTCTTGAGCCATCTCCTTGATTTGGCTAGTACTAAGTGGAGAGATAACTTGTGGCTTTTGAGTGTGGACACTAATTGGGACAAGTCTTATGAGGTTTGCCAATTGATGTCTTTTCCTCTAAGTATCATAAGAAAGATATTACTCGTAAACCAGTTTTGATCTATGATTATGTCTTCTACATGTATGGTCTTGTCATTTTCGCATAAATTCCAACGACTTTTCGGAGTGTCTCCTATGGGATTAATTGTCCCTTGTGAAGTGAGTTTTTGGGGTTTAAGTTTTTTTTTGTTACATTTTGTCTCGGATTTGGTGCTATGATAAGTGGAAGGACGAGTTTTCCCAACAATGAGAGTTCGATTTTCATGCAATACAAATAAACATCTATGGCACTTGAACCACTCGTGTTGTTGGGTTGTCTCTCGTGATTCATCTGTGCTTCCTGAATTTATTTGATGATCGATGAAAAATTTTCATAGGATCGAATTAACCATCTACAAGTGAATAAAGGATACAAAGTCTAGACACATCTCCTATCTTTTTTAGAACGTTGAGTCTCTATAATGCCGAGTCGATTGCTTTGACATTAGATATGAATGAACCACAAGGATTTGTTTCGAGATTTATCATGGTATGTTTGGCAGAATCCTACAATTTAGATTTATCATAGCTAAATATTTAACCATTTTTTTTTCTTCTTTTCAACTTTCCAACAGTAGGACAGTTGGCCAGTTTAGTAGTTATTTGATTATGGATGTCAATTTAGGATGTCAACATACAATGAAAATATTGAGAAAGTTGGAGCTTATTATTATTATTTTTTAAAAGAAATACATTAATATGAATATGCACTTGATCTCGATTAATAAATACGTAAATATGATAAATATATATATTAATATATTAATTGAGAAATAAAAAAATTAAAGAAGATTTATTTAGTAATAATAAAATAAAATAAAATTTATTTAAATATAGATAAAATATAATAAAAGACTAAATATATAGGAGAATATATATATATATATATATATATATATATATATATATATATTCTCATGGTCATACTAAATTTCCATATGATCAAATCAATCACATGTATAATTAATCAGATTATAAAATCATGATACCTAACCATGAGAATATATATATATATATGAAAGTACAAGTAACAGTCCATATAAATGATCTTATTAATTTAAAAACGAAAGATAAAATTTTTTACACTCTTTCAATTTTAAATTATAGTGATAAAAGATCATTCATTCCTTGCTAATATCTTTATCAATTTATCCCCAATCAATATAAAAAAAATAAATTATTGATAATTATTAATCTTAATCAGTTGAATAACATATGAGAAAGATAGATACCCGACTAATGAAATTTGAAGACGGGATGAATCGGAGACCATCCAAGGCGTCGTGTCCATCTCCATCGGCATGGTGGGCCGGACGCAACATCAACTCCACTTGGGTCCAATCATGCAGCTTCCCCCACCAAATCAATCACCACATCCACGCAGCAACTTCCACCAATCCAGATCGTACACGTCACTCACCTCCCTCCCTCTCCCCCTCTCCCGGAACGCGTTTCAATTTAGAGCAGCGTCGTGCCCCCACGGACTGGATCTGCTAGTTAGGTGCCTGTAACTTACCAATGAAGTCGTGAGATCGAAAGTTGTCAGTTATACATAGGGATAAAATTCTGATTTGCTGTGTCAAAAATTCCTTCGACCCCGTCACCTTTCTTGCCCAGTATTAATCATGATTTACTCCTCTGAAATCTTGTGGGACCAGGGCCAGAGGTCGCTAGGGTAACGATTCTACTTTTTACCAATTTAGAACCGCATCGATCCCTCAAATAAATGTAATGATTATCGTATAAGATATTGTCATCAATAAAGTCTGGAGTTCGAATCTTACAAACATATTCGCCTTTTCCACCAATTTAGAGCCACGTCCCTTCTTTGACCGTCCTCCCGTCGGTTCCCTTTCCTTCGACGATCGATGTCGTTGATGCTCGTCAACTGCTCCGCTTGCCGTACGCCGCTCCAGCTTCCTCCAGGGGCCAAATCCATCCGATGCGCTATCTGCCAGTCCGTCACCACCGTGGCGCCCACCACCGCACACGCACCCGTACCCTCTCCCGGCGCTGGCACGCCCTGGGGCGCTCCGCCGTCTCCTCACGGCGGGAAGAGAGCCGTCATCTGCGGGATCTCTTACCGCTTCTCGCGTCACGAGCTCAAGGGATGCATCAACGACGCCAAGTGCATGCGCCACCTCCTAATCAACCGATTCCACTTCCCGGAGGCTTCCATCATCTTGCTTACAGGTTAATCCTCCTCTAGATCTCCTCAGATCGAATTCCTTATCTGCCCTTACCTCCTATATATATCGACACTGATTATTGTTTTGTTGGATATAACAATTGGTCATCTCGTTGAATTGGTAGATCATGGTTGAACCGTGCCCCGTTTTGGTTGCCTGCCTTTGAAATTTATTTAATTTTTTTACATAAAACTAGTTTTTTTTTATAAAACCAGTCGCTTTTCATAAAACCAGTTGATTTTCATGACATTTGACCAATTTTTATAAATCCAATGCCTGATTTTCATAAGATCAGCCGATATTATAAAATTGGCCAGTCTAACTTTTTTTCATAAGTTTATTTTTATATATAATTCATGAACTAACCCGACCAAGAGAAGAATTTGGTTCCAGTTTGTACTGGTCCAATCGGAGGTCTGGTCCTTTTTTTAGAACTATGCTAAAGAATGCAGCAATTGCTGAAGCTTATATGTCCCACCAATTTAGCTTTAGTAAAATGTGAATTGTCAAGATTGCATTAAAGTAAATAACTGCTGACTTTTAATATATGCTAAAGATTCCTGACAAAAGGATGACCTTGATATTGTGGCTCTTAGGTTCAATTGATCTCTAGTTGTTTGAGTTTACAAGGTATTTTCAACAATACTCATACCCATGTTAGAAAGACACTTAACACTCTTAACACCAATATTGAGTTGGACATTGATGCCTCCTTTTACTACGTGTTATTGTGTTACGACTAAAGGTAATGAGCTGTCTGACATGCCCATATGAGATACTTTGTAATACAATCTATACATAGTATAGTTTATTTTGGCCACATCCATTCGACTTATTGGGGGTTATTATCCTTCCGCACTTTCGTTATCTAGGTGTATATTTTTCTTCGGTTGCTATATACATGTATTTCTTGCCTTTCATAATTTAGCATTATGATAATGATGCTTTTCCCATGATGCTGTTGTTCAAGTTAACACAAGCTATATATATGAAACTTTTCTTTCACTCCTCTCTTGACCATCAGAAGATATATTATTATTTTTGTTTATATTATATGTTGGTAATGCATCTCTTCTCAATCAGTTTTTATCTTGCAGTAGTCGGAATCTTCTTTTTTACATTCTGTACCATCTTTTAGTTAGCTTGTTTTAAGATAGTTGATTGAATTTCAGAAGAAGAAACTGATCCATATAAGATACCAACAAAGTACAATATAAGGATGGCTCTTTATTGGCTTGTCCAAGGCTGCCAACCAGGGGATTCTCTGGTGTTCCACTATTCTGGTCACGGTGCACAACAAAGGAGCTATCACTCAGATGAGATTGATGGCTTTGATGAAACCTTGTGCCCTTTGGACTTCGAAACACAAGGAATGATCATAGATGATGAAATTAATGCTACTATTGTGAGACCACTTCCTCATGGGGTTAAGCTTCATGCCATCATAGATGCATGCCACAGCGGCACTGTATTAGATTTACCTTTCCTTTGCAGAATGAATAGGTAATTGACCATGTTCTGTTTGTTCATTTTTTATTTCCATTCATAAACATGCTTATCTTTTCTATTTTTAAATGTTTATTTATTATTTTTTCTCTACATTATATGTATGCTCTTTTGAATGAATTATGTGTGATAATCAATTCATGACTTTTATTGCAGTCAGGGACTCCATTTTTAACAGTTTAAATTGGAGCTAATTAACAATTATCTGTGTTTTTAAAGAACTTGAAGGACCAAGATTTCATTAGTTATTTCAAACTAATCGTAGGTTGATTGTGACTGCTTAAGAATGACCTTGACATCATAGTCTGTAAATTTGTGACCTCTGTATGTTCATTTTAAGTTTCTTTGATAAAGATGCTTTGTATGCTCTCTAAAGGTTTTCAAAAATACATGTAGATGATATGCGCCATGTGGTCAAGTTATGCATATCACATGCATGGGCATATCTGTATCTACATTAGGACCTGCGTTTCAGCTTTCATTTGCAGTGCAAGGGCCTTGAAAAAGCAACTAGTAGTTCAAATCAGGAGAGCCAATCAGCATTATGAAACCCACTAATAACAGAAAAAGGAAAATGATTACTCCGATTTGCAAGTGCAAGCTTGACAAAGAAACTTCTTGTAAAGCCACATAATTGGACCCTCCTTGTATCTTGCATTTGCACTGTAAGGGAAGTACTTGTATATGTGCAACTGACAGTTCTAATCAGGAGAACTAATTGACCTTATGAGATCCGCTAATGACAGAAAAAGGAGAATGATTAGTAGGATTTGATGTAATTATATCTAATTTAAAATAGCAATGGTTACTCTGATTTTTCTTTCTCTCCTCATGGTGTTACACTTTAGAAACAAATATCATAAAGAGATGACAATTGAGATCTCTAATATATCACCTGACTATCATCCTATGGCAAACTCATAGCACAGTCTACATTTTGAAGAATACATTTCATTTCAGTCTTCTGCATGCGTTTCTTCAAGTCATGGAAATTCCAAAGTTAATATCCTATTACAAATTGCAAGACTTATTATTTGGTTGTTCCGGATTTGTCTTTTTTCCATTTCTTTGAGCCAAGTTGGCGCTGTCAAGACAAGGTATATAGCTCAAGAAAATAAGAAGACTGCTAATAACCATGTTCAACTTCAATTACTACTTCAAAAGAAAGACAAAAAGCATTAAAAAGAC
This sequence comes from Zingiber officinale, assembly GCF_018446385.1. Classification (NCBI taxonomy): domain Eukaryota; kingdom Viridiplantae; phylum Streptophyta; class Magnoliopsida; order Zingiberales; family Zingiberaceae; genus Zingiber; species Zingiber officinale. The sequence continues at coordinate 119,578,946 of NC_056003.1, forward strand.
TATATATATATATATATATATATATAAATACATTAATTATATTGGAAATAATATATAATATATATGTTAAAAAATATATTTGCATATACTAATATAGCATATATCAAATTAATTAATCTAGAACAAAACTAACATCTATCACTTATCATTTAGGGCTTTAAACTATTCAAAATACAATTTGATATATGAAATTGGATTGGTTTTGCTATTTTAGAAGACTGAGCTAACTAATCTAGTTGACTAAGTTACCAAGTGCCAGCTGAGCTTAGCAATCTAGTAAACTAGAATCCTACTTCAGTTGATTGAGTATTGAAACGTTCAACACTTTAATTTTAAAAATGCATAAAAAATTCTATAGAAATTGAAAATTCATGAAAATTTGCTTGCATGCATAACTAAGTATCCTAAACTAGAAAAATAATTTTCATGCAAAGTCATTATAATTTAATTTAGCATTTTGACACAGATCTCACATAGTCCAAAATGATCAATTAATTAGTGTTCAAACTAGGTATTGTATGGTCATCTAAGTGTCAATTGTCTCTCCCTATTATTTTGATGACATGTTTCTCATTAAATTCATATGTTAGGGTCATGGATGGGCAATTGTATTATTTTTATGATCTTAATAATAGTTAGTGCTAAAAATTGCCTTAAACATGTTATGTATCTACATTATTGTGGCTTAAGATAACATGTTTTCTTGCGTATAGACATAATCATGAAACAGTCAAGTATCATATTAATTATAATTTCCCATTTCATGCTTACAAGTAGACATTTACTATAATATTTAGGATGAATATCAACCCTAGTTGATGTGCTAGCTTATTAGTGGTGAACTAACCTTTCTTCCCCATTAATTGGCACACCTCAACACAATCTAGAGTGGGATAAGTTAAGTCTAAACTATTAGTTTGTTTCTCTACATGGTGATGCTATTTTAAGGTTTACTAACACAATGTTAATTTCAATTTGAATTATTTATTAGTTTCATATGGATACAAAATTCTCACTTTTAAAATTTAATTTAATGCAAATAAAGTTGGCTCTTCAGATATGCTTGTTAGTGGCGATAAACCATTTTGCAGTAACTGTGACATTAAGTCCATGCCATACAGGAGGCGAGACACATCATGCAATCTATAGCAGGTGTTGGATTGATCAAGTTAGGTTTAGATTATTGATTGTACATATGATATAGTGGCTTCTCTGCAAATGTCTCTTGAATTGTTTTACCAGGTTATGTTTGATGATGTATGTAATTGCGAGGCTTTATGGCTGAAATTTGTTTACTTTTCACTCATGTTTTATTCTGTTTTGCTATGGAATGTAGAATAAATTTATAAAATAGAATTACTGTTCTCACTGGCTTGTGTCTTTGTACTCTGAATTTTGTCATGCCATGGTGGGTGCCATGTAATATTTATATGACTTCCTGTTCATACTGGATGTTGCTTGCTTATTATTTTACTTAAGCAGTTAAATATGACTTGATTTGTTTGAACTTGCTGCATTTTTTTTGCTGATTGAAATCATATTTCTTGATGTAGGAGTGGACAATATATGTGGGAAGACCATCGCCCGCGATCTGGTGTTTGGAAAGGGACAAGTGGAGGAGAAGCCATTTCGTTTAGTGGTTGCGATGACAACCAAACCTCTGCTGATACCTCGGTAACCTCTACAGATTCTTTCCATTTCAAATATCCACAAGGTGGAATTTGTTTTATGTTCATTTATTTTTGCTAAATTTGGATTTAACCATCAGCCAGGAAGAATGTTTTATATACAATTTAATAGTCGTAGGGTTGTAAACTCTCGTGAAGAATATTGGAACATGAAGGGTCAAATTTCTGAATTTTATGGAGTATTTGGTTAAAAATTAAAGTAGCTTTAGATTGGAGTTACTTGCAAGAACTTGGGAAGGACTTCAGAAACTAATGGCTTTTAATTTAACTTATTTGATTGTTGATTATCACATAGAAATGACAATATTGTGTCAATTCATGCTTTGCTCTTCATCTGCCCCACGAGTTGATGCAGTTGGTTCATGCAAGGGTATTGCTACCAATAGGTCTGGGTCGATTCCTAGCGGGTGCGAAATGCTCCACTGGTTACCTCAACCCCTCCTCATGCACTGTTGTTGCGGGACAAAGCATCCCTTGATTTATCTCCCTTTCAGACAATAGGGTGCCACCTTGGAAAGGTGACAATTTCACCTTTTGCTACCAATGCTTTGCTCTTCATAATAGAAAATGTGCCTTAACGAGGTCTGCATTGTCAGAAACCCCCACAAGGCCACAAAAGAACTCAAGTTTACGTTGGATCTTCACAATAAAAATGAATAGTGATACCTGTGCATAGCGCGGGTTGTAGTTGAAAAGCTAGTTGACCTTCTGTCATGCTCTGCCTATAGCCATTGCAAGCCAGTCATGCTCCTCAATGAAGTGGAACTCATCATTGAAAAAGTCTTGAGTTAGCGTGGCTTGCCATGTTCTCCACTAGTTGCTGTTTGGGGCTCTTCAAATAGGCACATCTCTTGTAGTCTCTCTTGCCAGGATACCAGGCATGATGGTCGACAATGTGAACTCTAGCGGGTTTCTTCATCATCCTCGATCCTATGAAAGCTTTTAGTTTGTTGACATTTACTGAGGAAAACAAATGTTAGGCTTCAAGAAAAGAATGAAGAGCCGGTGACATTCAGTGACTCATCTTGGAGGCCATTGGCAAGGCAAGACATTGAGGCTGTAGAGGAGGGTAGCTTCTGGCAAGGGGATGATGAAGTTGTTTAGGAGGTAGTAGATGCTGAACATCTCTATTTAGAGTAGGGTAGCACACAAGGAGGGGATGTGATGGCAGTGCTGTTGAGGAGGTGAGAGTTGAGCATCCCGATGGAAGGGTTTGTGGTGTCCTTGACTGGCTCACAGTAGTGGAAGCTGAGCCAAGTGCAACCACAATGGACAAGGGCCATGAAGTTGCTGATGACACAGCATTACTTTGCATGGCAGATAACTGATATCCACGAGGAAGTCATTGGCAGAGAACTTCACGGAGTTCTTTAAAGAGCATGGTTTAAGCCACTAGTCACGCAAAGGAAAACCCATGTCTTCAACCCAAAATCATGAGTTTTAATATATTTCTATAATTGTTATCGAACAAGACATTACTGTAAACACTACATAGGTTGTAGCACTGTTTTGATGTGAACATTGTTGAGGATAAGTTTATGATTCTCTTTCATGGGTCTTGGTATGGAATTTCTAAAACTGAGGACCTTGCTTGTATGTTTCTCAAGGAGAGGGTTCTAGTTGGGGGCATTTTCCCTAAATATTTCAATCGTTTGGATGCAATGTTCTAACTAAGCAAAATCGTCACTAAAGGTTGGCTACAGAAGTTATTTCTGTGTTTTGACCTTGAATCTCATTGCAACCCAGCTCGTCAAACATGCAATTGACATAATTGTTTTCTGATTTGTTATCAGTTTACTGAAGAGATCCAGTTAATTCTGTGCAGGCTCTCTCAAGAATCACCTCAACTGGTGCAATGACCTTCTGTTTTATCCAAGCCATTGAACGTGAGCATGGATCCACTTATGGAAGCATACTAAATGCAATGCGAACTGCCATACGAAATGCTGGAGATACAATGAGCGGAGGTGCTGTAACATCAATCCTCGCTATGCTGCTGTCTGGAGGCAGCTTAGGTGGTGGTCTGCGACAGGTAAATTAGACATCACCTTCTTCCACTTCTCCCTTTTTATTATCAAACTTTTCAAGAGTTAAATTTCAATATATTGCCAAAATAGTTAAGCTTCTACACCATGTTGGCTTTTACCCAGCTGATGATACCTAATTAATATGGTTCAATAAGTCTTCCATGATAAAAGACTGGTGTTCTTATTATTTTTGGACAAGTCCTTTTTTTAAGCAAAAACAAGATCATCTTCAGAAACCCCCTACAAAAAATAAAACCATACAGAAAGTATATCAATTGAACCTCCTAAATCTCTTTTGGTCAAAACATTATCATGCATTTACTTTGGTCTATTACGAAGATTCATGGGTATAAACTAGCGACCTTCTTTAACGGTTTTCGGCTGCTGGTACTCTCGGTTCATGTGACCTTAATTCTACAAGATACAGAGAGTGCTGAAATCTTACCAGTAACTTTATTTTTCCTATGTTTTCTTCTTCCAGTAATTAGAATGTATTGATCTTAATAGCTCACATAGCTCTTGAGGGATGGCATTTTCTAGAAAAAAGGGAAACATTACAATAACACCTTCCTCTCCTTCGTGCAGGAGCCACAGCTGACTGCCTGTGAGCCATTTGATGTTTATACAAAACCCTTCTCTCTATGATACAAAGAAGTTGTTTCTCCACTTGATGTAGATCCTATCGCCGAGCACATTCTGCGTCATGGCTGATTCACCGTATATTTAATGCCATACTGACAAATTCTGACTCGAGATTGAAGAAATTTTTCTGAGTGATTCATTCATATTCTTGTGGAATTAATTTCAATTTAGCCCTATGAATCTGGAAAATGACAGAGTAAGTGAAGAACGCCATTTGTTCATTACTATTCTGTATTTCAGGTTTGTCTATAGATTCATGTTCTGATGACAAACATGTTTGCTTTACATAAAACTATTTGCTGTGTGTCTTTCTGTATAGGAGGTGAAAGAATGTTGTATTTCTACGAAGTGTAATTTGTTGGGACCCTAGCTCCATTGAATCTATCTCCATTGATTTCTCTGTAATTCTTTCTATTCTCAAGTATCTGGTTATTGTTTTGTATATTAATGTTTTGATTATTTGTAAATTGCAATTGTTGATGCCATTGTCATTATCGTTGGACAGCTTATTCTACATCGAGATAAAGCCCGATCGAAGGACTATTGTTGTTTGATTCAACTAATATTCTAGCACTATCACTGCCACTCGTACTAAAGTGGTGTTCATATAGAATCTAGCAAGAATGGAAGTCTTGCTCATAGCCACTCTATTTTTAAGCATCCATTCTTAAATTCATCAACATGGCCAACCAAACCATTGAACTCGTCGCATATGTTGATTGATGCTTGGGGATTGAACACATTGCTTGTTATCTTCCTCATGGCGGGACTAGGGATGACAATGGGACAGGAGCGAGGATGGGATGGGCTTGTGATTCTCATCCCCGTCCCCATCTTCAGTTTTGTCTAATTTGGAAATCCTCATCTCGATTCCACGGGAATTAAATTTCTATCCCGTCCTTATTCCCACTTTAAATGTCTATTGACTTGGCTAAAAAGGTTTTCATTTTTCAACACTTTTTCATAAAATATTAATAAAAAATCTAATGACATATAAATACTAATATTAATTAAATAATACATATATAATAACATTAATAATCCATGGTTTAATAAATGGAAAAGATCAAACTCCATTATTATTATTATTATCAAGGCGGGTTCGGGGATGAGGATAATATCCTTATACCCATCCTCGTTCAACTGCGAGGATTCGAAAATTCCATGAACCCTAATCTATACTTGAAAAAACTCCCCAAACTAGCTTTTGTTTCAAGTTTACTCCATGGGGCTCTGAACCTGTGAGGAAAATTGTTATCCCTACGTGTGACTGAATTTCTCCAGTCCATGAGGGCTCAGGCCACTTCATACTTAGCGATTTCTACTCGGATAACCAAACATCATTGTGAGGAAATAAGACACCCTCTAAATCATTGAAGCCAAACATGATAGGGAGTGTAGTTCGAGTCAACCGCTTATTCTCGACAACCATGCTTTCCCCTGGCAATGAGCTTTCCAGGCTCGATTAGAATCTTCATTTGTTGCTCCTTCGACCATCCCATTAAAAATACCTCATGTAGAGAGATTAACTTGTGGTTGCTCCTCTGTAAGGTCGTGGAGTCAACGTCGAGCGAGAACCCCATCTTCTCTCCAAAGCCCGTCCTCTCAAAGAATATGGGTTCAAGCCATGAGGAGTCGACTAAGTCACTCGATTAGAAGTTCCTGACTTTAGGAGTAATTGTAGTTGGGGATATTCCGCATTAAGGCCCTTCCAATCTTAGGTGGTATGGCTATATACTCCATATGATAAGCACATTATCACTTTGATGGCAGAATCTGGGGTTCCCCGCCATACCCAAATGGACACTTTGACACTTTTGATGGTTGTCACAAATTTGCAACACCCATTCTTTGGACATCATTGCTCTTGGCATCTCTCCCACAGTCATAGTTCTTGGATAACGAAGTCGGGGCGATTCATATTGCATTCGTTTGATTTTAGCCACTTAGGGATTGGCTACCCCTGAGATGTACCTTTCCCTTGATGCAATCCACTCCTTAAAGCTTTCAATTCTTGTCAATTGCTGAACTTCTTCTACATGGATATACTTCTCAGTCGCACTACAAGAAAAATTGAGCGTGAAAAACTCATGGGATACCTCTTTACTATGGATCTAAAAAACTCCCCTTCCTTCAATCTATACGAAAATGCACCGACTAGTATTTCTAGTATAGCGGAAGGTACCTCTAGAGCTATTTTATTGAATCTCTGAATGTATGTTCTTAGAGCCTCTGTTGAACGCCGCTCCGAATTAAACAAACTAAGGGATGTTTGGTGATATTTCTTACAACGGGCAAAGTGATGAGAAAAATAGAGCACAACTCCTGAAATAAACTTAGAGAATGGGAACTGAGGGTATTAAACCATTATTATGCTGGACCGACCAAAGTAGTCACAAAAATTAGACATTTAATGGCATTGGAATATTAATGCAATAAAGAGATTGATCCTGTCCGAAAATTGTAGAGACGGAAAGCTGGGATGTGACTGTTACGTCGATTGGATGTAGACCACACTCAAATTTGCAAGCACGAGAAACGTTAGTGCCGAACAAGGGAAGGTGGAACAACAGTAGCAGAAGCATAAAAAAGTGAATAATGCGTACTTGCGCCAGTGTACGACCCCTCTTTATATAATGCCCTGGTAGGCAATGTGCACATTTTTTGAGGCATGAGCACGTTCTCCCATTGGTCGCGGATACATTCCCCAATTGGTCCAGGACATATGGTTATAGACACGTTCTCCAATTGATCGTGGGCACGCCCTCCGATTTGTCCGTCGTACGATCTGCTTGTAGACCATGCCACATGTCGGCGATGCCATCTCCCAAAAGTATATCCACATACACGTCAGCTTTCCCGCCAATCGGCAGAGCAGGATAGCCGCTCAGTTGAGTATTCCTCTATTTGGCTGCTCTTCCTTGCAACGATGATTCTAGATAGTATGTTCATGTCCGACTGAAATAGCGATCTGGTCATCTACACACGCCTTCGCTTGACTCATCCCATTGCCAGTCGGGAGACTCATGCCCGATCGGCCCTTAATGTAGGGCTCCACTCAGCTACCATTTAGTGAGCTCGTTGGTCCTTTGCCATTGACCTCCTTGACTTTACATTGACCTCTTTGACTTTGAACTCCATGTAGATTGCTCTATTTATCCTTTGACCCGTACTTAGTGGGCCCCCTTTATCACTGCATTAAAGACATTCTTGATTTGGTAAAGATGCTCCTCTGGTCAATAAAGCCATCATATTCTCCAACATGTAGAGAACAAAAATGAGGAGCTAATTCTTCCACTAGAATATCCTCCATGAACAGAGTTGACTTCCTTCTAGATTTGATTCGAGAAGATCTCTCCTTGTCAGGTTTCTCTTAGAATGACTGGGGCATTGAGGATGAGAGGCTACTAGGGGGATTTCGTTCGTTGTGAATCATTCCCTTCCCCTAGTGGTAGTCACTGACCTTCTTCAATAGTACGACAATTTGGATTATTGTAATTGAGTACTTGCATGTGGTCGAGCACTCCTCATAGCCTCCATATCGTAATAAGAGAATTATCCTATCCAAAGTTAACACACAATTAGAGGCTGCCAGTCTTGCCCCGGCATGCCCTCTCCAATACTTAAGTGAGATTTGAGAGAATAGAAGTGCATTAGCATGAATGATGTTGGGGTTGAAAGGTTACAAATATAGTCTCATATTGAAAACACATGGGAAAGATCATGAGTTTATAAGAGAAAAGATATCTCCATTGACATGAGGCCTTTCGGGTAGAGCTCAAGAGCAAAACCATGAGGTCTTAGGCCCAAAATGGACAATATCATACCATTGTGAAAATATCTAAATTCTTTTCAATCCTACAATTGATATCAGAGTCCGGACTGCCAGAAGATTTAACCGCCGACTGTGCACAAGAGCTATGGTTTGATTGAGTCATGTGGGTACAATATTGATCTCGAACAAAGAAAGTTGAGGTTACTATGTTTAGATCAAGAGGACTAGACACCAGACAGGAAGTCCTAGTAGGTCGGATGGACTGAGGGGCAGGAAGACCTGGTGGGTCGAGGATCGAACGTGGGAAGCCTGTGGTCTTTTGTTTGAGGGGAGATTTTTATAAGAAAAAATATATCTCCATTGACATGACTTAGGTGGTGTTTGGTAAATCTGAAAACTTATGTCTGAAATCTGAATACTAAATTTTAAGTGGTGGAACACTTATAGACCTGAAAATAAAAAGTTAAATAAATCAAATAAGAGGCTCTGAAATTTAAGTAACTAATTTGAAACATATTTGATAAATAACTTAAATTAATATCTTAAAAATGTTTAAAAGACTATTATACCCTTATATATTACTATCTCTATAATAAATTTAATTTATTTAATTATATACTAATATAGCATAAATATAATCGTATAAATTAAATATTACATAAAATCGGTAAGTTTATATATTTTATTATTATTATAAATGTAGATGTAATATATATATATATATATATATATATATATATATAATCGTGTTTATACTACCTATAAACTATAAACTAGGGTCAAAAAGTTTCTATATATCCGTAACATTATATATATGTATTATTTATTTGGTTTGAAAACTTCCTACCTGCTTATACAGGTTTGAAAACTTCATAAATCGTGCTTATATTGATAAATCGTGCTTATAAATAAATAGTTCGCAACCCATAGTGTTATTGAATTCAGAAATGTTCACAAAACATAATAATATTTAGATAGTGTTCACAAAACATAATAATATTTAAAATCGCATATTAAATAATTGATTTCCTATTTCTTCACGCAAATTAATCATATATGCTTGATCAGTTTGTCTCGAGGACTCCATCATTGATGTCCATCGTTGTTGATTATCTGCAGTCGTAATTTCATCTTCAAATTGTTCAAAAAACGAGTCTGTTGTGCAATTTGTTCTAATAAAATTATGTATTGCTGCACAAGCAATAACAATATCCCTTTGAGTTCGAAAGTGATATGGAGTCATCTTATCCAATATAGGAAAGCGAGCTTTCAATACGCCAAATGTACGCTCGATAACATTTCTTAATTTTGCATGTGCATGATTGAATAATTCCTCTTTAGTTCGAGCTCTACCACCTCGTTGGAAATCTCCAAGCCAATAACGTACATTTCGATGGGGCGACATAAATCCTCGAATATGACAATATGCAGCATCACATAAATAATATTCATATACAATTTCAAATAAATTGTAAACATAGAAGTTTAAAATAATTAATAATAATAACAACAGCAATAATAATGTACCTGGACCCGGAAAGGGAAAGTTTGACCTTGGATTACGCATTGTTTCGGTTAAGACTTTAGAATCATGTGCCACTCCTTCCCATCCCGCCCAAATGAATGTAAATAACATATCAAAATTGCATATAGCCAGTACATTCTGATAACATTTTCCTTTTCCCCTTCCTCTATATCGAACTTGTTCATTTATTGGAACAATGGCATGTACTAGAGTTCCATCTAAGGCACCTATAGCACCCTAAATAAATGTTATAATAAATTATTTATATCATGAAATGAGAAAGAAATAGTTACAATATGTTTAATTGAATATTAAATATTTACCTTAAACACTTCTCGAAGACGTTTATGCCTTGTATCATGAGATATTTGATTACCTTGAGTAGGAACAATAATTTCCTTAGAGAATTTCAGCATAGCTTTTAGAACTTCATGAAAGTAGAAGTTGATTGTTTGCGTTGAATGGCAAAATCTTCGTTTGACAAATCGTACTCGCAAATTATGGCTTAAAGTAATTAAAAACATAGACATCTTCTCTTCCACCGATATATAACGACTATCTTTTAACCATTCATTTTCTCTAAAAATAGAGCAAATCTTTATAAAAGCTTCTTTCTTCATCCTCAACATTTCTTGGCAATGAGCTGGATTTCCTTCAATAATTTCTTTAACATAACTAGCTCCATCAAGTAAAGAAATAGCATCAGGCCTTTGACCCCTTCGTCTTCTTCTCATAAGTAAAATTAGACGAAGGATAGTGATGACCTTTTTCCTTTTATTACCAGTCAACATATTAAATAACTTTGAATCACAAAATAGCCTGTAAAACCAAATTTTAAAAGAATTATAAAGGGTATAACACAATATACTTAAATCACAAATATATAAAAACCAATTACGAACCAAACAAAATGATGTTTCAAAATTAAAAGTTTAAACAAAATAACATTCATAACATAATCATAATAAAGTCAAGTCCTTTCCTACCATAATTCTATATCAAGCCCATCTTCTTTCCTACCATTATAAGCCATTGTTTTTTAGCTTCATCACTTTTCTTCCTAAGATGCATCCAAAATTCTCTATATGTCTTACTTTCACAAAATATTGTCCCAGCAACAAAATATAAAGGATCGCTCTCATCCAACATATCATCAAGAACTTTGGAACATTCTTCTACGCTTGCCTCATCTGAATCATTTAAATTCTTAAGAGTTTCTAAAATATGTTCGTCAATATATTCAGATTTGTTTGACTTTCGGCGTTTAGACTTTGAATGTTTTATGCTAGGACTATGAGATATCTCTCTTTCCAAATCAACATCGACCTCAACCTCAGCATCAACATCAATAGTAATGTTACTATTTGGAATAGTTGGTGGCATTTCTTCCATTGAGGGACCCCATGCATCTTTCCCCGTAGCTGTAATACCATCAAATAGTGACTTCATTTCATCTGCAAATTGTAGGCCGGCATATCGAAATTGTTTTGCGTCTGGATAGATCTATAAAAAATATACAAAAGTGAGTGAATATAATATATATATATATATATATATATATATAACACTATTAAATTAATTAAAAATCTTATAACTTACCTTAGTATAGTCATCCCACTCTTCAGAAGTCCAGCTAACAGTATTGCTAATGGGATCGTATCCATTCCCAGTTTTATTAACTATTCTTTCCCAGATGTTGTACTTTCTTTTCAGGTAATCCAGTTGATTTTTCAACTATTTTTGAGTAAGATCAAGTCCCTTTTTTTCTTTCATAAGATTACCAATTCGATCCCATGAACGTTTCTTAAAACTACTTCCACTCCTATTTCCACTAGTGCTTTCTTCAATACACGCATCTAAAAATGTTTTCAGAATTTCTGGATCTTTCCAATTAGCTCTTTTATCAACCATTTTATTTGTATTACTTGCCTAAAAAATAATAACATTTGGCAACGTAAGTAAATAAAATCGGTAAGTTTATATATATGTTTATTATTATTATTATTATGATTATTATTATTATTATATAAATGTAGATGTAATATATATATATATATATATATATATATATATATATATATATATATATATATAATCGTACTTATACTACCTATAAACTAGGGTTCAAAAAAGTTTCTATATTTTGAAAACTTCCTACTTGCTTTTATATTATGCATAATATTAGGGTTTGAAAACTTCTTATTCAATAATATATATATGGATTAGGTTTGAAAACTTCCTAAATCGTGGTTATATTATGTATTTGGGTTGAAAACTTCCTAAATAATATTAAATCGTGATAATATGCATAATATTAGGGGTTAAAAACTTTTTATATACTAGGTTGAAAATACATTAAACTAATCAAACAAGAAATGAAATATGAAATAAGAAATCATAAGAAACAAGAAAAGAAAGAAGATACCTGAGATGAAGACATGAGAAGATGAACAGCTAGGTAAAGCTGAGAGAGAGAGTTGAAGAAGAAGCGGCGAAATAGCTAGGTAAAGCTGAGAGAGAGAGAGAGTTGAAGAAGCGGCGGCTAAATGGTGAAGAAAAACCTAAATTCTAATATATATATATGAATGTAATTTTATTAATTATACAAGGGTATATAAGTCTTTATAAGTTTAATTTTAACTTACCGTGTTAAGATAGAAAAAAATAAGCTAAATATTTTAGCTTATTTTTTTGGTCTGAGCGTGTTAAGTTTTTTAGCTAATAAGCTGTTTTAAAATAGGTTATCAAATGAACTTTTTTATAAAAAGTCCTTATTATATTAATTTAAGCGATAAGCTGCATTACCAAACACCACCTTAGCTTAATATCTTTAGCTTAATCTGTATGTGTCCTTTATTCGAACAGTTTTTTCTTTGCCAAATTGCCTGAAGCTTATGCGGTTTTCAATCCAATCGTAGATGTTATGTCTGTTATACCTCTTTTCTTTTTTTTTATTAGCCTTTAAAATCTTTTAGGTAGAGTCAAATAGTAAAATCATAAGGACTTAGGTCTAAAGTGGATAATATTATATCATTAGGAAGATATCTAAATTCTTTTCGATCCTACAAATAAGAAAATTGATAAAAAAGAACTCTTCTAATTACCTATTCCATTTTATAATTTCCCTTCAACAACGATCATTAATCACCCATCATAATTACACGTTCGTTTAATAACGGTCTCGCAATCTCCTCTCTCAGTAACGCTTCATTATCAACGAGTATTAATGTTCATCGTCACTGGCTGTTTTTATTGCATCTGGCCTCCTTCTATAACTTCACACCTCTTTTTCTGAACCCCTATTTCTAATGTTGTGCGCCATAAGTCTCTGAGCCCAATTCCCCAGCACTGGACTTTGAACCTGAGTACCATTCGACTTCCCCCAAGCACCTGATTCTAAGGTTGAGCACTATAAGGCTCTAGGTCCAATTCTCGAGCCCTTTTGATTCAGAGTCCGACTCTTGAGTGCATCTTGAGTTCAATTCTCGAGTGCTTTCTGGTTCTAAGTCGAGCTTCAGCACTTCCCGAGGCCCAAGTACTGAGCCCACATCCTGTAATTTTTTATTATATATCATTGGCACTTTTTTAAAAAAATTATCGACCAAATATATATTGGATTTTTTTAAACAAGTTTACCGAACATTTGTTTTTTTTTAAAAAAAAATAACGACTACTATTTTATAGGCAAATAATATTTACCAACTATGGCTAATAGGTCAAGCCATGGTGAAATTTTTTTTAACTGGTAATATGGATTATTGACAAAAAAAAAAGAGATTACTAATTATTTTTATTGGTTGATAATCCTTTATTTTTTGTTGTGAGAAATAATTGAGAAGAGTGATGACCTGATCAACAATACACATTTAGTTGAGTAATAGAGTGGAGGTCATTGATAAAATATTAGGAAGGACGAGTCAAAATTAATTGGGAAGATATGCTACTAAATTGTTGATTTGGCACACTCATACATCAATTAATGGTTTTTAGAGGATGAGATATTAATGTGATTTTTGTTGATATTAATGGTTTTGTTTTTATTTTTTTAGTTGACAACAAATATCTAACTTATGCTAATTAATCTTAAGAGTGACATCCTACAAAAGTTTTCAATTGGCCACTAGGGTAAATCATAAAGCACGTGAAACGGACGCCCATCAGCTCAGCATTCTTAGGTTAACCACTCATTAAGGAAAATTATCCGTTAATTTACCAAGACTGGACTCGATCGTTATATATCTAAGAAATTGAGAAGACGCCCTACATATTAATGGTTTTAGTGTCTTTACTAGTTACTTATGTATTACATTTTCTAAAATATTCACCCTCTATCTTCCTTTGCTTCTCTGATGACAAAATTAGGGCAACTAAGAAATCATAGCTAATGTGGAGGTACTTAAGGGTTAATATAAAATCCACGTAGAATAAACTCAGACTCGATCAGTTCGAATCTCGATTAACCCGATTTTAAGATACCTTGGATATTGAGCCCGAGTGGGTGATGCCCAAGCCAAAGTGGGTGGAGTCTAAACCTGAGTGGTGGCACTCTCGAGTGCCAGAGTCTGAGTGGGGACGATCTAGAATACTAAAGCATCCTGGACACCATATCGCTTGAGCATAGTAACATCCCAACACCGTAGCATCTCAAGCGATTGGGTGACTCTTTCAAGTGCTCAAGCCCAAGTGGGGTGATTCTCTTGAGCAATGTAACACTCCTGAATACCCAAGCTCCCGAGTGCAAATGTGCAATGTAACTCATCCCTCTATTTCAGACTAAAATATTTTGGCACCGACTACGAGAAATCTGAGCTGAGATGTAGAGATGGTATACATTTGAAAAAGTCATGGAAGAAAGTTGACCTGCTGCTGAAGAAAGCAGTCATGTCACAAGCCTAAAATTAGTCGCCCTTCCTTTTTGATATACTCGGTCGCCCATGGAATACTTTTCATCCCTACCTTACCGCATTTGAGAAGGATCTCATGGGTCAAGTTATTTACTTCAATTTTTTTTCTATTTTCTCTCACACATATATCCTGAAATGCTTTAATAACCTAAATATTCCTTTATAAGTATTCCTCTCATGAGAATTGTTAGTCTGCGTAAAGCTCTCTGGGAGGTCACCTTCAAATAGAATTTTACTCTATCAGGGACATAATTGGCCATTGATAGTTCCCTCTATCTGGGATAGAGGCATCAATGAATTTTCCTTTATCAAGGACAGAGTTGGCCATTGACAATTTCCTCTATCTGGGATACTGACGTCCATCGAAATTTTTTTCTGTTAGGGACAAAGTCAGCCATGGACAATTATCTTTGTCTAGGATAAAGGCATCCATTGAATTTTTTCCTTTGTTAGGGAGAGAGTCGACCATCGACAATTTTCTCTGTTTGGGATAGAGGCATCCATCAAAATTTTCTTTGTGAGAGAAAGAGTTGACCATCGATAATTCTCTCTGCCTAGGACATAGGTGTCCATCAAACTTTCCTTCGTTAGGAATAGAGTCGTCCATCGACAATTGTCTTTGTTTGGGACGGAGACATCCATTGAATTTTTCCTCAGGGATGGAAATGTCCATCAAAATTTTCTCTGTCAAGGCCATCAACAATTCCCTTTGTCTCGGAGAGAGTCATCCATGGGGTTTTCCTCTATCAGGGATAGAGTCAGCCATCAACAATTCCCTTTATCTGAGATAGAGGAGTTCATTGAATTTTTTTCTCTGTTACGGACAGAGTTGACCATCAACAATTGTAATTCCCTATGTTAGTCATATTTATATTTACTATCAACAGTGGAACTTCTCTAATCCGGCCGACTTGCTATGCCTTTCAAACTTAATTGTGAAAAATTCAAAAAAGGGCTAAGTCTTTCAAAATTCAGAAAATTCCTCTATGTAACGCAGAGTCGCTCTGAATTTTCCTTCGTTAAGCACGGGGTAGGCTCCAACATAAACTCCTATGTCTGGATAGAGCCGCCTCTAATGTGGTTGCTTGCTATTTCCTCTGCATTGGGCAGAGTCATCATTTTTAGGTTCTAATCTCTCTTGCACTATACCATGATGTTATTATAGAAATCCTGCTTACAAAAGAGAAAGTTGTTGGTACATATTGCACTAATAATCTAGTTTTAATATATGACAAATAGGTTAAAGTTAGATGTGATGTTTATCTAATTGTTTTACCGAGTGTGCAAGAATTGACGAGTTTAAAGGATCGGACACTAGGTTGAAATCCAGATAGGTCCGTGGGATTGAATAGCTGGTGCGAAGTCCAGATAGGTTGACGGACCGACCAAATATCTGGCAAGAAGTCTAGATAGGTCGACGGGCTAATAGGATATCAGGCAAGAAGTCCGGATAAGTTAGCGGGCAAATCGGATATCTGGCAGGAAGCTCAGTTGGGTCTACAGACCGGACAACTTGCAAATTACTAAGAAAAGGTAAGTCATTGGAGGAGAGTGACTCAGTGAGGATGCATCCCATTTGAGGGGACAGTAGGAGTCGGTCTAATTTAGGTCCATTTCGAAAAGTTAAATTGAGACTTTGATTAGATTCTGGTCTCGGAAAGATAGGATCTAACTCATAAATCTTTATAAAATATTCATTAATATATTTTTCTAACTCTATGTTGTAGAGAAAAATGTAGATCTTTGAATTCTGCACATGTAGCAACTGACAGAGCTTGATTTCGAGCTTGGAGTCAAAAGTTATGACCTTCGGAAGATTGCATTGTCGGATCAAGAGTTAGAGGCGCCTTCAAGCAGTGGAAGATGCCTTGAGCTTGCTTTGAAGGAGCCTTCTAGTGGATAAAACTTGCAGTTTGCAGATTTTATCATCATCGAAGATAGGGGATAATATTTGCTTGTGGAGGCATCTTGGAGGAGATTGAAGGCGTTTTCCACAGCCTATATAAGCCCTACTTGTGTATAATTCAAGACACAACACATATACAATCTTCTACGCGTTCGATTGAGGTTCCGACTACTCCGACCTACTGCTGTGACTCTGCTATGATGCTATTGTGCTCGACTACTACTGAGGAATGAACCGACACCAAGCCTAAGCTGACAATCTTCGAAGGTGTTGGGTAACGAACTATAATTTGTGAACTTAATTACTTGCAATAGGACAAGTGTAGGGTGTTACACTTGTTCCTTTTTTTTTGTATACTCGATTCCCTTTTCCGGAGGTATCAGAAAAAGTATTTTAGTGGATTACCCATCGATAGGTCCTCGGGACCTGAGTCTTGGAGTAGGAGTCGCCAAAGACTCTGAACCAAGTAAAACCGAACGCGTGTTCTTTTACTTGCTTTTCTATTTCGGTCTTTTCTTGTAGTTTTCCACTGCATACTTTCAATCTTAAAAACGAAAAAGACCAGTTTCTCAAAATCATGTAATTCACCCCCTCTCATTTGTGTATCGATCTAACAAGACCAGTTTGCCAGATATCCGGTCAGTCCGTCGACTTATCTGGACTTCATGCCAGCTATCCGATCAACCCGTTGACCTAGCTGGACTTCTTACCAGATATCCGGTCAGCCCGTCGACCTATCTGGTCTTCGTATCAGCTATCCATTATTCCATTTTGTCCGTCAACTTAGCTGAATTTCTCGCCAGATATCCGGTCAACCCGTCGACATATCTGGACTTCATACCTACTATTTGGTCGACCCGTTGACCTAGCTGGGTTTCCTGCCAAATATCCGATCGGCCCGTCGATCTATCTGGATTTCATACTACACACTTAATCATGCGGTTATATCACAACAGAACCTAACTTAACTTACTTGTCAATTATCAAAACCTGAGTTAGACCGTTAGTGCAAAACTATACCAAAAATCTCCCATTTTTTGATGCAATGACAATCTGGATTAAGTTAGAAAAAAAATGCTAAAATGGACCCAACAAAAATACAAAAAAAAAACTACCTCAATCCCGAACTCGGGTGGGTAGCGGATGTCAAACTTCTCAATCTCAAACACGAGTGGCTTGCAACCCCTAGTACTTCACAAGCCCGAGTAGGTTGTGGGTGCTGCACTTCCCAAGCCCCGAGTGGCTTGCGAGCGGATTGCAGGGATGTAGACTTGAGGTGGATCAAGCCCGAGTGGGAGCAACTAGAAGCTCAGTCAGTGATCCTCAAGATATGGTCGCTATCTAACCTGTTTCACGTTATCAGGATGGGCCCACATGGTCCCACGTCGACCTAGTCCAATCCATTGACTCGCTGACCCACCAACTTACCATCTCGCCGACTCGCCAACCCACCAGGTTTCATTTGTATTTTTCTATTTTTTTGAATATGAATTGTAGCTTTTCTTTCCAACTCTACTTTAAGGTGCTCTACCTTGGCAGCTAGCTAGTTTCTATTGCTTTGCTCCTCCGCTCCTAGTGTTTCAACCACATGGACCTTGGCATCAATAATCTCATCGTCGTTGACTGGACAATTGTCTAGTTAGTTGGACTACTTCCACTTTCGACTAGACTTGAGAAGTATACTCGTGATGTGGAGATAAGCAAAAGTCCACATGGTGGGTCCTTGACTCGGTCAACATAGAGTCCATATAGGAGATTCCTTGACTCAATCAGTATAGAATCCATGTAGAACAAACTTAGACTCGGTCAATACAAATCTTGATTAACATGATTTCAAAATATCATGGGTACTAAGTCCAAGTGGGTGATGCCTGACTTTGAATGGGTGGCGCTTGAGCCTGAGTGGGTCACGCTCCTGAGTGCTTGAGTCCAAGTGGGGATAGTTGCGAGCACTAAATCATCCTGGACACCATAACGCTTGAGCACAATAACATCCCAGCACTTTAGCATCCCGAGCCCGAATGGGTGATGCTTCCGAGTGCCCAAGCCCAAGTGGGGTGACGTTCTCGAGCACTGTAGCATTCCTGAATGCCCAAGCTCTTGACCCCTGAGTGGGTGATACTTCTGATTACCTAAGTGCCCAAGCGTAAGTGGTGATAGTCCCGAACGCTATAGCATCTCAAACACTATATCTGTGTTATTTTGTCTGCCTGGGTATGGGAGCAGCATGAAGGCATCAAACAACATCAGAATATGCATTTCAATTATAGAAAAGACACCTATTAGAGAAGGATGCACATTATATAGCATTGCCTGAGGTTATAATAGCACCAATTATAAAAACTGATATTCATCATTTGATAATTCTAAAAAAGAAAAAGAAAAAAAAAAAGAATGAGCCATTTGGGTATTTAAAAAATATTTTAAAATGCCCAATCCAACTTATTCCATTCCTACATTCTTAAAAACCACGAATAATATTGGAAAGGAAGAAGACAAGCTCGAGCTAAGGCTCCATGACAGAGATGACCAATGGGCTCGTCACCACATACTTACCATCATCGGAGGTCCAAGTCAACTTTCCGTCCACGAATTGATTGCCGGTACTGGGAGGTCCGCCGGCGACCCATTTCGCACTCACGCTGAACGACTTCTGCTCATTCAACTCAGTGAACGCCAATGTCTCAGGGGTGACAGTAGCCGATGCGGCAGGGTTCGATACGCTCACCGACACCTTGTAGCTCAATCTCGCCGGTCCGACATTCGTGACCGTCCGACTTACATTGGCCATCTCCTCGCCTTTGGGGGACAGCAGAATCGACGGGTAGTTGAGTTCCGCTTCCGTCAAGTTCTTGAACTCAGAGCAGTCCACAATTCCACGCACTATTGTTTTGGCGCCTTCGCCTCCGAATTTGCCGCAGATGTAGGAGATGTAGTCGTCGTCAGTGATGTCGTAAATAAGGCCGGGATCGGAAGCTTTGTTAGGATTGACTTGTCCTGCGCCCTTGACGAAATAGAACGCCGGCTTAAGCAACTCATCATAGACGTCTGCATTTGCAGTGGTGACGATCGCCGACTTGATAGCTGCCGACGACCAAGTAGGGTGCGCGGCCTTTAAGAGCGCTGCGACACCACTGAGGTGAGGCGTCGCCATGGATGTGCCGGAGATGATCTTGTAATCAGGAGAGCCAATTGAAGGAATCCAGGCCGCGAAGATGTTAAGGCCCGGGCCAGAGATGTCTGGCTTAAGGATGCTCGGCGTCGCCAGCGACGGCCCCCGGGAGGAGAAGTAAGCTACGGCGGGGGCGGGTGATACCCAGAGAACCGTCCCGTTGAAGACGATCGACGCAGAGGGGTCAGAGGAGGAGTTCAAATACGATATAAGGTCAGAGCCGTCTTGGTCGGCGATCACTACTGTGGGGAAGTTCAGCTTAAAGAGCTGGATGGTGGCGCCGTCAACCTTCCAGGAAATGTAGATCAATGCACTGGCACCGTGGGACTTGACGATCTTCGCCACATACTCGGGACTACCACTTTCGGTGGCCTTGCAGACCCAGACATTGCCCCTGTGGCTATCATCGGGAGGATTCGTGAGGCAGTCGTCGGTGTAGTACAGGGGAAGAGAGCTTTTAGTGAAGTTGGTCGGCTGGTCCAAAGACTCTCCGGGAATCACCTTCCCGTCGGGAAGCTTCACGAAGGCACTAAATCTTCGGTCGACGCTGCTGGCCGCGACAGTGAGCATCCACGGCGCCTCGTTGGAGAGGGTGAAGTAGTCAGGTCCATAGTTGCTGGCAGCGCAGCTAACAAAGATACCCTTCCTGGCCGCCTCGAACGAACCGATCGCGATAGGATCTAGGTTGAGAGGCGTTGAACCGCTGCTGATCGAGAAAGAGATGATGTCGACGCCGTCCTTGACAGCTTGGTCCAACCCGGCGAGGATGTCGGAGGGATTGCAATTGCCGTTGCCGGAGCAGACCTGGTAGATGGCAAGGTGAGCCCGAGGGGCCATCCCGGCGGCCGTGCCATTGGCCAAGCCGTAGTAGCTCACATTTCGGACGAAATTACCTGCGGCGGTGGAGGAAGTGTGGGTCCCGTGGCCGTTCTGGTCAATGGGAGGACTCTGACCCAAGTCAGAGAGCATCGACCTGGCGCCGATGAGCTTGTTGTTGCAACCGGTCTCGAGATCGCACGAGCCCTTCCACTTAGAGGGCGGAGGCGGGACCCCCTCATCATCGAAAGAAGGGTGACCTGGCGTCACGCCAGTGTCGAGGACTCCGATGATGACTCCGCTCCCGAGCTTCGTGTCTTCCCACAACCCCTTCTTCCCGATCTCGAGCCCGAGGAAATCCGGCGTGTGGGTGGTCATCAGGCGCAGCACTCGGTCGGGGAGCGCACGCAGGAAACCCTCCTTCTTCTCCACCGCCTGCAGCTCCTCCTCCGTTAGTACGGCAGCGAACCCGCTGAAGACTTCGCTGTAGGAGTGTAGCAGCCGCCGATTGGCACCAGACTCCTCGACGGCCGACGGCAAGAAAGACTCATGCCAGCTCTTCAGGCTCGATCCCGTCAGCGGCTCAATCGGCTCCTCCACTTGAATTATGTAACGGCTAGCAGAAGAAGAAGAGACGACGAAGGCAAGGAGAAGAAAGAGCAGCCATGGCGAAAGATTCATGTCGGGAATCTAAATTACTATATCTCACGACACTACTAAAATATATAATCGATTAAATACATAATACAGTTCGTATGATAATTCAGGAAAATTTTAAATTCATGCGTGTCAAATAGTAATTATAGAGAAATTTAACTGGTATAACATTAAAAAATACAGCTAGATTTTCTAATAATTGTAAAACCACGGACGCTATTAAAATTATATTTTTGTTAACTTAATAAATAGTCTCTAAGACCACGGAGTCGAATGAACAATTATTTTTTTTATTTAAATATGCAAAATATGTTGTAAATAAAGTTTATTTAAGGATGATTTGTGTTTTTATAGGGAGAAGGTAGTAAATTAACATTAAAAGTGATAATTAAATAAAACGAATTAAAGGATGGTTTAAGAAATGTTTAGGATCGGCGCGTTTGCAATAAATTAATCATTTAATTTTTATTATTTAGAAAGTAGTAATTTTTATTGAGTGTATAAAAAATAGGAGACAGATCCTCTGATAAAAAAATATATAGCAAGGGATGAGCAACTTATAATTGTAGTCGAATGGTGATTGTAATTCGATCATAATTAGTTATGATCCCTCTCTAAATTTACCGTTCTCCCAGATTATCTAGGTTATAGTTTTAATTATCATAATAAAAAGACACTTTATATATATAATATCCCTATAATAATCTACCAGATAACTCAAGAGGCTGGGATGGATGGCTCAAGTTGACTATGTCCAATCCGAGTCAGGCTCGGATAGAAGGATAAAGGAGCTCAGGATTTGGGTGTGAGAGTGCTTGGGAGCGAATGAGATTTGGTATTCAGGGCATCGAGGAGGAGCATGTAATGCTCAATATATGCGGGCTCAGGAACATGTGGTACTCAACATCTGAGTCTTGGACTGAGAAAAATTAGGAAGCGCTAATGACACCCTCAGCAGGATGCACATATGTGGCCCGATGTGCCGAACTTATCCAAGCTATCAACTTGTTGACCTCTTGACTTGGCGCTGGTCGGAACCATCTTTAGACTAGGGTGGACTTCAGTCCCATTTTAAAAAAAATTAATGTCTATCATGTTTTTTTATTAGCCCCATAATTAATTCATGGATTATTCACTTCAACCTCATTGGCCAACAACTTCTTCCAAGGTTTTAATTATCCTTTAGCGAAAGCTTTGAATGTATTGAATATTAGATACTTTTGTTCTATAATTTTGAAAAATTAATATTCATATTTTTTTTATATATTTTTGAATTAATTAATTTATTATATCAATTACAACTACACAATAAACTGAATTCACAATCAGTACTCATCATTGGCATAGAGGAAAATCTACAAAATTATCGCTAATTACTGCAGTCTCAAGAGGAGGAAAAGAGAAACCTAAGGCTACATTTGTTAGAAACTGAGTCCACAATCTAAGTAGAGAGATTTTTAAAGGATCAAGCTCTTGCCAACCTAACTCAAAAAACTAGGCTTTTGGAAGAACTACAATTGTCACATGGATCCAGATCTCCTGAATTAATTCAAGAGTTAGCTAGCAAAAACTTTCTATCCCTGCAATAACAGGAGGAACTAAAAGCTAAAAATTCTCAAATAACCTCACTTTTGGAAGAGCTAGAATACCTTAAAGCAAAGCAAACTACCTTGCAGAGTGAAAGGGACAACCTTCAACTTAAATTTCAATCGCACAAAGCAAGTGAAGATGAGCGTTGGCAAAGTCAGCACAGATCCAATCTAGATCCCCCAGAATTTGATGAAGAGTATGACAAGAGCATCATAGAGACTTTAACCCATTCCGCTGAAGGGGTTATTTGACAATTGAGAGAAAGAGGCTACTTGTCTAAGGAACCTCCTCTCCTCTATATAGACCGTCGGCAACTCAAAAAGAACTTCCCAAGGATTTCTTAAGTAAATTTGAATAAACATGTAATCTTGCCTTATATTTTTATATTATATACTTTTCACTTAGAGCAACAATGGAACTTTAGATACAAAATGCTAAGTACCTGTTATTCCTAATCTCGTATGCATCTTCAGAACCACCCATACCTTGAATTATAAATTGAGCTCAAGGCTACATCATATGTTTCATATCTGAATGTAGCATTGGATAAAATGAATATCCCAAGTATAATTCATTGATAATCTCCCAACTTTAATGATAAATCGAGTAGAGGAGCTGGACATGATGAAATCTTGGATTGTATATTGGACATACAACTTCGAACACGATAAACATACCCTTTCATAATGAATTACTGGATTAGATAATAACTCGGTCAGAGGGATAATTTTGGATGAGATAAATCAACCGACCATAATGGGAACCTTGTAACGAATTTTTAGTCTGCACGATAAACTAGATGAGCGTGCAACTCTGAACAATTAAACCAATCAAATATGAGGTAAACATTCTGTAGTAAACTGATCGAGTGTGTGGCCCAGAACGAAATAAGCCAGATATAATGCAGGCAATCTATAACATACTCTGACTGGAATGATAAACTGACCAAGTGTGTGGCTCCGAACAGAATAAGTCAGATACAATGTAGACAATCTGTAACATACTTCCGACTAGAATGATAAACTGATCGAGTGTGTGGTTCCAAACGGAATAAGTCAAATACAATGTAGACAATCTGTAACATACTTTCGACTGGAATGATAAACTGATCGAGTGTGTGGTTCCGAACGGAATAAGTCAGATATAATGTAAACAATCTATAGCCTACTTCCGACTGGAATGATCAGTTGGAAACATAGGCTCATATCTGATCCTTGGAAACAGAGATAATAATCAGTTATTTCTTTAAGATATCTGAATATCCTCTTTACCGCTTTCCAGTGTCTCGATCCTGGGTTTGATTGGAAACGACTAACTAAGCCAATAGTATAGCTTATATCGGGACGAGTACACAATATAGTGTACATCAAACTACCAATAGCACTGGTATATGATTTTTTCTTTATTTCGGCTATTTCCTCAGGAGTCTTGGGATACATACTTTTGCTCAAAACAGTACCTTTCGCTATATGCGTCTGTTCAATGTTGTAATTTGACATATTAAAGTGTTGTAGCATCTTAGTGATATAAGCTTCTTGGGACAAACCCAAAAGCCTTTTTGATCGGTCTTTAATGATCTTCACTCCTAAGATGTACTTTGTTTCTCCCATATCTATTATGTCAAATTGTGATGAAAGCCAAGATTTGACTTCTATCACACACTCTATGTCGCTTCTAGCTATTAGCATATCATCAACATATAATGACAAAATGACAAGCTTTCCTTTTTCCTTTCTTAGGTAAACACAATGATCCTCATTGATCATTTCGAAACCATAAGACAATATTACTTCATTAAATCTTATGTTCCATTGTCTTGACGCTTGCTTTAGCCCATATATAGACTTCATAAGTCTACATACTCTTTTCTCTTGGCCTTCAGCAACATAACCTTCTGGTTGTATCATATAGATTTCTTCGTCAAGATTATCATTAAGGAAAGTCGTTTTTACATCCATCTGATGTAATTCCATGTCATATTGTGCTACTATAGCTAGGATGACACGTATTGGCACAAACTTTATAACTGGGGAGAATGTCTCTTTAAAGTCAATACCTTATTAACTTGGACTTATTTGGGATAATCTCAGATGGGGCAGCTTTAGGATTCTCTATCAGATTCATTTCTGGATCTTCCTCGAGCATCTCCTGGTCCTCTTCAGACTCTTCAGGCTCTTCTTCACTCATATAGTGAAGTAGTTCCGTACACAATACTGAATATGTGACACGTCCTTCGTGACGCCCCCATACATAGTCTGCTATTATCCTGGAATACTCTGGCAATGAATGCATCAATGCCCAGATCCTATAACTATCCAGGACTGGAAACTCTTCTTGCTCAAGTTTCCAAAATATTCTATCCAGCTGTCTAACATGTCCGTCGACTCCATAAGCAGACTTATACTCTATCTCCTGAATGTCCTCTCGAAGCTGGTTTCGCCGCACTTCGCGACGAGTCAATGTGGTAATCGTCCGTGTCATCTGAAAAATTGAATTTAAATAAGTCAATACAAAACCAACCAACCAGTACAAAATTAGTTTAATTCAATTTATACAGGCATACCATCATTATAAATCAAGAAAAATAAATCTTCTCGATTTACAAGAGTTTAAGTCGACTGACCCATTAGACCGGTCAATCAGGAATCCGGATGTTAAACTTAGTCTATTGTCCTTATTAGAACTATTCTGTTATCGTTTAAGCCCAAGTCAACCTCAGACTTATTGATCAAATTTAGATCCGTTTGATTCATCCAATGCTCATTGGATTAAGTCTGACCCATTAGAACAAATCTAATTTTTTTATGATCAAATCTGACACACGAGAACTAATCCTGTCATATTTGATCAACCCAACTTCTATAATCAAGATCACCCTAATTAATTCAATAATAAACTGAACTGGTTAAACCAACAAATAATTTGAACCAATTTTAGGTATCATTGAATCAAATTGGTCTGCTTAAATCAATTAATAATTTAAACCAAATCTGGGTTTGATCGACCAAATTGGTCTAGTTTCATTTTTAGTAAATTGAACCATAAATTAATTAAATATTTCTTTATTAATTAATAATACATTTCTATATGTATTTTAATTAATTAATAAATATATTTAATTAATCTCTACTGTTCAGGTACGTGAATAA
Source organism: Zingiber officinale (assembly GCF_018446385.1). NCBI lineage: Eukaryota > Viridiplantae > Streptophyta > Magnoliopsida > Zingiberales > Zingiberaceae > Zingiber > Zingiber officinale. Next base: position 119,604,797 of record NC_056003.1, read on the forward strand.
AAAAACATGCATTTTTTCTTTATTTTATACAACTTTTTCACTGTTGTCAAAAATGAGTACTGTTCATATCTTTTTTTCTTTAATCGATTAAATCACTGTGCATAATTTTTGAATCGATTGAGATTCTTGAATCGATTAAATTACTGTGTACGATTTTTTTTTCCAATCGATTCAACACATGAGTGAGATACTGTACTGTCAATTGAATCGAATCAATTTCTTATTCAATCGATTCAAATATTTGAATCGATTGAACAATCGATTAAAACAAAAAAATGCGCATTGTTAGTCATTTTGAATCGATTAACCAATCGATGAACAATATTACTGTTCATCTTCTTCTTCGCGATAGAAGAAGAAAAAACATGAACGTTTTCGCGTCGATTTTCATGCTTTCAAAGTTATGCTCTGATATCCTTGTAGTAGGTCCAGATAGCATGAAAATCGAAACTAAACAATGATAAAACAATGCGGTAATTATAATCACTTACAGTGATCTCCTGAAGTCGCAACTGAAGACCCGGCGGAGACATCGCTGCTTCTGTCATCGAGAAGATCACCATACGGAACCTTCTCGAACTCTTCCACGAACCAAATCCCAGCCTCTGGTTGTTCCCCTCTGCTCGCCGATCTCCTCGCAAAACTCTCTGATCACCTCCACAGCGCTCGCTCGCTCTTCACCCCTATCACGATTGCTCTTGGACGCCATCTTATATAGCTAGCAAAACATCGATTACCAACCGATGCTTTGATGGCTAACTTTCAATGGAGGAAGATGAAGGATCGACACCCCTTAATCTTCCCGACGTTGCAACTGATGCAACGTCTAACATGAGTCCCCTCTTCATTCTCCACAAGAGCACCTTTCAATTGCCCAATTCCCTCAAACAGACCATCCTCTGGCAATTCCTCTACCTCTGGCTGAGTTCCATCCATGTCTTTGTTTTGTTAAATGTTTCTTGTTGCCCTTTGGACCTTCACCTCACCAATTCGAGAAGCCACTTCATTAGGTTTATCTGCATTCACACCCGCCATAGGTTGACAGGTTGGTTTTGAAGCCACCTCCGTAGAGGCCACATCATTTATATCCTCTTTGTAATTCACTCCATTAATGTCATTGGCTTTCATATTCAGCACCTCTATGTTGCCCTTTGAGACCTGTACTTTCCTTGGTTGACTCATAGGGGATTAATTTAGTTCCTTCTTCTTCTTTTTCGTCATAAGAAAGAAAGCACTAGTGGCTACCGCCCAAATTGAGAAAGTGGCCCCAGCCGAATCCCAAAGGAATATACCACCCAATCAAACCAATCAGTAGTCGGATATTCAATGCAGCCAATTCATGCTAATTATTTGCTCCAAACACTTCCTTTTCTACTACCTTGGCCGGAGAGATCACCGGATCTTGGAGTTGACCATAAAAAAAATGTTTACAGGACCGAAAATGCCCCTTACACGGGCTACCTTGTTTCCTTTCAAACTCGATGAGGAGAGGAGGAGGAGGAGGAATAAAACCAGAGAAAAAAACAAACAGTGTAAACACCAGAGGGAGGCCTTCCACCACCGTGGGAGGCCACCACCAATTGGATCACTTTTTGTGCACCGTTGAGTAAGAGCTTTCTCACTTAGATCTTCCACTTTAGATTAGAGTGTTGGAGCTGCCATAAGTAAACTCTAATCGGGAACTAGGTCGATCAAGTCTAAGTGGAGTTAGCTAAGAACTAAAGTCTTGACAAATAAGTTTAAGAGAAGTCAGCAGGGAGCTAAGTCTTAGCAAACTCAAATTAGATGGGTCAGCTAAAAGTTGATCATCTAACTAAGGTACATGCGAGTAATGTCAAATTTTAATATCCTACATGTTACATGTTGAAACTTGCAAAGAGGTATTTTCGATGGTTCCAGGAACGGACTCCGAGCGACTAGCTGAGGATAAACCTTGACTAACAAAGTCAGAAGGTTCCAGACGGCCAGAGCAAGAAGCAGGGTGATCGTAGCTTCTGAGTGACTGGAGATGACTTCTGGTCAATCGATAATAACAAGATCCAGTAATCTAGAGGAGCTGATCAAATTAGAATTTTTCCTAGCTCCAGATGACCGAAAGTAGACTAGACGATCGAAGACCGTAGACGACGTTATCTATCTAATAAAAGTTGCAGCCACATGCATCAACATCTTCCCGTCAACAACAGAGGTTCCAATTGACTAAAAGCATGCCACATCAACATCAGCAAAAGCTCTATATGAGCCTCGAGGCAGAGTTTTAAAAAAATAACTCTTTCTTACTATTACTCTATTCGTGCTCATTGTGTTTGTCGTGCTCTGTGTTTTGCTATGACGACGTACTACAACTCTGCACCTTAACCTTAATTGGCAACCCTAGTGTAACTTTTATCTTTTTGTTGCCGTACATTCTTATTACGTACTAGAAAAATAAGTCCTGTTTGACCAGCAGCATTTCACGTAAAAAAAACGCCGACGCTGATCTCCCTTCTTCGGTCTCCTCCTCTAAATCGCCCTTCCACCCCTTGACGCCTCCTCCCCACCGACCCCCGCAGGCTCCAGCGTGCACTCCTTCCCTGTTTCTGCCTTCTTCCTTCTCCTCCTAACAAAACACCCTTTTTCCACTGGTCCCGTCGATATCCCAACCTTCCGCCTCCTCCCCACCAACACTCGCAGGTCCAGAAACCCAAATATGATTGCCTTCTCTTCGGTAAGAACTACTTGCTTTAAACTTTCATTCACTTTCTCAACCTTTTTCTTTTGGTCATATTTTATTTTCCATGTACTTCTTGTTTACAGATCTCGATGACACTCTGTACCCACTCAGCTCTGGTTTAGCGGCTTCCTGCTGCACTGCAACCCCTTTTTCTTTTTGATGAGAGAATTATTTATTATTTTCCATCGATTTATAGATTATTTAGTGGAGGAATTGGGGATCGAGGAAAGCAAGATGCCAGAATTAGGCAACCTTCTGTACAGGAATTATGGCATAACAATGGCTGGCTTAAGGGTATTTCAAATCATTTGATGATGTTATATTTATTTACGGCAAATTGTTTGAGCAATTAACTCGAGTATTCTGTTCTTGAATCCACCAGGCTATTGTCTACAACTTTGACTATGATCATTACCACAGGTGTGACTCAAATCTCTTTTTTCCAGGGAAAAAAAATTGTTTTCCTTGAAGCAAAAGATTGAGCAGTTCTTTCGTCTCTGTTTTTGTAGTTTCGTTCATGGAAGACTACCTTATGACAACCTGAAGCCTGATCCTGTTCTGAGACAACTCTTGCTCAGCCTCCCAATTCGCAAACTCGTAAGATTCAACATTTTTCTGGGTCAAATTATGTTTTTTTGATTTATTTTCATACTGATTTTTTTAAAATTTTTTGTTTCCTCTGCGAAACTCAGGTTTTCACAAACGCTGATAAAGCTCACGCACTGAAAGGGCAGAAGAAACTGGGACTCGAAGACTGCTTCGAGGGAATAATCTACTTCGAGATGCTGAATCCGCCGACGCCGTCTTGCTCAATCCAAAAGTCAACCGAAATTTTCGACATCGTCGGGCACTTCTCCCGGGCGGACGTTGCTGCCGTCGACGCGCTGCCCCGACGCCAGTGCTCTGCAAGCCGTCGCCGGAAGCCCTGGCGATTACCAGAAACCTCTTGCTTGAATTGCAGTGTTATGGAAGAATTTATGGAAAAATAAATAAGCACAATAATTATTTTTCCATGTAAGTAATTAATGACGGCTTATTACCGGTTAAAAATTTTAATGTTAGAAAAAGGATTAAAATTGAAAAAAATTACTATGTTATGGGACTAAAAGTGTAACTTAACTTTTAACAGGATGAAAATTGAAAAAAAAAAAGGTAAGTTACAGGATCAAAATTATAATTTTCTCCATCTTGCATGCTTATCTGGTTAAGTTTTGCATTATATCTTAATAGTTATTTGCATGATCACTGCTTATTTTCACTTGATCAAATTCGTGTTCAAGTAAGTTTCTTTCTTCCACTATATTTTCCGATTGTTTGTTTTAAATTAAGTCTATCACTTGTAAAATTTGTTAAATGTGTTAGATCTCCTAGTGGAGGTGCAATATGAGCGAGAACAGAATGACGGTATAACATCGCTTAGGCAAAGTCAAGGTTAGAGTTAGACTTTATCTTTTTAAGATAAATTTTCCCTACATGCAATGCTCACGGAATACGACTTTATCTTGCATAGTAGTATTATAAATCACAAGACCTCTAAACCGAAGAAGCTTTTCGAACTCTTCAAATGCAAGTATGGAATGTAATACTTATTTTACTCTAAATTGAATGAATGAAATGACAAAGTGGGAGACTTATTTATATTTTATGAAGGGTTAGAAGAATCTCATGGTTCAATCAGATCTCATCCGTCTAGTTTGAATTGGATGATTCAAATCATATCCTCTCCTAGGAACACAATGTCTCTTCATTTGGCTTCATCTAATTCATCCAATTTGAAACTAACAACTCAAATCAAGTCCTATTTGAAAGAGTACTTGATCTCTTCATTTGGATTCATCTAAATCTTCTGTTTTGAATTCAATGACTGAGATTGAGTCATCCGATTAAGACATCTGATTAAGACATATCATCAATCCATATTAAGTCATGTCACTCAACTAGATAATAACCAATAAAAATTACTACTTATTAACAATAAAAAAATAAACGGCAATTTACCAAAAGGCGTATTACAGTTAATGTATTTACCAAAAAGCGCATTACGGTTTTGTATTTACCAAAAGGCGCAGGTAAGTGATGTATATTACCGAATATAACCCTACCGCCAATGAACACCTCTGATCAGTCATCAATTCTCAGGCATCCGAACCACATTTTTAAAAAACTTAGATATTAAAAAAAAACGATCATTAGGGTACCTCCCTCCTTCTTGACATGCGAGTGCAGCTCGGTCTTGTGAAACCCTAGTTTAGTGTTCGTGAGCCATCAGTTCGAGTTTTTCTCAAGCGCCATCTAGCTAGCATTTCAGTTTAATTAAAAACCAAGAGTGTTCGTGAGCCATCAGTGAAGGATTCTAGGGTTTACATTACATTAATCAGCTAGTATCATAATGGCGCAAAGACGTCGATCGGGCGAATCATCATCCTCGCCACATCAATTAGCTGTAAAGGTTATCATTTTACAAACTCTGTGATATTGAGAAGCTGAACTAGTATGATTTAAATTTTTTTATTTTTATAAAGTATAGGGTTCAGTTGATGTTGGACAGAAACTGCATTGGAACAGTGTCCTCGGTCACTTTAAAAGTTTTTTTCAACCATCCACGAAGAAAGGAACGCATGGAGGCGGTGTTATTTTACATGACCGACACATAGTGCTGATCAAACAGTCACCCTTTCGTATTTTTTTGGACATAGAAGATATGCAGCACATCCGTGGGATTTTGGTAAATATATTTGAAAATTGGGATTCAAGTAGTCAAACCTTTAGATTCTCAGGTACAATTTATAAATTTGTATTTTAATTACAAAGTAGTTGTATGATAAAATTTAAGCTTTTGCTAAACGTGGGCCTGATACGGCATCGTATCAGGCCCAACGTGGGCCTGATACGGCATCGTATCAGGCCCAACGTGGGCCTGATACGGCATCTTATCAGGCCCAACGTGGGCCTGATACGGCATCTTATCAGGCCCAACGTGGGCCTGATACGATGGAGTATCAGTGCTTGATATGACATTGTATCATGTCCACGGTGTTCCTAATACTTTTGTATGTGTTGGTAGAAGTCTAATAATAATTTAACTTGGTTAGGTGTTTCGGTTTGCTTCACAAGAGGAGACGTTTCATTGCTGCTCGGTATTGCAGACCGAGGAGCTTCAATTCCGATTGATTCAGCTAAAGCATCCAGTGACATTTTTCTAACTTACTTCTCAAACAAAAAAGAAGCTACTAGATCAAGAATTGAGGAGTTGCTTAAATTTTATGGCAATCGCGTTGAAGGCGAAGATGATGTTTTATTATTTTGCAAATTCTATATTTTGTATATATTTGTTTGTGTCTTATTTTCTTCTAGTACATATAAGGTCCCGTTAAGTCTTATAGATATAGTAGATGATTTTGAGAATCTTGATAGATTCAACTGGGTTGAAGCAATCCATGAATTTATGGCTCCACAATTACCTAAGATTGGGGACATATTTTCATCAACTGAGACAAAACATGCTAACACCAACCTCCCTTACCTAAAGGGATTTGCTGGTCTTTTGGCAGTAAGTGTTTAATTTGTGTGAAAATTTTTAATATTTTGCGAACAATTATAAAATAGTTAACCCTTGTCATGGTGAATCAGGCATGGTTTTTGGAGCATGTTCCAATCCAAAAACCATACAAAATAAAAGGAGCATAATAAATAAGTGGAGGAATATTCCTTCACATATTAGTAAGGTGAGAGAAATGATTAACCAAGTTTCATCTGAAGAGGTAAATTTAGAATACTTTGACTATAGTTTGGTAAAAAAGTATGGTTTTAACATGTGGTTTAATATTCTTACAGGTTGTGATTAACCTAATCCCTAACCAAGATGAAAGATCATTGGTTGAGAACCTTGCTGGCATTGAGGACAGTCCACATGCAATGGAGGCATCACAAATTGAAGTGAGTGTAGGAGGAAGGCAGATTAATAAGGATTGTTGTAATTGCATTATGCAAGCAAACATAAATAAAGAGCTAACAATGGAGAACATGCAATTGAAGGAGAGGGTGAAAGAGTTACTTAAAATAGTTGAAAAAAAAGGCATGGAATCTCAATATAGCGAGCCTGTAGACGATCCTCAAATTGAACCTGTAGGTGTTACAACAAGAAGTAGGAGAGGACGTGACAGAAGTCGCTATGATTACAGGGATACTCCAATTGATAGTCCATTGTGGCTCAAAACTTTACCTAAGAGGCAGCGTAGAAATATACATATAAGTGAGCCTGCGGAAAAAGTTACAAGTATAGGAGAAGGAAAAAAAATTGTCAAAGAATATGTTGTTGTGGGCAAGGGGAAAGGAAAAATAGGTTTGGATGAAATGGAAGAAGAAATTAATATTGTACAAATGATGGAAGATAAATCTGATGAAGAGGCAGACAAGGATGTAGAAATGTTTGTCAAATATGACAAAATGAGGAAACAAGCAATTGCTGTAAGACGATATATGCAAATTTTTTTGCAATTTGTTAGATATAATGGATTATCTAATTGCCTTTTTTGTTTGTATGCATAGTATGTGAAGAAGCAATTTAAGTCTTCCAAGAAAAAAAACAAGACGAAGAGGTGGCGTACTTGTTAAAAGCCTTGGAGGAAATAAAGTACGTAAATTAAATAGTTGAAAAGTAAAGTATAATATATGCATATCTGATTACATATTTGGGCTAAGGTTATCAAAAAGGAATTTGTAAAAATAATCTGTGATTTGTTTACTTTGTAGGTTTACAAATGATATAGTTTGGGAGGAACCACCCTTTTGTTTAAATTTGTATTCCCTTTTATCTGGTGTGAATGGAGAAATGTTGACAAGAGAGGATGTAATCGACACGTATTGTAAAATTTTATTTAGGGGGGCATTCCCGTCTGGAAGCACATACAACAAGTCAATATATTGTTCAACATTCTTCACAGTAAGGAATTGATTTGATTATAGTTAAAAATAGAATTCTTTTTATTAGTTGGTTATGTATGTATGACTTTGCATATTTGTAGTCATTAATGAAATCGTCAAGTAAGTTTGCCTTCGAACACATGATAAAGACGGATAGACGAGATGAAGAGGTAAGGTATATATTTATACCTTTGTGCAGTGATAATGCACACTTCCACTTGCTGGTGGTCGACACCAAATCAATGACGTTCAATCAGTACAATTCTCTTGCAAGTGGAAGTAAATACAAATATGAATTTGAAGCAGCGGTGAGCATCTAATAATAATGATATTGTTTGTATTTTAATATGAATGCTAGTTGATGGAAAATGAAAATTTCCTCTTCAATGTTCAGGTATCAGATTTTAAATTATATAGTCGTGAGCACGTTGCTACTATTCATCCAAACTTGGAAAGGCATTATCCGTTTGATAGATGGGTCTCTCGCACAATTGAATGTCCACAACAACAAGCAAGGTAAATCGAGCACAAGGTGTGAATATAAATAATTGATAAAAAATTATTGACAATTAAAATGCTATTGTTCTTTACAGCGTTGACTGTGGCTTCTTTGTGATGCAATACATTCGATGTCTCCTATATGATATGAAGATGGACTTCAAACAAGGAGACATGAAAAAGATTAGAATTGATGTAATGGTAGCAATTTTGAGGGATAAATATTTTCAAACATTGGATTAAATATCCAGTCTTGTAAGGCAAAAACTTGTATAGATTGTAAATGCAATTATTACGTAGTGTAGGACTTTTAATATCTTTGTATGTAGTCTTTGTTGTATAATACGGTGGTATGTAGTGTATGAGAAGATTAGAAACTGCCACTGGAATATTAATAATATTGCATAGTGATTAGTCAGAAATATAAATCACAAAATACAAAATGCAATGCTGGTGCTTATCAGTGGAAAGAGACAATGTATATAAGTTGTAATGCGCACCATTTCTATCTTCTCAAAACTAAAATCATGGTAACGGTTGGGATTGTTTAAAAAATCAAATAGGCTCGGACCAACGGAGGTTTCCAGAGCACGTCACTAGGTTCCGTGCCAACTGCCACGGAGCAATACCTTATTAGAAATGGGGTATAAATACGTTTTGACACCAAATATACCATCTTCCTAGTTAGAACTTCACAGGGAACATGATTTCAGGTAGAACCAAGTAGGGGAGGGCCATCAGTGGGTTTTGGTGAAAACCCACTGATGGACCTAGACACATCGGATTGGACCCATTTCAGCTCTAGTGGTATTCTGGAGTTGCAAGGACTCAGAATCTGGTAGCAAATAATAATTTAAATATTTATAGGTGCTGGGAAAAATTTAAAATGCAATCAGCCTCCGTTGGGCCTGATATGCTTGGATATCAGGCCCAACGTGGGCCTGATATGCTTGGATATCAGGCCCACCGTGACCTTGACACTTATAAATGGCAACTGGCACGGAGCCATACTTCGTAATCCATGGTGTATAAATTATGTTTGACAGCATAAATACCATCTCCCCACCATGACCTTCACAGGGACTTGATTTCATGAAAATCCAAGTAGGGGAGGGTCATCAGTGGGTTTTGGTCAAAATCCACTGATGGACCTAGACACATCGGATTAGACCCATTTCAGCGCTAGTGGTATTCTGGAGTTGCAAGGACTCAGAATCTGGTGGCAAATAAATATTTAAATATTTATAGGTGCTGGGAAAAATTTAAAATACAATCAGCCTCCGTTGGGCCTGATATGCTTGGATATCAGGCCCAACGTGGGCCTGATACGCTTGGATATCAGGCCCAACGTGGGCCTAATATCCAAGCATATCAGGCCCAAAGTCGCCTTGGCACTTATAAATGGTAACTGGCACAGAGCCATACTTCGTAATCCATGGTTTATAAATTATGTTTGACACCATAAATACCATCTCCCCACCAAGACCTTCACAGGGGACTTGATTTCATGAAAATCCAAGTAGGGGAGGGCCATTAGTGGGTTTTGGTCAAAACCCACTGATGGACCTAGACACATCGGAATGGACCCATTTCAGCTCTAGTGGTATTCTGGAGTTGCAAGGACTCAGAATCTGGTGGCAAATAAATGTTTAAATATTTATAGGTGCTGGGAAAAATTTAAAATACAATCAGCCTCCGTTGGGCCTGATATGCTTGGATATCAGGCCCAAAGTCGCCTTGGCACTTATAAATGGCAACTGGCACGGAGCCATACTTCGTAATCCATGGTTTATAAATTATGTTTGACACCATAAATACCATCTCCCCACCAAGACCTTCACAGGGACTTGATTTCATGAAAATCCAAGTAGGGAAGGGTCATCAAACCCACCGATGGACCTAGACACATCGGAATGGACTCATTTCAGCTCTAGTGGTATTCGGAGTTGCAAGGACTCAGAATCTGGTGGCAAATAAATGTTTAAATATTTATAGGTACCGGAAAAATTTAAATACAATCGCCTCGATATGCTTGATATCGCAACGGGCCCGATACGCTGGATATCGTTTAACGTGGGCCCGATATCCAAGCATATCAGCCCAAAGTCGCCTTGGCACTTATAAATGGCGGCACGGAGCCATACTGTAATCCATGGTTTATAAATTATGTTTGACACCATAAATACCATCTCCCCACCAAGACCTTCACAGGGGACTTGATTTCATGAAAATCCAAGTAGGGGAGGGCCATCAGTGGGTTTTGGTCAAAACCCACTGATGGACCTAGACACATCGGAATGGACCCATTTCAGCTCTAGTGGTATTCTGGAGTTGCAAGGACTCAGAATCTGGTGGCAAATAAATGTTTAAATATTTATAGGTGCTGGGAAAAATTTAAAATACAATCAGCCTCCATTGGGCCTGATATGCTTGGATATCAGGCCCAACGTGGGCCTGATACGCTTGGATATCAGGCCCAACATGGGATGATATCCAAGCATATCAGGCCCAAAGTCGCCTTGGCACTTATAAATGGCAACTGGCACGGAGCCATACTTCGTAATCCATGGTTTATAAATTATGTTTGACACCATAAATACCATCTCCCCACCAAGACCTTCACAGGGGACTTGATTTCATGAAAATCCAAGTATGGGCAAAACCCGCTGATGGACCTAGACACATCGGAATGGACCCATTTCAGCTCTAGTGGTATTCTGGAGTTGCAAGGACTCAGAATCTGGTGGCAAATAAATGTTTAAATATTTATAGGTGCTGGGAAAAATTTAAAATACAATCAGCCTCCGTTGGGCCTGATATGCTTGGATATCAGGCCCAACGTGGGCCTGATATCCAAGCATATCAGGCCCAAAGTCGCCTTGGCACTTATAAATGGCAACTGGCACGGAGCCATACTTCGTAATCCATGGTTTATAAATTATGTTTGACACCATAAATACCATCTCCCCACCAAGACCTTCACAGGGGACTTGATTTCATGAAAATCCAAGTAGGGGAGGGCCATTAGTGGGTTTTGGTCAAAACCCACTGATGGACCTAGACACATCGGAATGGACCCATTTCAGCTCTAGTGGTATTCTGGAGTTGCAAGGACTCAGAATCTGGTGGCTAATAATAATTTAAATATTTATAGGTGCTGGGAAAAATTTAAAATACAATCAGCCTCCGTTGGGCCTGATATGAATATCATTTAATAAAGCAGTATTCTATCTCCCCCTAATATAAACTCCAAGCATTCTTACAGGGGCCTGATCAAAATAATAAAATAACATCAATTTTAATAGTCACCTTCCATAGGGTAGAAAAGAAAAGGTGTGCACTGTTCCGTGCCAACTGGCACGGAGCCATACTTCGTTATCCATGGTGTATAAATTATGTTTGACAGCATAAATACCATCTCCCCACCATGACCTTCACAGGGGACTTGATTTCATGAAAATCCAAGTAGGGGAGGGCCATCAGTGGGTTTTGGTCAAAACCCACTTATGGACCTAGACACATCGGATTGGACCCATTTCAGCGCTAGTGGTATTCTGGAGTTGCAAGGACTCAGAATCTGGTGGCAAATAAATGTTTAAATATTTATAGGTGTTGGGAAAAATTTAAAATGCAATCAGCCTCCGTTGGGCCTGATATGCTTGGATATTAGGCCCAAAGTGGCCTTGGTATGGTATCCTTTCTTATAAATTTAATTTACAATAATTTTATTCACCATAAATTTTAGTTACACAAACAGTAAATCATTACTACAATAAATTATTACAATTGTTCACTATTTCTATAGTTTAAAATTTTTGTCAGACATGATTTTGTGTCCAAGTCTAAATCTATAAGCTCTCATATCAGCTTGTACAAAGTCTGTAGATCTCCGGAACATCAAACTCTCTGCATAGCGCATTATAAAAAAAGCACAATCCAACCTACAAAACAAATGCACAATCCATCATAGAAAAGGCAAATAGAATTATTATGGAACATACACTAATACTTACGATTTGCTTTGTGTGGGGCCAATAACTTGCATCGTTTTATACTCTCTCCCGGAGAATGGTTCTAAACCTTTATGCCATATGTGATAGTATGACCAGTTCAGCTCCTTAAAAAACAACACCTACAAATATCAAACCATAGTAATTAATACATAAACAATGATTATTGGATATAAGAAATTTGTTACTTACAGTTTGATTAAAAACAGAAGTGTAAAGTTCTGTGGTGCCAAGAGAGTTATAATGAATTATTTGTCGTTCCTTCAGGTCCATGACCATTAGATGCCAATGATCATCTTGGTTATGTAGAGGACAAAAAATATATCTAATGTCCTTGTCGTCATCTGTTTTTGCAGTTTGTTTCAATGCATCCACGTGCATCATTCCGAACAAGTCCTATACAAATAATAGAGCTATTATGGTGACTGCATCCAATATATAATTTAAACAATTTACAATGAGATAAGGGACATACTGGGAATCCAACTCCACAAAATATGGATGGGTGGTATGGTGAGTTAGAGTGTTTGGCTTCATTAGCAAGAATATTCCAATAAACATTTATGCAATCCCCATTGGTATATTGTGTCCAATCAAATATTGTCATAAAAGATTGCATATCTAAGGAGAAATTATCATTTGCCCATATTGGTTGCACCGTCACCCTACACACAAGTATACAGTCAATGGTATTTAATAAATTGAAAATAAAAAAATTATCATTAACCTCCAATAATAATCCTTTGTTGACATGTGGGTTAAGAATTTAGGTTGGCAACTACGTTACCTTAACTGACTGAGCTTCAACAATGCATCGGCTATCACATCATCTTTGCTCTTTTTAAAAAATGTTTTTGCTTGCTGAGATAATTAAAATAATACTATGTCATTAAGGATTCTAAAATAACAACTTACCTACTCTCGACCGTACCTTCAATATTTTGGTTTTGACCTTGTTAATTTCATGACATTGTGTTTCTATCTGTGATGAACTTGTATTTTCTGTCTTTGATGGTGCAGGAGCATCTGGTTCGACACTAAGAACAACCTGTTTGCCTTTTTTTTGGTGCATTGGGATATCAACCTTCTCTGGGTTCTCTTTCTTTTGGGGCCTACCCGAAAATTAGTTGGAATTATAAGCAGATTAGGGTCTATGCCTTCTGATGCTGGGTCTATGCCTTCTGATGCTCTTGGCTCCCCTGATATGCTCTGTATGACTTGTTGGAGCTCTTTAATCTTATTTTCGGCATCGGCTATGATTTTGTCTTTTACAGTTAAAATTCTGTTATCCACGTCAGAATTTATAGTGTCAGCCTTGTTGCCACTCGTATCCCGTTCTTTACGCAGTTCACTTATTTGTTGATCCTTTTCTTTAAGCATAGCTTCCATATCAGCAATCACAATATCCTTTGCTGCTACTAGACTATCCTTTTCTTCTATCACCGTTGCCAGGTTTTTATTAGCTTCCTCCAAACTTTGAGAAGCTTTATATAATTCTTGCTTTAAACTCTCAATTTTGTTATCCTTTTCCTTGCACAAACTACAATCTACGGTATCGTCACACTGGAGTTGGCCTTCTTCGGCTTGATGTAAAGATCCTTGGCCAACCAACTCAAGATACTCAGATGGCTGAGGCCGGTTTGGTAGTAAATTAAACTCTGATTCTGTCGGAATTAAATCTACTAAAATTTTATTTGCAGTTACACGGTCTATCATTTTTTTGACTGTGTCAACATGATAGTTAGGTCACCTCCACCGTAGTATTCTTGGCAATTTTTCTGGATGGTCTCGATCAATAATGTTGATGTGCTCACACACCCATACCTACAATATGATTATAAAAATAATTCATAATCTTTACAAATATCGTGATATATATGTAATCGGACTTACAGCCAATATATTTGGAAATCCCTTGAGCAAGGGGGCCTTGGGCGTTGCATTAGCAACCTGTGGTTTTGGTCTTAATGTAAGCTCCAATCCAATGGAGTCTAATTGTTGAGCCATGAAACTGTATACCGCATTACATCAGTTAAACCTAGCTAAGTTGTCAAAATCATCTACACAGTCAATTAGGGAAAGCACAGGTATTCTTAGAACACTGCTACTCCCACAAAACAGAACTGAAGATGACAGTACAGCTTGTCGTTTGATCTATACTTTCTAATCAGTTTCTCTAAATGTTTGGCAGAACAATCCGATTCTCGGAAAAACTCCATGTACAGTGCGCTTGAAGCCTCATTTCAATCGAGACGAACTATATCTCCATTGTCGGGTAGGCCAAGAATCAGTCCCACATCTACCTTTGTAAAATTGAGCTTCTTCCCATGGAAGATAAAGTTTTTTCCTCATGATCCCAGTTATCAAACATATTTTGTACCTGAGCTCTTACAAAAGAACTATCAGGGAGGTCGAGGATCCAGGAAAAAGGTGTGCCTCGAATCATCTGTTCTTGTTCTGAAGTCGGGTTAACAGAAGAGATAAACTTTCTGAAGTGGCAAATGGTACTTTTCCAGTTCATTCTTTTAGTTCTTCCTCTGTTGACGTAACTTTGATAAGTTGGTCGATCAGCACACAGACTTGTGGAGACTTCTTTTGTTGCCATTGCGAACCTACGTACTGTATAACCAAACACAGAAAAACTCTACGCTCTTATTCTAACACACCCACACAAACCCTAGGTTAACCGGTTATAGAAAGCTTAACTAAATGAGCAACCGACCTCCGTACGGAAATGATTCTTGAACGCCGGTGAAGGAAGAGTGGGTTTTGGCCCGGAGCTGCGTTGAATGGCTTCGAGAAGAAGATGAAGAACGAAGCAGGAGAGTGTGCGCTTTTGCAGATTGAAACTTGGGCCTGATATCTCATTAATTTATTTTATCTAATCGCCTCGATTTATGTGTAAGATTATTTATTATTAATTTGAAATATTACTTTTTATATTATCAGCCCCACGTTGGGCCTGATATCCAAGCATATCAGGCCCAACGGAGGCTGATTGCATTTTAAATTTTTCCCAGCACCTATAAATATTTAAATTATTATTTGCCACCAGATTCTAAGTCCTTGCAACTCCAGAATACCACTAGCGCTGAAATGGGTCCATTCCGATGTGTCTAGGTCCATCAGTGGGTTTTGACCAAAACCCACTGATGGCCCTCCCCTACTTGGATTTTCATGAAATCAAGTCCCCTGTGAAGGTCTTGGTGGGGAGATGGTATTTATGGTGTCAAACATAATTTATACACCATGGATTTCGAAGTATGGCTCCGTGCCAGTTGCCATTTATAAGTGTCAAGGCCACTTTGGGCCTGATATGCTTGGATATCAGGCCCACGTTGGGCCCGATATCCAAGCGTATCAGGCCTGATATCCAAGCATATCAGGCCCAACGAAGCCTGATTGTATTTTAAATTTTTCCCAGCACCTATAAATATTTAAACATTTATTTGCCACCGATTCGAGTCCTTGCAACTCCAGAATACCACTAGAGCTGAAATGGGTCCATTCCGATGTGTCTAGGTCCATCAGTGGGTTTTGACCAAAACCCACTGATGGCCCTCCCCTACTTGGATTTTCATGAAATCAAGTCCCCTGTGAAGGTCTTGGTGGGGAGATGGTATTTATGGTGTCAAACATAATTTATAAACCATGGATTACATAGTATGGCTCCGTGCCAGTTGCCATTTATAAGTGCCAAGGCGACTTTGGGCCTGATATGCTTGGATATCAGGCCCACATTCAAGCATATCAGGCCCAACGGAGGCTGATTGTATTTTAAATTTTTCCCAGCACCTATAAATATTTAAACATTTATTTGCCACCAGATTCTGAGTCCTTGCAACTCCAGAATACCACTAGAGCTGAAATGGGTCCATTCCGATGTGTCTAGGTCCATCAGTGGGTTTTGACCAAAACCCACTGATGGCCCTCCCCTACTTGGATTTTCATGAAATCAAGTCCTCTGTGAAGGTCTTGGTGGGGAGATGGTATTTATGGTGTCAAACATAATTTATAAACCATGGATTACGAAGTATGGCTCCGTGCCAGTTGCTATTTATAAGTGCTAAGGCGACTTTGGGCCTGATATGCTTGGATATCAGGCCCAACGGAGGCTGATTGTATTTTAAATTTTTTCCAGCACCTATAAATATTTAAACATTTATTTGCCACCAGATTCTGAGTCCTTGCAACTCCAGAATACCACTAGCGCTGATATGGGTCCAATCCGATGTGTCTAGGTCCATCAGTGGGTTTTGACCAAAACCCACTGATGGCCCTCCCCTACTTGGATTTTCATGAAATCAAGTCCCCTGTGAAGGTCTTGGTGGGGAGATGGTATTTATGGTGTCAAACATAATTTATACACCATGGATTACGAAGTATGGCTCCATGCCGCCATTTATAAGTGCCAAGGCGACTTTGGGCTGATATGCTTGGATATCAGGGCCTGATATCCAAGCATATCGGGCCCAACGGAGGCTGATTGTATTTTAAATTTTCCAAGCACCTATAAATATTTAAACATTTATTTACCACCAGATTCTAAGTCCTTGCAACCCGTATACCACTAGCTTATATGGGTCTAACTGACAGGTGTTAGGTCCATCGCTGGTTTTGACCAAACCCACCGATGGCCCTCCCTACTTGGATTTTCATGAAATCAAGTCCCCGTGAAGGTCTTGGTGGGAGATGGTATTTATGGTGTCAAACATAATTTATAAACCATGGATTACAGTATGGCTCCGTGCCAGTTGCCATTTATAAGTGCCAGGCGACTTTGGGCCTGATATGCTGATATCAGGTGGTGATATAGGTTCCCAGCTGTCGATTGTATTTTAAATTTTTCCCAGCACCTATAAATATTTAAACATTTATTTGCCACCGGATTCTGAGTCCTTGCAACTCCGTAATACCACTAGCGCTGATATGGGTCACATGTGTCTAGGTCCATCGGTGGGTTTTGACCAAAACCCACCGATGGCCCTCCCTACTTGGATTTTCATGAAATCAAGTCCCTGTGAAGGTCATGGTGGGGAGATGGTATTTATGGTGTCAAACATAATTTATACACCATGGATTACGAAGTATGGCTCCGTGCCAGTTGGCACGGAACAGTCCACACCTTTTCTTTTCTACCCTATGGAATCGATTACTACACTCCCTTTGTGCATGTTTTAACACATCTATATTTCACTACATATTAATGTGACTTTGAAATTACGAACCCCTTCCTGTTGAATTGAAATGTATCGCATTTTTATTTGACACAATGGAGATATGGTGTGAAGTATTATTTCTGCCTTGCAGGTGATGGTTTACACTTCTCATACCTACCATAAAACTGTAACACAAACTAAATACTCCATAAACGTATATAACAGAAACATCACTTTTAACAACTGTTTGTCTTACAAACCTATTTATGTACTTCATACAAAACATATGCCTCAACTCCTCGAATTTACAATTCAGTCAAGATCCAGGGGCTGGCGGCATTCTACAGGTCCTCCGATTATGGCCCAGTTGTTTGCACCTGCTGCATTTGATTTTTACCTTCCCATTATGTTTTGACTCGATCCTTGCCTTCTTTCGCCTACCAGGCTGCACAAGGCTACGTGGACATAGCACTATAATGTTGTTGATGTTGGGATCCTTTGTACGGCTAGAGAGGGGGGGTGTGAATAGCCGACCCCAATTCGTTCGATTCTTTCTACAATGTCGAGTTAGCGCAGCGGAAATAAAACAATAGAAGCGACAAAGAAAGAAATCAAACCTCAAACTCGATGGATGTAACGAGGTTCGGAGATTAGGGCTCCTACTCCTCGGCGTGTCCGTAAGGTGGACGAGTCCGGTCAATCCGTCGGTGGATGAGTCCCCGGAGAACCGGCTAATATAAACTCCTTATGGGTGGAGAAACCTCGCCACACTCTTTTGCAACAGCAAACAAAGGAGTACAACAATGGAGAAAACAAACAAGAACAATAGAAATTGTAATACACTTGCTTGCCTCTTGTTGTCGACTGGAACCTTGATGAAGCAGCAGCTTCTCGGATCCAGCAGCTAGAACACCAGCAGGAAACTCACGCAGAGCTTCGACGAGTTCAACAGAACTCAGCACAATGAGAGCTCAACCAAAGCTCAGCAGGAAGCAGAAAAGATTCAGCCGAAGGAGAGAGGAATCTTTGGCTCGCAGCCGTAGCCCTCCTTTTATAACCTGCGAAGAAAGCGAAGAAAACACAGAAGAAATCTAGCCGTTGCGTCGCTCGGATCGGCCGGGGACCGATCAGGACCTATATTCGATCGGTCCCGCATCGATCGCTTTCTTCACGTAAGGCGCCCACCTTCGCGGGTTCTCGATCGGCGTGGACCGATCAAACCGGATCGGTCCACGCATCGATCCCAACCTCAGCGACATCGTCTCGATCGGTCCCTGCATCGATCAGATATGGCCCGATCGGTGGACCGATCACCGCCTCTTTTGCCTCTGTTGCTGGCGATCGGTCACCGTATCGACAAGAATCAACAGAGCTTCATGTCGATCGGTCACCGGACCGATCGAGAAACAGTATCCGGATCGGTCTGGTGACCGATCCAGAGCTTGGGTATGGCCCAAACCAAGTCCCAAGACTTCCAAACCAATATCCGGTCAACCTTGACCTATTGGTACTTCATCCCTAACATCTGGTCACTCCCTTGACCTGCTAGAACTCCCTGCCAAGTGTCCGGTCAATTCCTTTGACCTACTTGGACTTTCCAACACCAGAAGTCCGATCATCCCTGATCCATCTGGATTTTCCCTTGCCTGGCTTCACTCACCAGGACTTTCACCTGGCTTCACTCACCAGGATTTCCACACTGCCTAACATCCCAGTTAGGACTTTCTCACTGCCTGGCTTCACTCACCAGGACTTTCCCACTGCCTGGCTTCACTCACCAGGACTTTCCACACTGCCTAACATCCCAGTTAGGACTTTCTCATTCACCTAGCTTCACTCACTAGGATTTTCACCTGGCTTCACTCACCAGGATTTCCCGAATGCCTGGCTTCACTCACCAGGACTTTCACCTTCACCTAGCTTCACTCACTAGGATTTTTCCCCGTGCCAAACTCCCTGTTTGGACTTTCCCCGTGCCAAGTCTCCATACTTGGACTTTTCCAGTGCCAAGCTCCCTGCTTGGACTTTTCCGTGCCAAGTCCCCATACTTGGACTTTTCCAGTGCCAAGCTCCCTGCTTGGACTTTTCCGTGCCAAGTCTCCATACTTGGACTTTTCCCGAATCAGGTCAACCAGGTCAACCTTGACCTACGGTTGCACCAATAATCTCCCAAACATCTATTCTTGTCCCACATCAAGAATAGAACTCTCTCACGAGTGTCAAACATCAACATGCAACACAACTAGGTCAACCTTGACCTAAGGTTGCACCGACAATCTTCCCAAGTCAAACATCAAAATACAACTCGAGTCACGTCAACTCGAGTCGGGTCAACCAGGTCAACCTTGACCTAAGGTTGCACCAACAATCTCCCCCTTTTTGATGTTTGACAAAATCATAATCAAGTTAGGTTAACCCGATAACCTAACTTAGGTTTTCCAACCATCTTCCAATGTCCAATGTTCTTTCCTTGAACATTCTCTAGACATTCTCCCCTTAGGTTAACCTGATAACCTAACTTGGGTTCTCTAATAATTCTCCCCCTTTTTGACACACATCAAAAAGTATTCCAATGTTCTTCCTCGAACATTCCTTGACAATCTTCCCCTAGCTTAGGTTAAACCGATAACCTAACTTGGGTTCTCCAATAATTCTCCAATGAACACTCTCCCCTTTTTGACACACATCAAAAAGAATAAGGAGGGTATCAAGGTCAAGAGTTTCTTCCAATGAAAGTCCCATACCTTTCATTGAAACTCTTATTTTCCCTCGATACTAAGCTCAACAATCCACTTAGTGATAATCCCATATCACTAATCCTCAAGGAGTAAAACTCCCTAAAAGTCAACTCCCCTTGACTAATAGTTAAAACTCCCTAAAGGCCAACTCCCCTTGACCATTGCACCAACAATGTCTTGGAGAGTTTCAAACCTTTAGAAATCTAAAACCCAACTTTCAGCCGAGATTTCAGACATGCAGTCGAATTTCAGCACATTGGCACGCTATCAGACCTCACTGGATCGGTCACCAGACCGATCCACAGCACTCTGGATCGGTCCAGTGACCGATCCAGCCCTCCCTGGATCGGTCCAGCGACCGATCCAGACACTGATCACAGGGATTTCTGATTTTTCCTCTCCCGAAATTCAGAAACCCCTAATAAATTCCAGAAAATTCGAAAAATTGTGAAATTTTGAGGATACATTCCTCATATCATACACTACCATGGAAAAATAATTTTCTATGAAAATAGTTTCCATTTTCAAATCTTGATACAAAGTTCAAAAACTTTGAAATAGTTCAAGTTTTAACTCAACTTTGTATCACAATGTTCAATGATGAATGCTATCACTAGGAAAGCTTCATCAAGGTTTTTCAAATCAATTTTAAAATGCTTTTAAAACCATTTGAATTTAGGACCACAATCTTAGGGCTAAATGTACATGACTTGTACACAAGCTTTCCCTATGATCCCTCTTTTCTTGAATTAGGCTCATCTAGGTACAAAAACTATGCACCTTGATCCTAACTCATGATCCTAATATCTCACACACATCTAAGGTGTATCAAACCACATTCAAGTCAATTTGATGTGAGATATGGGTTAAGGTCAACTTAGGCTAAGTTCTCATGCATTTTCTAAACTACAGTTTGATCTCAATATCAAAATGTGTTTTTCATCCTTAAACCAATTCAATTGATTATTAATGCAAGAGATGATGACATGGCATAAATGATATCATAAGTAAAAACATGTGCCAATGTCATGATGTCATGGCATAAAGCTTGAAAACTTAAATAAAGCATGACATATAATAACCTAAGCATTATCATGACATTTCAAGTGATCATAACTTAAATATGATGTCATGACATGGCATATGGCAACCAATCATGGCAAGTTAGCACAAATAAAATACCTAAATCTCTATCTAAGTATCCTTAGCCTTAGCTAACTTAAAATCTAACCCTAGATTGCCCATATATCCCTAAGAGAAAACCAAAATCCCAATTATGGTATTTCTCTAGGTTTTCCTCAAATTGTGCCACTTAAGATTAAAAATGATATTTCCACCATTAGGCACATTTAGCTCTTCAAGGGAGTAAATGATAATTCCATTTCATTTTCAAAAGTTCTCAAAACCTTGAAAATGCTCCTTGAGTGTCAATTTCCTCAAAGTTGGGTTAACTACCCTTCTTATTGGAGTTGACACTCTCTAACCCATTTATGGGGTAGAGAAGATGCTCCTAGGAACCCAATACCTATTTGAGCTCATTGGGTTCACTAAATATTCACTAGGGATAACTTCCCTAGCAACCCTCCTAATGACCCTCTTAGGCTTTAAAGCCTTGGTCATTTGGGTCTCATCAAGGTCAACTATAGGGGTGACTCCCCTTGTGACCTTGGTAATGGTCTTCCTAGCCCTAGGTTTTGTTCCATAATCAAATGGAACATTGTGGTAGGTGGGCTTGACCATTTGGGACTTAGGTTTGTGACCCAAACCTTTCTTGTCCTTGGGCTTTGGTTTTTGACCCTTAAACCCTAGAGATGACTTCTCCATGTTTTTAAGAGCCTTTTCTAAATTATCAAGTCTTGACCTCAAGACTTGATTTTCCCTTTCTAATACCTCAAGTTTTAATTTGTCATTTTCTCTTGAGATATTCCTAGGCATGTGTCTAGTCTTTTTGGGATTTCTACCTAGGTTATCCTTAGCCTTAGATGGGTTGATCCTAGGGTTAGCCTTCCTAGTGTTATCCTTATCTAGGCTCACATGTTTGGCACCTAAGCACATATATTGATTCCTAAGATTATCATGCTTATCATTATTTGCAATTGCAATAAAACTCCTAGCATGCATTTTATTAGAATTGCAAAAATGAACCTTAGAGGTTACCTTAGGGTTTGCCTTAGCTCCCCCTATCGATGTGCCCGGTCTCTTGCCCTTGTGAGGTTGCCTCCCCCTCGGACAATGGCTCCTATAGTGTCCCCTTTGTTTGCATTGGAAGCACACGATGTGCTCCTTGCCCTTGCGTTTCGGGACTCCGGCTTCCTTGACCTTTGGCGCCGGTGGAGTCTTTCTTACCCTCTTTGGACACTTACTCTTGTAATGTCCATGTTTCCTACACTCAAAACACATTATGTGTAATTTGCTTGAAATCACAGTGTTTGAGTTACCTAGGGTTGTGGATGGAGATGAGCTTTCTTCTTCAACCCTTCCGGAGGTGGAAACTTCTTCTTCTTGCTCGAACTTGAGCAAGAGGAACTCTCCTCCTCTTCTTCCTTGGATGTTGAGTAGCCCTCAACTCCCAATTCGCTCCCTCCATGATGTGAGCTACTTGGCTCACTAGGCTCCTCTTCATGGCTTGAAGTGGAACTCTCCTCATGGTACTTGGCCAAGTTATCCCACAACTCCTTGGCATTGTTGTATTCACCTATCTTACGCAAAATATTAGTAGGTAATGAAAATTCAATTGTTTTAGTTACCTCATTGTTGATCGTTGATTGATGGACTTGTTCCTTTGTCCACTTGTTCTTCTCTAGAGGCTCTCCTTCTTTATCCATTGGAGGAGTAAACCCTTCTTGTACACAAAACCAATTCCACATATTAGTCCTAAGAAAATACATCATCCTTACCTTCCAATAAGCGAAGTTGTCGTTGTAGAAGGGTGGAATGGTGATGTCTTCTCCGAATTGATCCATCTCTAGCGCTTGTGCTCCCACGGGTGTGAATCCGATGAAGAGCAACCTGGCTCTGATACCACTTGTTGGGATCCTTTGTACGGCTAGAGAGGGGGGGTGTGAATAGCCGACCCCAATTCGTTCGATTCTTTCTACAATGTCGAGTTAGCGCAGCGGAAATAAAACAATAGAAGCGACAAAGAAAGAAATCAAACCTCAAACTCGATGGATGTAACGAGGTTCGGAGATTAGGGCTCCTACTCCTCGGCGTGTCCGTAAGGTGGACGAGTCCGGTCAATCCGTCGGTGGATGAGTCCCCGGAGAACCGGCTAATATAAACTCCTTATGGGTGGAGAAACCTCGCCACACTCTTTTGCAACAGCAAACAAAGGAGTACAACAATGGAGAAAACAAACAAGAACAATAGAAATTGTAATACACTTGCTTGCCTCTTGTTGTCGACTGGAACCTTGATGAAGCAGCAGCTTCTCGGATCCAGCAGCTAGAACACCAGCAGGAAACTCACGCAGAGCTTCGACGAGTTCAACAGAACTCAGCACAATGAGAGCTCAACCAAAGCTCAGCAGGAAGCAGAAAAGATTCAGCCGAAGGAGAGAGGAATCTTTGGCTCGCAGCCGTAGCCCTCCTTTTATAACCTGCGAAGAAAGCGAAGAAAACACAGAAATCTGGCGTTGCGGCTAGTGCCCTGAATCGGTCGGGACCGATCGGACCTTATTCGATCGGTCCCCGCATCGATCAAGGCGCCCACCTTCATGCGGGTTCTGATCGATGCCGTGGACCGATCAAAGACACCGATCGGTCCACGCCGATCCCAACCTCGCGACATCGTCTCGATCGGTCCCGCACCGATCGACATCCTGATCGGTGTGGACCGATCACCGCCTCTCTTTGCCTCGTTGCGATCGGTCACGGGCCGATCGATGCAAGAAAACAGAGCTTGTTGATCTCGATCGGTCACCGCACCGATCAGAGAAAACAGTATCACCGGATCGGTTTGGTGACCGATCCGAGCTTGGGTTTGGCCCAAACCAAGTCCCAAGACTTCCAAACCAATATCCGGTCAACCTTGACCTATTGGTACTTCATCCCAACATCTGGTCACTCCCTTGACTGCCCCTCCCCAAGTGTCCGTCAATCCTTTGACCTACTTGACTTTCCAACACCGTAAGTCCGATCATCCCCGATCCATCTGGATTTTCCTTGCTCGGCTTCACTCACGGGACTTTCACCGGCTTCACTCACCAGATTTCCACATTGCCTAACATCCCAGTTAGGACTTTCCCACCGCCTCGCTTCACTCACCGGACTTTCCCACTGCACGGCTTCACTCACGGGACTTTCCACACCGCCTAACATCCCGTTAGGACTTTCTCATTCACCTAGCTTCACTCACTAGATTTTCACCTGGCTTCACTCACAGGATTTCCCAGCTGCTTCACTCACCAGGACTTTCATCTTCACCTAGCTTCACTCACTAGGATTTTTCCCCGTGCCAAACTCCCTGTTTGGACTTTCCCCGTGCCAAGTCTCCATACTTGGACTTTTCGCGTGCCAAGCTCCCTGCTTGGACTTTTCCGTGCCAAGTCCCCATACTTGGACTTTTCCAGTGCCAAGCTCCCTGCTTGGACTTTTCCGGTGCCAAGTCTCCATACTTGGACTTTTTCCCGAATCAGGTCAACCAGGTCAACCTTGACCTACGGTTGCACCAATAATCTCCCAAACATCTATTCTTGTCCCACATCAAGAATAGAACTCTCTCACGAGTGTCAAACATCAACATGCAACACAACTAGGTCAACCTTGACCTAAGGTTGCACCGACAATCTTCCCAAGTCAAACATCAAAATACAACTCGAGTCACGTCAACTCGAGTCGGGTCAACCAGGTCAACCTTGACCTAACGTTGCACCAACAGTTGACACCCCTAGGCCAAAATTCTTTGCTTCGACAGGGGTAAATACGATCCATGTATATCGTTTTCCAATTATGTGAATGAAAGTAATGCTCACAATATGGGAGTGTATCCATGTTCTGGTGAATTATGACGGTATTTGCATGTGAGCAAGGCAATCCTGAAATTTGAAACTCTCCACAGTTACAATATTTCCTCTCCAAATCAACAATGTATGAAGCACCCCATGTCTCTACTTCCATTTCGGATTGAGAGTAGGGGTGGACTTTATATCGTCTAGCTTTCTCTCTCCTTGATTGCATTTCTTTGGTAGCATGAGGTGTCAACGCTACATACCATTTCGACGCTTCCTCCTTACGGTTACAGAACCATTGAGCTACCTTTCTTCTGGTATTATCAATTAACCTGTTTATCGGAAGTTCACGCGTCTCCTTGAACAAAGCATTTAAACTCTCTACACAATTGGTGGTTAGCATTGTGTACCTTCTCCCACTAAAGTGTGCATTAGCCCATCTTTTAGGGTCAATGTTCTGAAGCCACTTATGAGCATCTGGATGTTTTTCAAGCATGGACTGCATTATGAGATCATATTGTAGTGTTGTGTTTGCTCGAGCTGCGCCCAAAACAACCCTAAACCGACCTACTGCAGTATCATTACCATATTGCAAGACATGTGGTGGCAACAAAAAGCATGATGGGCGGTAGGGTATACTTTCCTAACTGCTGCTATAATGCCACGATGTCTATCTGATACTATACTCATTGACTGGATCAACATTAAAGAATCTCTTCGTATGATCCAGAAACCACTCTCATGCAGACCCACATTCAACTTCAGCGATTCCAAAGGCTACTGGGAGGACATTGTCATTAGCATCTATTGATGTAGCCATCAACAACACACCCGGATATTTGCCTCTTAGGTGTGTGGCATCAATTCCAATTAATTTACGCAGATAAGACCTAAATACTCTCCTACAAGCTCCAAAACCCCAAAAACATCGTTGGAACTGATTATCCCCATTCCTGTGTAGTGCAACATAGGTTTCAGGATCCCTTACTCTTAACTCACGCAGATATAGTGGAAGATCTCTATATGCTTGATCATAATCTCCAACAACTTTCTTCATCGCTTTCTCTCGAGCTATGTAAGCTTTTCTGTAGGATATGGTCACTCCGAACCTGGCTTTTATATCTGCTATAATCATACTTGGCTTGTATTGTTCATTA
The DNA here is from genome assembly GCF_018446385.1 of Zingiber officinale. Classification (NCBI taxonomy): domain Eukaryota; kingdom Viridiplantae; phylum Streptophyta; class Magnoliopsida; order Zingiberales; family Zingiberaceae; genus Zingiber; species Zingiber officinale. The sequence goes on from NC_056003.1 coordinate 119,630,943, forward strand.
GCAAGAAATTGCTATTCAACAAAAGAAGCTACAAAGGATGAAGAGCATGCTTGATGATCAGCACTTTCCCTAATGGTGTCACATTGGTGTTCCTTTATATATTTCGTAACAATAAACTCGACATCCCCCCTGGCAACTACTCTCCACTTACACGGTTGATTGAAGCAGACAACTTTTACTTTATTTTTCCGAGTGTCAACTGGGTTATATCTCATATGTTTAACCATGGCATGCTTCACAAGTTGATTCTTGAACTCTTGTCGAGACTGAAATATCTGTCCTACAAAAAATTCATGCTGATCTGTTGCCTCTTCAATTGGCCTTTGGAGCAATCGAGAATTTAGAATATATGGATCATCAGCTATTGGGAACTCCTCCTCTAAGTCACTATACTGCTCTTGAGATATTTCATATTGTTCAGTCTGCATATCATCAGCAAAGAATTCTTGTACATTTGGATTGCATTGCATTTCCTCTCCATTTCGGTTATAATACCCTTCCTCCTCACTCCAACTAGGCTCATAGTAATCAACAAGTGTTGCACACGGGTTCAGAACCTCATCTTCTTGAATACTAGCTTCTTCATTTAGATCAAATGTGAAATTACTGTTCGTATTTCTATTTGTGTTATGCACATAATTATACTGTGAAGATGATGGAATATTTGTTCTGGATACTTCTCCTACATTATCTGCATGTCCAATGCTAGAAGTTGCATCAAGAGTATTCCATATCTCATATAGAATTTCGTCAGTTATATGATCATCCCTGATAAATAAATTAAAAAACTATTTTAGTAAATTTGCAACTACATAATCATTTTTTGTAGTTAAATTGTAATTTTGCTCAAACTAGGAACGGTCTGATGTAAAAGCAAAGTTTTAACCACATAACACATTATCGATATCAGACTCTACGTGGTTCTGATATCTATGATATCAGGCCCACGTTGGGCATGATCTCATAGATATCAAGCCACTTTTGAAGCAGATACTTCTTGTAAACTAGGACCACCACTGACTAAACCCTAGCCAAACTTAACTATCAACGTCAAAAACTAACATGAATTAAATCGATTAAGTCTTCTATTACATCATAATTCAGGTGTTATTGAATATTATTCCCCACACAACCAAAATTAACCATAGTACCACTTTTTGCTGCCACCCTTCACAGACAAATGGTGTACTTTTTATTTACCTTCACTACCCTATTTTACAGTAAAAAAATCCATACATACATGTCTAAATCTTTAAATGTGTGCTTCTACTCATTTCCCTCTTGCAAGAAGTTTGTCTTTCTCGGCTGACCTTCTTAACTTAATTTGTCCTTGGTCTCCTCTAGCAACTCTTACGCAATTATGCCATAAACCTAACTGGTCTATTGCAATCGCCAACCACCACGAGCAGTAATGGCAAGCGCAGGGTTCATATTTTTTTTTCTTTCAAGTTTATAACACCACACAGAGGGACGAAGGGAGAGAGACGGTGAGAAGACGTGTATCCGAACCACAAATTATTTTTCTATTCTACTTTCGGCTTGAATGCTTGGAAAAATGTGTTTGAAAAAGGCGGTTGCCAGGTTAGCCAGAGGGGTAATCTGGGGATTGATTTTGGTAAACTCCGCATTTTGGTAAATACAAAACTATGATACGTTTTTTGGTAAATACATTAACCGTAGTACGTGTTTTGGTAAATTGCCGAAAAATAAATCTTTAATGTATTACAAATACGACTGATCTTAAACATTTCTTAAACTACCTTCAATTCATTTTATTTAAGTATCACTTTTAATGTGAATTTATTTCCTTCTCCCTTTTAAAAACATAATCATCGTTAAATAAACATGCACAACATATTTTTTCATATTTAAATAAAAAAAATAATTGTTCAGTCGACTTTATTAAGTTAATAAAAATATTACTTTACTAGCCAAGTGACGTGACATCACTAAAAAAAATGATTTAAAGACAAAAATTTAGGACAAATATTTTTCATCCTAAAATCGTAACAAGTTTGACGACAAAAATAAATTTTGACCTAAATTAGCAACGTAATATATAACAAAATATTTTCATCACAAATTCCCAACGAAAACTATTTTCATCACAAAATTCATCCAAGATTCTAGGATGAATTCTGGATTTGTCCCAGATTATGGAACGAATCCAAGATTCGTCCCAAAATTTGAGACGAATCCAGAATTCGTCCCAGATTAAAAAATATTTAAAAAGATTAAAAAGATTATAAGGGACGAATCCATGGATTCACCCCCAATTTTGGGAACGAATCCATGGACTCGTCCCCAATTTTGGTAACGAATCCTGGATTCGCCCCTAATTCTGGGATGAATCCAAGATTCGTCCCAGAATCGAAATGTTTTTAAAAAATGAAAAAATAATCGAAATCTTTAAATATGGATCTAGAGACATCAAAATTTTATGATAAAAGTTTCTATGTGTTTGTATCATTCTCGTGATCGTAAAAATGTCATCAACTATAATTTTGACCTAAAATTTTGAGTGTGATGATTTTTTAACCTGAATTAGGTCAAATTCAGGTTAAAAAATCACCACACAAAATATATTAGGTTAAAATTATGGATGAGGATATATTAACGATCGGTACAAAACTAGGAACCCACAGAAACTTGTTTCATGAAATTCTGAGGTCTCTAGGTCAATATTTAGGGCTTCTGAATGATTTTTCTTTTCTTTCTTTCTTTAAAATCTGGAATGAATCCAGGATTCGTCCCAGATTTAAAAAAAATAAAAAAAATAGAAAAATCATTCGAAAGTCTCAAAAATGGACCTAGAGATGTCGGAATTTTATGAAATAAGTTTCTATGGGTTTCTAATTTTCTTCTCATCATGAAAATACTATAATTCAGAATTTTAACCTAATATATATAGTGTAGTGATTTTTTAACATGAATTAGGTCATAATCATGTAAAAAAAATCACCATACTCAATATATTAGGTTAAAATTATGGATGAAGATATTTTTAAGATCATGAGAAAATTAGGAACCCATAGAAACTTGTTTCATGAAATTTCGACATCTCTAGGTCCATATTTGGGGCTTCCGAATGATTTTTTTTATTAAATCTGGGATGAATCCTGGATTCGTCCCAAATTCTGGGATGAATCTTGGATTCGTCCCAAATTCTAAAAAAATAAAAAGAAAAAAGAAAAATCATTCGGAAGCCTCAAATATGGATCTAGAGATGTCAGAATTTCATGAAACAAGTTTCTATGGGTTCCTAATTATTTTCTCATCATGAAAATACCATAATCCAGAATTTTAACCTAATATATTGAGTGTGGTGATTTTTTTAGCATGATTATGACCTAATTCATGTTAAAAAATCACCACATTCAATATATTAGGTTAAAATTCTGGATTATGGTATTTTCATGATGAGAAAATTAGAAACTCATAGAAACTTATTTCATGAAATTCCGACATATCTCGGTCTGTATTTAAGACTTTCGAATGATTTCTCTATTTTTTTTTTATTTTTTGAAATTTGGGACGAATCCAAGATTCGTCCCAAAATTTGGGACGATGATTCAACATATCTCCGTCCAAGATTTTTTAACATGAATTAGGTCATAATCATGCTAAAAAAATCACCACACTCAATATATTAGGTTAAAATTAAAGATAAAAATATTTTTAAGATCATGAGAAAATTAGAAACTCATAGAAACTTATTTCATGAAATTTCGACATCTGTAAGTCCATATTTAGTGAAACATAGATAGTTTACTATTAATTAGGCATGTTAACGTTCAACGCATGTTTGAATATGTGTCTAACACCTAAAATATAGACCTACAGATGTCAGAATTTCAAAAAACAAGAGTCTATGAGTTTTTAATTTTCTCCTGATCATAAATATATCCTCATCCTTAATTTAAAAATAATATATTGAGCATCATAATTTTTTTAACTTGAATTAGGTCAAATTCGGATTAAAAAATCACCACATAAAATATATTAGGTTAAAACTATGGATGAGGTCATATTAACGATCGATATAAAATTAGAAACTCATAAAAACTTGTTTCATGAAATTCTGAGATCTTTAAGTCTATATTTGGAGCTTCCGAATGATTTTTAATTTTTTTTAAAATCTAGGATAAATCTAAGATTCATCCCAAATTTTGGGATGAATCCAGGAATTCGTCCCTAAAAAAATAGAAAAATCATTCGAAAGCCTCAAATATGGACCTAGAGATGTCGAAATTTCATGAAATAAGTTTCTATGGGTTCCTAATTTTCTCCTCATCATGAAAATACCATAATCTAGAATTTTAACCTAATATATTGAGTGTGGTGATTTTTTAACATGAATTTGGTCATAATCATGTTAAAAAAATCACCACACTCAATATATTAGGTTAAAATTATGGATGAAGATATTTTTTAAGATCATGAGAAAATTAGGAATCTATAGAAACTTGTTTCATGAAATTTCGGCATCTGTAGGTCCATATTTATGGCTTCCGAATGTTTATTTTTATTTTTTTTTAAATCTAGGACGAATCCTGGATTCGTCCCAAAATTTGGAACGAATCCAGGAATTCGTCCCAAATTTTAGGACGAATCTTGGATTCGTCCCAGATTTCAAAAAAATAAAAAAAAAATAGAAAAATCATTCGGAAGCCTCACATATGGACCTAGAGATGTCGGAATTTCATGAAGCAAGTTTCTATGGGTTCCTAATTTTCTCCTCATCATGAAAATACCATAATCCAAAATTTTAACCTAATATATTGAGTATGGTGATTTTTTAACATGAATTAGGTTATAATTGTTGGTGTGGTTAGTACTAACGGTCTAACTCAAGTTTTGATGAATGATAAAGTAGGTTAAGTTAGTTTCATATTAATGTAAACTCTTCTACAAAGTGTGCAGGATAAGTCCAGCTAGGTCAACGGGTCGACCTGATAGCTGGCAAGAAGCCCAGACTGGTCGATGGGATGACCGGATGTCTGACACGAAATCCAGCTAGGTCGACGGGCTGATCGGATAGCTGGCACAAAGTTCAGTAGGTCGACGGGTTGATCGGATAGCTGGTACGAAGTCCAGACAGATCGACGGGCTGACCAGACGTCTGGAAGGTAAGTTGAGGTAAGTCACTAGAGCGGAGTGACTGTGAGGACGCGTTCCCGGGAAGGGAACTTAGGCGTCGATCCAACTTAGAACTATTTCAGAACTCTAAGTTGAGATCTTGACTGAATTCCGGTTTCGGTGAGACAGAATCTAATTACTATTCTGTTTAATTATAAACTGTGTTAACACTCTGTTTTACAGGATATATAATTTACATTTGTCTTCGGACTAACATTTTCTTGCAGAAAGGAGATTGCTGGAAAATAAGGGTTCGGGCGCCCGGAAGGGATCCGGGTACCCGGAGGCAAGTTTTATCCTCCAACATCAGGAGCCTCCTATATAAGGAGGGTGAAGGCTGGAGCAAAAATAACTGACAACACAAGATCTTCCATTGCTTGCTCTGCTGTGCTCTTGTGATGCTACGACCGACAAAGTGCTATTTGTCTTTTTACTCTTTATTGTCGGTATTTCTTTTTTCTTAAAAGCAATTCTGTACTTTTTTTTTGTAATATTTCGAATTGCTAGTGGATTGCCCAACGAAAGCACTCAATGAGTGTGAGCCTTGGAGTAGGAGTCGACCAAGTCTCCGAACCAAGTAAAAAATTACTTGTGTTAGCGTTGCTTTAATTTTATTTATTTCGTTGCATACTCGATCTTCTTTCCGACATTTTTTTGATATTCATGTTGGGTTTGCAAGGTTGCAAACATAGTCTCACATTGTAAAACATATGGGAAAGATCATGAGTTTATAAACAGAAAAGATATCTCCATTGGCATGAGACCTTTTGGGGAGAACCCAAGAACAAAGTCATGAGTGCCTAGGTCCAAAGTGGACAATATCATGTAAATGTGGAGATATCTAAATTCTTTTCGATCTTACAAGTGGTATCAGAGCCCGGACTACCAGAAGGTTTAACCACCGACTGTGCACAACAATCATGGTCTGATTAAACCATGTGGGTATAATATTACCTTGAACAAAGAAAGTGGGGGCTCCTATGTTCGAATTAAGAGAACCAGACACCAGATAAAAGGAAGTCCTAGTAGGTCGAGTGGATTGAAGGGTAGAGGACTTGGTGGGTCGAAGGATCGGACTTGGGAAGCATGTGGTCCTTTGTTTGAGGGGGGAGGGATTGTTGGGTTTGTAAGGTTGCAAACATAGTCCCATATTGTAAAACACATGTGAAAGATCATGAGTTTATAAAGAGAAAAGATATCTCCATTGGCGTGAGGCCTTTTGGGGAGTGCCCAAGAGCAAAACCATGAGGGTCTAGGCCCAAAGTGGACAATATCATGCAAATGTGGAGATATCTAAATTCTTTTCGATCCTACAATTCACCCCCCCTCTATCGAATTACACGATCCAACAATAATCGTGTTAAAAAATCACCACACTCAATATTGGCATCTCTAGGTCCATATTTGGAGCTTCCGAATGATTTTTTTTTCTTTTTAATTTTTTTTTTATATCTGGGATGAATCCTGGATTCGTCCCAAATTCTAGGATGACTCTTGGATTCATCCTAGATTTCAAAAAAATAAAAAAAATAGAAAAATCATTCGGAAGCCTCAAATATGGACCTAGAGATGTTAGAATTTCATGAAACAAGTTTTTATGAACTCCTAATTTTCTCTCCATCATGAAAATACAATAATCCAGAATTTTAACATATTATATTGAGTGTGGTGATTTTTTTTAACACGATTATGACATAATTCGTGTTTAAAAAGAAATGTGGCGATCACATCAGACGTGTATTAAGTCACGCCAAGAGTCGGGGGAAAAAAGCCAAACTTCATCACCAAAGAAAATTGGGAGAGGATCAGCAACTTTTAGGCAACGGAGGAAAGTAAGCAAAGGAGTAACCTTAATAGAATGAATCAATCTCACAATTCTAGTGACTCATCTACTATATATACAGGAGGCTCCATTAATATAGATGAGCATAGACGGAGATTGGTAATTTTTTAACTCTTACAATATTTTTTAATCTATATCAAATTATTTCGTTATTTGTAATCATGTTTTTCAGACCAAGGAAATGAGGAAGGAGCCCTCTTTCATTGATACTTTCACCTACACTTTTAGGAAAAAAGATAAGACTTGGAGTGGGGTGAGAGCAAAAACAGTAAAGGTTGGTATTATTATTTATTTGATCTTAATATATGATTTAGATTTTAATAGTTAAGTACTTTCGCTGTCTTAATATTATATGCGTTTCTATTATATCTAATCAATATTTTCTGTCTTTTAAAAAATAGGAAAAATATGATGAACTCGAGCTAGCCCAAACATGCTCACAAGTTGGTGGTGTTGATAGTCAGGGGTTTAAGGACTCTATTGGCAATAATTTGAATTTATGGTTGGAGGCCAGTGGAGGACCAAAAGGGGGAAGGATATTGGGGATGAGTTCATTAAGCATAACCCAAAGAATAGTTGGAACATCTTCCTCCTCACCAGCACTTACAACCCAAGTAAATAACTTGACTGAAGAGGTTAGCAATTTGAAGGAAATGTTATCGCAAAGAGACCTAGAAAGGGCACAAAGAGACCTAGAAGGGTGCAAATGGAGCAAGATATGAGAGAATTGCGTCGACAACAAGATTTATCATGTGACACCTTTTAGTTGAGCTCCGCTCTAACTCAGATTCCTCCACATGATGATGATGATGATGGCGACGATGATAACGATGATGGTGGTGATGATTGTTCATGATTTTAATTATGTATGATGGTTATTTGTCTCATAATTAGTGTTTTAAACATTAATCCATGGTTAGTTAACTTTTCTAATTTTTTAAATTAATATTGTTAATATGTTTTTAACAGGGTTGGTGAGGCGAAATATATGTCGGAGAAAAAAGTAAGTATTAAGTAACACACCCTTAGTTGAACATATTATATATTTTTTATTTTTTATTAGTTGTCTTTGAAAAGTTAAATAAGGTTATCATTTTTTTTAGAAATTTGTTGAAATTTGCTACTACAGCATTATTAGTTCAAACTCTGAATTATGATTAGAATTTTCCTAGCAACCAAGTAACCATGAGTACTAAAAGACTAATATCAACTAATTGACCTTAACTAATTTGTGTTTCCTTCATTTGAGACATTTTCATATGATAGAAATTTTAAGAATACATCTCATGCTCTCCATGTCATATGAAATTAGGCTATTTGTAGCTATTGTTTGATATGGTGAAATAGGTTGTATCATAACAATTTGATCTGGTAAAATAGGTTGTATCATATTTAGGATACTTGCAGTTAGCTTCAAGGTATTTCTTATAATTTAAGTTACCATTGCTATGAAATGGATAGTTCATACTAGCTTCAAGGTGTTTCTTACCCTCCATATCCGTGGGGGCCGGCACTAAGGGGCCGCTAAGGTAGCGGATCTACCTTTTTTTCAAGGTTTTTTTTACCATTTAATTTATCGTTGCTATAAAATCCTGATTAATGCTCTCAATATTTTTTTTGATTAAATGATTATGAGCCATTTTGCTATTAATTGTATAGGACTTTTTATTTTCTCATTGCAAAGTTATCTTATTGTCTAATTATGGGTTGTTATAAATACTATCATACTTTCTTCTTCTAATTTAAAAGGGAGTACATGATATTGGTAAGCTTATGAATGTTAAATAGACTATATCCTTACATTTTTTTCTCGTATCTCTTTGTTTCCCTTGGTTCTAGTTTATTTATCATCTTAAATTACTACTCTGTAGAGTGAGTCATTATCATTATTGTCTGTTAGAATGATCTGCTTACATGAGACTGTTAGAATTTAAGTAATTATTTTTCTGGTTAGAAATGATTTGCTTTATTTGTTTGTTTTTATGCAGGAAAAGAATATTTGATGGGGAAAAAAGCTTTTGGGGACAAAGAAGATGAGTTGTAACTTAGTTCTTTTTTTTTTTAAAAAAAATCCTTGTTTAACATCTTGGATTATTAGACTTGTATAACTTTTGGAGTGTGGAACTTGTATAATATTTTGGAGTAGCTTGAAAAAGAAAGATCTTGTATAACTTGTTGAGACCTTTGAATTTGTTGTATTATGATTTGATTTCAATTATTAATAGATGTATGTGAAGTAGGATGTGATAATATTAATTAGGATGTGTTGAATGTATGTAATGTGTTATTTGAATTTGTTGTATATATGTATGTATGGATTGAAATGCAGAAATAAATAGGTGTTGGAAAAAATTTTTTGATTTAGGGATAAATTTGGCAACGAAATTAATTTGTTGGAAATTTATCATAGTTACTGTGCACCGATAAATTCACAACAAAATCATTTTCATTCCAAATTTCATCGCAGAATCTGGGACGAAATATGGGACGAAAGATTATTTGTTGCAAATAAATTTAGTATTTTTGGTGAAAATTGGCGACAAATTTGGCAGCGAAAATTTAGTTCGTTGCCAAATTTTGTCGCCAAATTAGGGACAAAATTGGCAACAAAAATAAATTTGTCATCGATTTCGTCTCCAAATTCGTTGCTGAGTTTGCAACAAAGCAAATATTCGTTCCAAATTTGTATAGGATATTGTGACAAATAAAGTTTTTGTTGCAAATTTGACAACGAATTTGGGGACAAAAATAATATTCGTCACCAATTTCATTCCCAAATACGTTGCCAAATTTGCAATAACAAAATATTCGTTCCAAAATTTGGCAACAAGAGGTTTGGGAAAAAAAAATTCATCCTAAATTTCGTCCCAAAAAATTTTGCAATAAATTTTTTTATAAATTCGTCCCATATTTTATCCCAACACTGTATTTTTTTTGTAGTGCATGGTTTTACCATTATTAGAAAATCTAGCTGTATTTTTTTAATGTTATACAAAATAAATTTCTCCAAATGAAGCAAGCCAGCAAGAGCGTTTCAGAATCAATGCACTAAGTATAAATGTAATTACTATTTTACAGTAAGAAATTTAAAATTTCCATGAATTATCATACGGATAACGGACGAATTATTATAATGTAATATATATATATCTACATGTAGTACGGAGAATGTGTCGTGAGATACAGCAGTTTAGATTCTCGACATGGATCTTGTGCCACGGCAGCTCTTTCTTCTCCTTGCCTTGGTCGCCTATCCTTCTTCTGCGAGCCGTTACATAATTCAAGTGGAGGAGCCGATTCATCCGCTGACGGAATTGAGCCTGAAGAGCTGGCATGAGTCTTTCCTGCCGCCGGCCGTCGAGGAGTCTGGCACCGATCGGCGGTTGCTGCACTCCTACAGCGACGTCTTCAGCGGGTTTGCCGCCGTGCTGACGGAGGAGGAGCTGCAGGCGGTGGGGAAGAAGAAGGGCTTCGTCCGCGCGTTCCCCGACCGCGTGCTACGCGTGATGACGACCCACACGCCGGATTTCCTCGGACTCAAGGTCGGGAGGGGGCTGTGGGACGACTCAAAGTTGGGGAGCGGAGTCATCATCGGAGTCATCGACTCTGGAGTGACTCCCGGACACCCTTCCTACGACGACGAGGGAGTCCCGCCTCCGCCCTCGAATTGGAAGGGCTCGTGCGAGCTCGAGACCGGTTGCAACAACAAGCTCATCGGCGCCAGGTCGATGCTCGCAGGTGGCGGCGGGAGTCCTCCCGTCGACGAGGGCGGCCATGGGACCCACACATCCGCCACCGCCGCAGGTAACTTCGTCCGCAACGTGAGTTACTTTGGTTTGGCCAAAGGCACCGCCGCCGGGATAGCCCCTCGGGCTCACCTCGCCATCTACCAGGTCTGCCGCGGCGACGACAACTGCACTTCCTCCGACATCCTTGCCGGGTTGGATGCAGCTGTCAAGGACGGCGTCGACATCCTCTCTATCTCGCTCGGCGCCCCTTCCATCCCTCTCGAGCAAGATGTCATCGCCATCGGTTCGTTTGCGGCGGTCAGGAAGGGCATTTTCGTCAGTTGCGCAGGCGGCAACGATGGACCTGCCTACTTCTCCCTCTCCAATGAGGCGCCGTGGATCCTCACTGTGGCGGCTAGCAGTGTCGACCGAAGCTTCAGGGCCTCTGTGAAGCTTCCCAATGGGAAGGTGATCGCCGGAGAGTCTCTTGATCAGCCGCGCAACTTCACTAAAGGGTCTCTTCCCCTATACTACTCCATCGACGCGCCGACATGTCTGGATCCTCCCGTTGATAGCCACAGGGGCAGCGTCTGGGTCTGCGAGGCTGGCGGCATCAGTCCCTCAGATGCTGCGGCGTACGTCAAGTCCCTCGGCGCGAGAGCGTTGATCTTCATTTCCTCTAAGGACGAGGGCGCCACCATCATGGTCAGCAAGCTGGACTTCCCTGTAGTAGTGCTCACCGCCCGAGACGGCTCTGACCTCGTATCGTATTTGAACTCCTCCTCCGACCCCTCCGCGTCGATCATCTTCGACGGGACGATTCTCGGTGTATCCCCCGCCCCCATCGTGGCTTTCTTCTCCTCCCGTGGGCCATCGCAGACGACGTCGGGCATCCTCAAGCCCGACATCTCTGGCCCAGGCCTTAACATCTTAGCGGCCTGGATTCCTTCCCGAGACGGCAGCAGTGACAATCCGCATTACTCTATCATCTCCGGCACGTCCATGGCCACGCCTCACCTCAGTGGCATCGCAGCGATTTTAAAGGCCGCACACCCTACTTGGTCACCGGCAGCTATCAAGTCGGCAATCGTCACCACGGCAGACTCCGACGTCTTCGACGAGTTACTCTATCCAGCTTTCTATTTCGCCAAGGGCGCAGGAAACGTCAACCCTAACAAAGCTGTTGATCCCGGCCTTATTTATGACATCACCGATGACGACTACATCTCCTATATTTGCGGCAAATTCGGAGAAGACGCTAGAAATATAGCGCGCGAAAGCGTCAACTGCACGAAGAGTGTGACGGAAGCGGAGCTCAACTACCCGTCGATTCTGCTAGCCCCCAAAGGCAAGGTGGCAGACAAGGTGACCCGAACGGTCACGAACGTCGGACCGGCGGGATCGAGGTACAAGGTGTCGCTGACAATATCGAAGTCTGCCGTGTCTGCTACTGTCACCCCCAAGACATTGACGTTCACCGAGCTGAACGAGAAGAAGTCATTCATCGTGAGCGCAAAATGGGCCGCCAGTGGACCTCCCAATCCTGCCAATCCATTCGTGGAGGGGAAGTTGACTTGGACCTCTGTTGATGGAAAGCATGTGGTGACGAGCCCATTGGTCGTCTCCGCCATAGAGTGATGCAGCATCGCTAGCTCAAGCTTGTTATCTTCTTCCTTTTGTAGCAAACCTCATAGGTTGTCTTATTCCTTCCAAATATTGTTCCTGGTTATTAAGAAGGTGTGAATGAATAAGTTGGGTTGGAGACTTGAATAAATAGATACTTTTCCTTTCAATATCACATAGATTAATATACTTATTATTATAATCTTTAATTAAAATCTAAAATACTACAAAAATATTTCTATAATATTATTGATCCCTCTAAAATGAACAAACTCTATTTCCAATTATTTTTGACTAAGCTTGGATGTTTTATCTGAGACTTTCGACGAGTGATGTGGGAAGTATGAGAAGTTTTCACGTGTACTTTTCCTTTCGATGAGTGATGTGAGATTCACGTGTTCTACCTTGCTAAGAGTCGTCGCTCTTCTTGGCCGAGCCGAGCCGCCACTCTTCTCGGTCAAGCCAATTCATCACTCTTCCCAATCGAGGTGATCCGTCGCTCATCCCGACCAGGTCGCCACTCATTCAACCCCTATCCAGCCAGTCATATACTAACAACTAGTCAACTCAACTGACTAACAGCACGTGGGCCCCATGTGGGTTGTCAGAACACGTCATCATCAAAGCAAGTGGAATAATATGATTGACATAGTGTAATCTCACACGATATGCTATTGTACAGAATCAGAATGTGGGGCGATATGACTATTTGACATGATGATATGAGATCTTTCTTACGCAGTCTGATAGACATCTTATCTTCATTAATATTGGAAGACAAAGATAGCTCACGACATAATATAAAAGGAGCATAATATAAAAGGAGTCCGCTACTGCAGGCCAAGCTATGCTCTATTCTTGTTCGGAGACTTTGGCGCTCCTACTCCAAAACCCAAGTCCCACGGATCTATTGATAGATAATCCACTAAATAATCTCTTCCGGAACCACCCGAAGAGGGATTTAATACAAAAAAGTAGGAAGAGTGTAACAAACTACACTTTCTGTTTATACAAATTAAATGCAGAACTTTAATTTTTGTTACCAAACACTTTTGTAGGAAGTCGCCTATAGCTCAGTGTTTGGACGACTTCTCGGTGCTAATCAGGCATAGTAAAGTCGTAGCAGGGCAGCAGCAGGAAACCGGAGCAGTCGAAAAGCCAATCAGACATGTAGAAGCTCATATAGAAGTTGATGATGAATGCTTGGTCGAGACACCCTTATAGAGAGCGTGGAAGGCGCCTTCCCTAGCCTTGAAGGCACCTTCCATAGGCAAAAATCTATCTCAAATTCATTACTCCTTATCGCTAACGAGTTCTAAATTTTATCCATTGAAAAGCACCTTCCATAGCAACGAAGGCGTCTTCCATGAACAGTACTGAAGCCGCCTTCCAATGCTTAAAGGCGCCTTGGGTAGTGTTTACCTGAGACTTTTTTACTCCTTTTGCCTTGCAAGTTAGGTTAGTCCAATACGACAATATCTAACATGCAAAACAAGGCTAGCACAATAATAATATGATTAATTCATGACTTAAGCCTTGTCCTCTATATCATGATCTAGTAAAGGTCTCAATTTAGATTTCTAAAATAGACCTAAATTAGACTGATGCCTACTGTCCCATCAATTGGGATGCATCCTCACTTAGTCAATCTCCTCTAGTGACTAACCTTTACTTACTATGTGCCAAGTTATCTCCTTGATGTCAATCTAATCCACTAGGTCGTCTTACCGAAATCACACATCCGAACTTTCTCCTACCAGAATCTCACATCTGGACTTCGCAACTCGGGAATCACACATCTTGATTGAACTTCCTACCTTGTGACAGGTCTCCTTGACCCGTCAAGTTAGTCAACCCCACACACTCGGTAACAAGGTTAGATCATGGTAACACCTAACTTAACTCACTTGTCATTCATCAAACTCTGAGTTAGACCGTTAGTGCAAATTGCACTAATAAAAAGAAGATTTTTAATCAACAACTCTTACAAGATCGTAGAAAGAGGAGAGGGAAATAGAGCGTTAGAAGGAAGGTAGGGGTGTCTGACTTAATTACTCCGACGCTCAAGTCAATCTCCATCGAGAGAGAAAATGAAAAAGGTGAACAATATAGAGGAGTAGAGTGCATGCATCTGTATAATTATACTACCTCATATGCCATGACAATCCATGTAATGTACCATTTGTGATGCTAGCCCATGAAATATGGAACCCACCTTAGGGATCTAGTCCACTAAGAGGGGTCGAGTCTGGTTAGTGACAGAGCAAAGGAAAATATAATTCATTTTATGCTTGTGTCTATAATTTGTTAATACAAGAGGAAAATATAGATAAGTGATTTGACACTCACAAACTCTTATTCTAGATTATATGATTCGTTGTTAGATCTCTCCTATAATGTCGTTACACTTTCTTTTTTGAATACTTTTAGGGATGAAGAAGTCTTTTACAAATTTAAGCTTACAATATCAACAAGGTTATATAATATTCGATAAAATAAAATATAATATTGCTTTCAATCTCAATTGTATTTACGTAAGTGGCCAACAGTTGATATCAACATCTCGAATCAATCCCCTCTTTATAGATCTCTTGTTCACAAGCGAGCCCCAGGGTATAGCTGAGTTGGTTATCATATGATAGGTTTATAGAATTCAGCAAGAGTTGAATTCTAACAAAGATCGAAGAATTACCCTCCCATGTGATGACTAACTTCAATTTCCTAATTTACTCTCTACCAATAGTATGGGATAGTAGTAGGAGGGGGGGAGGGGGTGCGCTAGGATGACAGATTCCATTTTTTACATAATTGTTTACAGGCGGAGCTAACGTGGGCCCGTGTGAGTAGTTGCCACACTGGTAACAAAATAATAAAACATTATTACATATGATTTTACCCTAAGGCCTATATTATCCATCTCCTTTCCCTCTCCGCAACAAGCAACCCAACTTCATCTCCTTCCGACCTTTCTCTCCGCAGTAAGCCAACAAGAAACATCCTCCATTTGGACCATCTCCTTCCCTCTTTGTAACCAGCAAAGAATCCTCCGTCTCCTTCTCTCTTTGTAGAAAGCTAGTAAGCAACATTCTTCATCTGGACTATCTCCTTCCCTCTCCGCAACAAGCTAGCAAGCAATGCCCTATGTCTCCTTCCCTCTCCGAAGCAAGCAACGCTCTCCGCATAGCATGCCTTCTCACAACAAGCAAGGAATTCTACTCAAAGGTAACTCAAATTTTTTTCCTATTCAGCAAAAAAGATGCAAGGCTGCCATGCGGCTGCTTGCATTGCCCGGTGAGGCAACCTCTCGAGCTACCGTTGCCCCACTAAGTAGCAACGTGACCATTACTTCGCTAGATCGTGATTTAGCTTCTAGATAGCGCTCTAGATAGTGGCGCGACTGCTTGCAATGAGAATTATAAAAGATAAATTGATAATGAAGTTATTAAATAAAAATTTTAAAATATGAAAACTCAAAAACAAATAATTTTAAAATAATTATTTTGTGGTGCTTTTGATTATAAAATTTTATATTTTATTAATTATATTATATTATTACTTATACTGAAACAATCTAGTAGCTCCGCCCTTTCCTTGTTGCCAAACTCTTATTACTAATAATTCTATTGAATTCATCCTAGTAGTCAACTATTACCTTAGTTTATTAATTGTATTAGTTGAGTCGATTGAACCTTTATGTATTTGATCGTTCTAATTTGCAATGACTACTTGGTGGTAAAAGATCATACATTAAATTGGACATCTCACACGATCGATTTCACAGTCATTCGTAGAGCAATAAATCACGAGTGATTTTTTTTATCTTTTGAACAATGATCATTGTACGTGGGAGGACAGAAACCTGATAAGCATTTCGCTGTTAAAAATTTACCTCTAGATATCTTGTTGGCAACGCCCATGCAATAACTATCTGACCCTCCCATAGGGACAATTCAACTACTTGAGTCGATGGATCCTTGCAAATCTTAGAATGAGTGTCTGAAACTAAATATTTGTTGTGTATGAGTTTATGTATTTAAGGTGCCTTGCCCTTGATTATAATAATGAAAATAATTGTGCTCTTTTGATTTTTCACCCATCTGGTGGCCCGGCCCATGCAAGACCATTTTAACAATGACCAAACCGATCGCCTCCGCCTCTGCCTATTTCGATTCTCATCGTTCGAAGAGAGCAGCGGAGTAGCTGGGCATGGATTTGGAAGGGATTGCCTCGATTGCTCTGCTTCCTTGCGGTTCCATCTCCGGTCACTTCATCACCTTGCCTCATTCTGTCTGCTACGGCCTTCAAGGGACGGGTGAGCCACACTAGCCATTTGCATTAGAGCCTGCTTCCTTTCTCCATCTTTTTCTTTTTCACCCGGATTTAGGTTTTACAGAAGTTCTCTTTCTTTTAAATTAGTCAGCTTTCATCATGTAATCTGAAAATAAGCTACTTGTGTTGTTGTTTCTTCTATTAAAGAATTGTCCTGCGAGAGGGAGTGTAGCAGAGGTGAAGACTATCGCCTGATTAAGCTATCAATAATTGACTTCACCGTAAGCCCACCCATTTGACTGTTTGATTGTCGTGTGTGCCTTTCCTAATATTATTCTTCATACTACATGTAGCAGAACAAAAGAGAGAAGGTGGTTGTGGTGGAGTGCAGGGGACATGATGCTGCTCGCTTTAAAAATGTTGATCATGCCCATGGGTAACCTTTTTTCTTTGAAATGCTGATCTCCAAATTATCTGTCTATCAATAGAAACTAACTAGACCCTGCGAGATACCTTCTTCTATACTAGGCTAGATATGGGTATGTGAATAGACAAAGAACTTTATTCGTCTCTTAAATTAGATTGGAGGTCAAGTTGTGCTTGCTTACTTCCTTTTAATAAATCTTGTCTAATAAAGCCAGACCTCAAACTAAATTATAATCTTATGGATTAATAAAAATCATGTATTGTTGGTGCCTTTGAGTACTCTTAATCAACCTTTGATACATTCTTGATAGACACTGACATATTGCCCCTAGAGCATAGCATAGACGGTGGGTGCATAACATCTCGTAATGGTCAGGGGTTAATTCTCAAGAATTGACGACCTGAGGTTTACCCCACTATATGTCTAATGCTTGTGTACCTCCCTCTATATCTATAGGGCTGGTGCTAGGGGGACCGTTAAGGTAGCGGATCCACTTTTTTTTTTTTGATAGACATTGACATATTACATCAACACTCTTGAGTTAGACATGGAATTCTCTTAGATTGCTTATATAAATTTTTAGAACTAGCCCTTTGGACACCTAGGACCATACTTGCAATACAACACTGTGAATGTTGGTTCTAAGTGTTGTGATTTTAAGTGCCTTTAATACCACTTATAGAGTTGAAGACACTCAAGCGCCTTGTTAGAAACCATATACTTATAGCTCCAGATCCCAAATTAGCTGCTTTTTGAATGCACAATTATATTCACCACCAGACTATGTTGTGGAATCTTCATCTCCTGTGGTCGAATAATATAAGCACACAAGAAGAAGAATAGTAACTTAATGTGGTTGGCATAAGCTTACTTCATAGACTATTTTAGTTTATATTATATGAAAACAAAAGTACAATGAAAATTAGATGAGGAAGTGCCACTCCCTAAAATAGAGATCTCAATATCAAATTCTACACTCCTTTTTTAATATTGATGGAGAAATATGAAAAATCTCACCTTCTTTGCTCATTACCGGTTAGCCACTTAGTTCTATTTAACAACAAAGCTCTTCTATATAAGTAAGATGAGCGTCCACAATTTCCAAATGCACCTAAGCCATCTTCTAAGCTCCAAAATGCTCCATCACTAAGGGAACTATATGGAATAAATAAGGCAAAATTCCCATTAAACTCGTTGGAAAGTAACCCTAACATAGGGTACTATGCTCTCAAGCTTTAACTAGGCATGCTGGTCTTTGAAGCCTAAGCATTGTGAACTCTAGCATTGGTTGTGCAAGATGGCCAAATTGGCCCTACGTATTCATCGACCTTAATAATCTCCACCTTAGTGAGATGTCGATCCATTGCTCCATTTGATACTCTAAACTGATCAGCTAAGGCTACTTCTCTTGGTCTAATCCATCAGCTCATGCACCAAAGCCATCATGTACATTTGTTACTTCACCTTTATTGAGCCAATGTGCAGCCATCTAGTTAATGGCATTACCCAACCATGGAAAGAGATCCTTAGCTGATCATTTTAGAGCCACCTGACTTCTTTGCATCTGGTCATCATCTCATATGTTTCGGGGAGATCTTTGAACAATAGAGATTACTTTGCATGGTTCCTGTCAAATGGATTTGTCTACCATAGGCATCTTAGAAACTCCACTAGTTGCCTGTCGTGGTACATCTTTGAATCTTTTTTCTATTGATTCAGTTAACTTATATTCTTCCTCATCTTTGGGATAAAGTCTACTTGCCTTAAAATATGTTGTGATTCTATTGGTAATTTGAGTTTGATTGTATTGATTGTTTGGATGTTCCCCTTTGACTCATCTCTTAAATATATGGTTTGCATTGAACGTGTCAATTTGTGTCCTCCTAGTGCAAACATACATTGCACAAGATGAGTCTAGGATAAAGAAGGAACATTCTTTTCTTTTGAAATTACAAGAATAAATATCTTCTTCCTCAAAAAAAAAAAAAAGTGGAACCGTCACATCAGCGACCCCCCCTAGAGCTGGTCCCGCGAATATGGAGGGAGGTAAATGCAGGAACTCGATTGTATGCCTTGAGGCTTTGCCTTCTTTATAGACAATTCCTCTTATAGTGACTATATACCTTGCAATTGAAGGACTAAACATTTTCTAGAGATTTAGCTCTAATCTAGGTTTATGATGTGCTTACGCTTGTTATCCATTCCTAACTCTACTTTGTGTACTTGTGCACTTTCACTCCAATATGAAACATCCAATCTTTTCCTTCCTTAGAGTAACATATGCAACAGGTTCACTTGTCACCATGTCTCTCCTACTAATCAGGAGAGCCTTCACAAAACAATCAAACGATGGGTTGCCTATGCTAAGTTCTGAATTTTAAGTTTTTTAAACAAGTTTAATCCCTTTTAAAATTTTTAATACTGATACAAATACTCGCTCATGATCTTTAGATGCATTGTTCTAAGATCTAACAACCTCATTTCTAGTATCACTTAGTGTGATAAAAAATGTCTATGGTGCTACTTGATGAGATTAGAGACTCTTTTAGTATGGTTTGCTAGATTTCTCTACCTTAAGCCATACATTTGTAGACCTAAATTCGGTTTTTCATAATGAGGAATCACCTCTACTGCAATGACTACATGGTAGAATCTTCATTTCTCACTACAAAATAACAAAAAAAAAACAAAAATACAAAAGAAGAATACACTTAGTTTGATTGAAGTCTGCTCCATAAGGAAATTCTAAATTTATATAATATAAGAGAAGAAATATAATGAAAATTGGATATTCACATATTGTACAAGACATCTCTTATTCCTCAACTCCTTGCTCAATGCTATGGAGAAAATATAAACCTCACCTCTCAATTTCACAAACAACAAAAGCTCTATCTGAGAAGAAAACTATTTTTTTCTACAACCAATATGTCTCATCCACCACTTCCAAATGCACCCAAGGCGCCCTCTGGATCCTGAACTACTCCATTAATAAGGCAATTGTAGCTACTGAAAAAACTCACAAACAATGCAACCTTGAAAATAAAAGTAGGTACTATGTATGTACCTTGGATACGATTGGACATTCTTGAGTCAGTAGCTCAGTTGTCGTGTGCTTCTGTGTAAGCAAGAACACTAGGCCAAAGTGGCATAACATTCCCACCAAACTCCAACTTCCGAAACCATAGGAAAAAGGAGAGCTATGTTAAGCTCCAAAAGCAAGCATAATATTTTTTTTTAGTAATCTCATGTAATGCTATTGAATTATAGTTGTAATCCTATTGAATTATAGTCGACCCCAATAGCCTATGCTTATGGCTTCTTGTTGTTGTATAAAGACACATGATAAGGACTTAGATTTTTAACTATAAAGTATTGAAGGATCATCTTTTAGGTTCCCTTGGTCGCATTTGGACCAAATATGGCTTGGTGATGCTATCACTGGTTGGCACTTGACATACAATTATCTTGTATAATCAGAACATCTTTATTTTTAACCTACTGTTCATAATGATGACTTAATGATTGGAAAAGGATTGAATTGTATGTTCATTAATACTTTAAATTATCAAGCATTCTCATTGTTTTATGCTATGAATATGCTATCCTAATTAGCATTTTGTTTTCAATGCTTGCACTCTTTTATGAGGACAAAGAAGCAAGGTAAAGTTTCCTTCTTCAAAGTTACTTTCTTTCGTTTCCCATTCTTGATCTACATTAAGCTGCCGGTGAAGCTTGGTAGACAAATAATCATTGTGCAACTTTGTTCTATGTTGGTCAGAATGATATTTATCGCTTGACAATATTAACAGTATGGCAAGTTTATGCGAAAGATATTCATGAAATGGGCTGTTTGGCTACTAGCTGGTTAACGCTCCCCTTTGTCAATAATGGATTTATGATTTGTGAATGCTACAGGTGGGAAAATGATGTTGTTGATATGGTAGAGCAGAAGCACGGGAAACAAGAGATATTAGTATCATTTGAATGTGATACACTTAAGGCAGATAATGCTGCTGAAGAACACATCAAGACTTATATGCCTAATTTAGTTGGACTTGATGCTGTTGGTAGGCACTTGACATGAATTTTGTATGGCATTCACTTTGGACCTTGAATATTGAACCCTAAGTGTTTCTAATTAGTAGAAAATATTGGATTGATGGTGAGACTAGAAGGTGGGGTGAATAACTAATCACTTTAAATCATTCGTTTGTGTCTACAATCACATTAGCATGCAACAAAATATCAAAATATCAAAACATCAAAACATAAACACAAACAAGGAGCAATATTAACATTTAACCTTTATGTGGTTTGGAATTCCCTTTTCCTATGATTTATGACTCATCAATGAGTCACTCTTGAGATTCCTCTATACTTTCTCCTTCTTGGATGCCTTTCAAAGGGTAGAAAAACCTCTTACAATCCGAGCTTATAATGGACAACGCGATACAATAATAAGTAATAACAATTACAGCATAAAGAAATAATTACAAGATGAAACTCTACCTTATGGCTTGCTTTTACTTGTTGCTATTTGCTTTCACTTGTATTGACACACTTGTAACTTGTAAGCTTTGTTGCCCTTCTTATAATCTTCTTGTTTGAACAGCCCACCTACTATTATGCCCGATTATTTGAATGCCAACTTACCCTAGTCTAACGACTACTTTGGCCCATGTTGATTGCACCATCTATCTCAACGGATACTTCGATTGATTTTCCATCTAATGGACTTTTGATTAATCTACTATAGCTTGTAAACCATTTGATGGCAGATCAATGGTTTTCTTTTAGCTTTTTTGCTATGCCATCAACCTTAATCAATTGACCGATGATTAGTCAATTGATCTTGCCTTAGTCGATTGACCTATGATTAGAAATATTATGTTTGCCTAGTTGACTCAACCATTAGTCGACTGAATCCAACCTTTAGTCGACTTGATCATTAACTCTGATCAACTGTAAGGTCGAGTCCTCGTCTTAGTAAGAGACATTTGTTTCACTTTTTCCTTGCCAATACCAATTGGACTTTTTAACTACCAACATCTGTTGAAGTTTTCCACTATCAAAACTTGTTTATTAGACTTTACACTTACTAACACTTGCCAACACCTGTTGATGGACACTTGCCAACACCTATTGAATTTCATCAATGCTAAGTGTCCAATCAACCTTAACTCACTTGATAAGATTCATTGATAAGTATCTAGTTAATTGTAACTTATTTGACATATCAACCTAACATAAACACTCAATTCAATCACATTGCTTAAATATCAAACATCATAGTCTAATACGACCAAGATGGAGCATGATTGCATCAATAGAAAAAAGAAAGTTCAACAAACAAACAAGATCACCTAATTGCTAAATCTTTTCTATCAAGTTTCTTTATCCACAATTTCTTTTCCTCCATAAGCATTGCATCCGATCATTTTATATTTTTATGAAGTCAGTTTTTTTTTGAAGCAAAAAATTGGAAGAGAATACATGACTATTAACCCTACCCTATTTTTAGTTTCTTTTGAAGTGTTGATTAAAAATCCTATGCGGAGTTGCTAAAAATCTCACAAGCAGCCTTCTATACAAAAAATTATACTTTTGAATTTGAACATTTAATGTGATGATTACTTTTATTTCATTATTTTCCTTTCTGCAGTTAATGTTGGCCGGATGAGTATTTATGGTCTCGATTTTGAAGGGAGTGATGAATCAAGTAAGTAGGAGGAATGATGAATGTTTCCATGTTTCAGTGTATATATTTTCAAGACTTGCTGATGGAACACAAGTATCACAAATTTAAGAAACTACTATTTCTTCTCTTTGGAAACTAGTGTTGCATGTTAGGTCCTGAATCTTCTTCAAGCAACAGTTTGTGTTGAACAAAACATCAAATTCTTAGCTTTGGTATTTAGGCACTCACAATAGAAAGAGTGGATATCACTTATTTACCTTGACTTCCCTTTTTGGTATGTAGAATCGAGGATTTGTGCATAAATCTGGGGCACTTCAAACTCTTTATGTGATGAGGGATTGTACCCCACTACACCTTTAACAAATTAAAACTTCAAATGTCATTTTGTTTTATTGTTTTAGTTTTATAGATCTAATCTACTTTCAATTTTTTTTTCCCAAAGTTTTCGTATGGAATATTCAAATCAAAATAGTTTATTTTTTTCCCCAATGTTGGTTCCCATAAGTAGGGGCCCTCCTACCTTACAATGTTATCATAATTATTGAGCGTTATGGTCCGATTAAGAGTTGAATTGATGCTCAGTTGTTTTTGAAAATGCATGTGTGATCGACGAAAGCAATAACTTTAGGTGAGAAAAATATTACCAAAAGAGCATCTCTTAGTGTTCATCTTTGACACTTGACAAAGGATCAAATGAGATGTTCTTATGCCAAATATTCTACAAAGGACCTTTACACAAGGCCTCAATTATTTATTCCTTATGTTAGACTTATTTTGAACTTGTGTCAACTAACTTATATGATAGTTTTAGACCTTGATGTTAAATTTGGATTAATTTGGTCTGCACAACTTTAACTTGGTTGACATGCTATTGAAAATAAGATGTTTGTGTTGACCAACATCATAACTTGGTCAACACAAATGCCTATGTTGACCAAAGAAATATCTTAGGTCAACCTAAGTTTCTTTCATATATTCTAAGGGTGATTTAATGCTCATCTTAATATGTTTGGCCTTTCAATCACTAAAGATTAACTTAAAACTTCAAGATAGCCTATCAAATATCCTCTAGGGCTTAGGATAAAACTCCCTTGGAAAAACTTAAAATTTAAATCCTATCAATTTGATAATCTACTAAAAAAATAACCCAAAATTACATCTATCAATGTAATATGCAGTAAATTTTCAAGCTTGATGGCTTACATGAGTTCCAAGCTTCTCGCAACCCCCATTCAATCCATGAAGTTCATCATCCAACTTTAATCACTTTAAACTTTAATTTGCATGATATCTTGCATACTTCATGTTGAGATCATCACGATGGAAAGCAACATAGTGGCACAATGAGCAACATTTTTGCGAGATTTCCATGTGATATGAGATCAAACCATATCAATATAAAACTTGTAATGAAAAACTATCACACCTTTATAGGAGATCCATAGAGCTACATGCCCCCTCACCAATTATGCAACATCAGCTCTCATTATAGCATGAAAGTGCTATTGTTTGTTGGCGAGAGAGGGAGGAGACGGGTTGTCAACTCATTATGGTAGTTGGTGTGATCATGGTCTAAGTGGTCAGTCTCAACCATGAATGAATTTTGATTGTTGGGGGTTTAAGTTAGTTTTACCTATTTATCTCATATGTGTGTTAAGTTATGCATGGACTTGATAGGATGCACATGAAGCTCGTGGAGCTGGTGGCTTGATGAGATTGAGTGTAGATGATAACTTGGTGTGGCCAAGATGGCATGTTTAGTAGCTAGAAGTTCCTATGGAGTTTGGAGAAGGCTGTATAAGGCATCCAAGGGGCCGCGAGATAAGAGGTATTTAGTAGTGTTGGAGAAGTTTATAGAGCTTAACTTGGCGTGGCCAAGTTGGTTGGCTCGATAACTTGAGATCCACCAAAAATCAGAGAATGAAAGGTGGAATGAGATGTCAAAGGGACTATAGAACAAGGATCATCAAGGTGACAACGTTGATGATAGACGGAAGGAGACAAACTACGTAGGTAAAGAGTGAAAGAACTAGTAGATGGAAATCCAAATGGTCTTGACCGATGAGAAGTTCCAAAGGAGTCACAGTCGATGTGATCTTGGCAAACAAGGAAGTTCAAGAGGAATGAACTCCAAACTCCTGGGTGGAAGTCTAAGTGAATCTTTGTAGACGAAGTCTCGAAGGTGGAAATTCTAGCGGATGAGAAGTTTCGTAAGTGTAACTTATGGCAGATGAGAAGTCTTGAAGATGAAACTTCTAGCAAACAAGAAGTCTCAAATGGAACTCCTAGCAAGTTTGACCGATGCCGATAGTCATGGATCAAGTGACTCGGATCAAGCAAAATTGATCTATATAAGCAACAGGGAAACGATCGAGTGTGATTTACTTCCCTTCACATAACCTGGGGGTGGGCTGTGAGGAGCGCCTAGGACGAGTATAATCACCTTTTGCTACAATTGATCTACAAGCTTGAGCTTGATCCCACCCTCTAGACATTTGGTGGTCGGTTATAAGATAAACTGTGATTTACCTCTCTTCACATAACTTGGGGACGGAATGTGAGAGGCATCTGGGGTAAGCATAATCACCTTTTTACTACAATTGATCTACAACCTTGAGACTTATGTCCTTTACTAGTTTGGCAATTGCACTAGCAACATAAGTTTTGAATTGTTTTAGATCTTCCACTTTAGATTAGAGTGTTGGTGCTGAGAGCACCATATCAAACCTAAGTTTTGATGTATGATTATGTTTTGATGTCATCTAACAAAGTTAACTCAAGTGTGCAGGTGTAGATAACTTGATAAATGAGAAAGTCTTAGTGGGACTAAGAAACTGAAGACATGGTTGGGAACCAAGCAGAGGCTAAGTCCTAGTGGGACCAAGTAACTAAAGTCCTGATCGGGAACCAAAAAAAAGACAATCCTAGCAGGACTAGGCGGTGTAAGACATGGTTGGGAACCAGGCAAGTAAACTCTAGTTGGGAACTAAGTGGATCAAGTTTAAGTGGAGTCAGTTAGGAGCTGAAACCTTGACAAACAAGTTCAAGGGGAGTCTGGGAGCTGAGTCTTGGCCAACTCAGACTAGATGGGAGCTGAACATCCAGCTAAGGTACATGCGAGTAACATCAAATTTCAATATCGTACTCATTACATGTTAAAACTTGCAAAAAGGTAGATTCAGTACCTTAACAGTCCCCAAAGTGTTGATCCCACAAACATAGAGCGAGGTAAATATAGGTACACAGGTGTTAGGTGTATGGTGGGGTAGATCTTAGGTTGTTAATTCCTAAGAATCAACCCTTGCCCATTATGTCAAAGATGTTATGCGTCTACCGTCTGCGCTATGCCCTCGGGGCATGTGTTAAAACTTGCAAGGAAGCATTTTTGATGGACTGGAAGGGAGTTTAGGCAACTAGCTAGGGATAAACCATGACTGATGGAGTCGGGAGGTTCCAAGCTACTAGAGCAAGGAACAGGGCAACCATAGCTTCTGGGCAATTAGAGACGACTTCCAGACGATCGATAATAATGAGATGCAACAATCCGGAGAAGCCGATCAAGATCGGAATTTGACCTTGCTCCAGACAACCGAAAGTAGTCCAGTTGATCGGAGACCGCAGACGACATTATCTATCGAATAAAAGTTACAACCATGTCAACGTCTTCCAAGAGACCAGAAGGTTCTAATCAACCAGAAGCATGTCACGTCAACATCAACAGCAGCTCTATATAAGGAGCTTTGAGGCAGAGTTTAGAAAAAAAAACTCTCTTGCTACTACTCTATTTGTGCTCGCTGTACTCTACGTGTTCTACTATGACGACGTGCTGCAACTTTGCACCTTAACTTCAATCGGCAACCCAAGTGTAACTTTTATCTTTTTGTTGCTGTAAATTCTTATTGTATACTTTGTGCTTAATCAATTTTAGATTTTTTAAAGGTTTCTCCACCTCCCAAGACTTTCTGAAAATGAGAGACTTGAAAAGAATCATCCATCTTCGCTTGTCCCTGTGCTTAATTCTTGCCTGCTTTGTTTAATCAAAATCTAAGTGCACGCCTGTATGTGATCAAAATTTGATTAAGTATTGCAAATTTTTAGTGCTCGACATAATTATTGCATCTTGCATGCTCGTCTGGTTAAGTTTTGCATTCTATCTTAATAGTTATTTGCAAGATCACTGTTTATATTTTACTTGATCAAATTTGGGTTCTAAGTTAGCTTCTTTCTTCCGCTATATTTTCTGATTGTTTTAAGTGGTGGAGGATAAAGTTGAATTTTATCTTTTTAAGATGAATTTGACCTGCACATAATACTCAAGGAATACGACAATCATCTTTTAATATACAACAATTTTATCTTACGATAGCAGCATTACAAATCACAAGACTTTCGAATAAAATAAGTTTCTCGAACTCTTCAAATATAAGTATTGAATGCAATGTTTGCTTACTTTGAATTGAATGAATAAAATGACAAAGTGGAAACTTATTTATGTTTTATGAATGGTTAGAAGAATCTCTTGGTTCCATTAGATATCATCCGTCTAGTTTGAATTTGATGATCTAGATTACATCCCTTCTCAAGAAACATATTATCCCTTCAGTAATTGAGTTTATCTGATTCATCTATTTTGAAACTAATATCTCAGATCAAATCTCATTTGGAAGAGTACTCTGTCTGTCTCTTCATTTGAATGCATCTAAGTTTTTCATTTTAAATTCAATGATTGAGTTGAGATTGAATCATCCGAAGAGGCACTTATGTCCTCTCATTTGGATGAACTTGATTTGTCAATCTTAATTTTGACGATCCAAGTGATTTCTCATTTACACATTTATTGGTTCAAAATTATTTTTTTCAATAAAATGCTATTCAGCCATTGAATTATATATGCACCAAGGGTCTTCAACTCATCTTCTACAAGGTCCTATAGAATTTCTCT
Organism: Zingiber officinale; assembly: GCF_018446385.1. Lineage (NCBI taxonomy): Eukaryota > Viridiplantae > Streptophyta > Magnoliopsida > Zingiberales > Zingiberaceae > Zingiber > Zingiber officinale. The sequence continues at coordinate 119,658,615 of NC_056003.1, forward strand.
CTCTAATAATAGGATTTTAAACTCATCTTCTACAAACCCATAAGTTTTAAACTGTTTCTTCCTTAGTTTTTTTTTTTTTTTATTTTTTCATTTTGCTAGGGCAACTAATGGCTGAGCCAAGCATTGGCTTACCCGGGTCCAGCTGATGATTAGGCTGATTTTACTTGTTCATCCCTTTATTTTGGATTATCAAAAGAAGAAAAAGGATTTTTAGCCCGGATGACATTTTTAGCCCGAGTGAACTACCATTCCTGGCTCTGCCAGTGAGGGCAATAATGTTTTTTATGAGAAAATAATAATAACACTGTGGTAGAGACAAAAACTAGAAGTAAATTATGAGAACGGGTTGACCTGAGAGGGCAGGGATCTTGGACCTGATCCCCTACTTATTCATTAGTTGGGTGGGCTGGATCCTACCTGTTAAATAGATGGGGTATAGTCCATCTAACTAATAAATGAACAGGGTCTCTTCTGATCTAGAAAATTTTAGATCAGAGGATCTAGTCTCGATCAGAGAAGAAGATATATAACCGAACTAGGTTTATGCTCTAATACTTGTTTTTTGAACATAACAAGTAAACTAAAACCTGGTCTTCACCCAACAGAAATGAATTTTTTTAGGGCAAAATCTAAAAGGGTGTCCATTTAAAATAAAAAAGACATCTATCATATGTTTTTATAGTAGCGATACAATATGTAAAAATAAATTAATTCAACTCGGTAAAATATTTATTATCAAAAAAATTATTTACTAACTTGGTCACAATTACAAAAAATTATCAAAATTACTTAACACGATGAAATTCAAAATAAAACTATTATAATAATTATTAATTGGTTGTTACAATATTGTAACTTCCATTAATTAATTGAAACATTATTGTGGTAGTAATTAATGACTATTACATTATTTTTACATAAATTTGACCATATTTAAGTGATTTTATTCAAGTTAAAATAATTCTGATTAATTTTTTTTTGTATAAAAGTATTTTATTTCTTTTTTTTAATCAAATTGAATCATTTGTTTTTTACCCATTATTGTTGTTACACGTAGTAGTTACCATAGCTACTATCGTAAAAAAATATTAAGTGACAAAAATAATTTTATTAAAATTAATTATAATAATGCGGGGTGGATTTAAAATTTAAAATTTGGGAGATTAGACAAAATAATTATCGTAAAAAAAAAATTATACATCCTCCAACAACTTCCGAATTCTCAATTTATGACTGAAATCGAGGTCAAAAATTTCCTAGAAATCATCATCCCAGGTTGTATGGTGGTCGACGAGACAATGATAGCGAACAAGTTCGAATGTAGCTCCGACGTGAAACAAGAGCCAATGCCCCTTCTCACGTTGCGATATTACTTCAAGATTTTGGTATCAAACTACCAATAGAAAGTTTAGGTTGTAGATTTTTTAAATATGTAATCAATTCTGAATTTTGACGATCGACGAGGACACAATCGACAATGAAAGCAACAATAATAGTTTTGGAGTGAATTGGAGAGTACCAAGATGTCTAACGCAACGATAATTGTTTTGGAGTGAATTAGAAAAAAATCAAGATGTTTAACTATCGGAGAGAAAATGACTATATAGTAAATTAGAAAAGATTTCAATATTATAATAAACTAATAATATTATTATTAATAATGTTTGTATGTAATTAATGAACAGTTTCCTTTTGTTAAATAAAATATTATTTAATTTTTTTATTGTAACTAACAATCTCCTAAAATAGTCTTACTAGACTAATTTACATTATTAGTCTGTTTTTTTTTCTAAAATTATATATATATATATATATATATAAATAATAAACTTAGGTGCTCAGCATCCATGATTGCGGATAGGCTTTTTCTAACATAATATAACATATATAATAAGTATGTGATTCCATTATATTAAAATACATTAAAAAGCAAGATTATAATACAGTATTTTTTTTTGATAATTCTAATAATTAAGGAAACCTTTTTTTAATTTTTAAACATTTCTTAAATCTACCTTCAATTTATTTCATTTAATCATCACTTTTAATGTGAATTTATTTCCTTCTCCCTTTTAATTACTACAAAAAAAGATATATAATATTCCGTCGGTAAACAATTTTCATCGGTAAATAATAATATTACTGACGGAATTGTATATTCCGTCGATAAACTTCCGACGGAATATACAATTCCGTCGGTAATATTATTGTTTACCGACGGAATTATTATTCCGTTGGTAAATCCAAATATTATCGACGGATAATAATATCCATCGATAATTTTATCAATAAAATTATATTTTTTTTAATGTAAAAATATAATCATCGTTAAATAAACATGCACAATATATTTTTTAAATAAAAAAATTAATTATTCACCCTACTTTGTTAAGTTAACTATAAATTATCCCGCTGCTATTTGTTAAGTTAACAAAAATATAACTTTACTAGCCAAGCCACGTGGCATGGTCTTACACTATTATTAGAAAATATAGCTGTATTTTTTTTTAATGTTATACAAGTTAATTTCTCCAAATGAAGCAAGCCAGCAAAACGGTTCGATTCAATGCACTAAATGTGATTACCATTTGACATGCACGAAATTTAAAATTTCCATGAATTATCTATGGACTGTATTATATATTTAGTAGATTCTATAACGGACGAATAATTATATTTTTAATGATATATATACATGTATATTCGATATTTAGCAGTGTACGGGTCTCTCTATATAGTACGGAGAACCTGTGGCGTATGATATAGCTAAGGTACATGCGAGTAACATCAAATTTTAATATCGTACTCATACATAGTAAAATTTGCAAAAAGATAGATCCACTAGTTTAATAGTTCCCTTAGTATTGATCTTACAGATTTAGAGGAAGATAAATACAGATGGTACATAGGTGTTAGGCGTATGATGGAATAAATCCTAGGTTGTTAATTCCTGAGAATCAACGTTTGACCATTACGTCAAAGATGTTATGTACCCACCGTCTGCGCTATGCCATGGGGGCACGTGTTAAAACTTGCAAGGAAGCATTTTTGATGGACTGGAAGGGAGTCCAGGCGACTAGCTAGGGATAAACCTTGACTGACGGAGTCAAGATGTTCCAAGCCACCAGGGCAAGGAGCGGGGCAATCGTAGCTTCTGGGCAATTAGAGACGACTTCCAGGCGACCGATAATAATGAGATCCAGCAATTTAAAGAAGCGATTAAGATCAGAATTTAACCTTGCCCCAGACAACCGAAAGTAGTCTAGTCGATCGGAGACCGCAAACGATATTATCTATCGAATAAAAGTTACAGTCATGTTAACATCTTCCAAAATACCAGAAGATTCTAATCAACCGGAAGCATGTCACGTTAACATCAACAGTAGTTCTATATAAGGAGCTTTGAGACAGAGTTTAAAAAAAAAAACAACTCTCTCTTGCTACTACTCTATTTGTGCTCGCTGTGCCCTACGTGTTCTACTATGACGACGTGCTGCAACTTTGCACCTTAACTTCAATCGGCAACCCAAGTGTAACTTTTATCTTTTTGTTGCTGTACATTCTTATTGTATACTTTGTGCTTAATCAGTTTTAGATTTTTTTAAGGTTTCCTCCGAGACTTTCTGAAAATGAGAGACTTGAAATAAGAATCATCCATCTTCGCTTGTCCCTATGCTTAATTCTTGCCTGCTTTGTTTAATCAAAATCTAAGTGCACGCCTGTATGTGATCAAAATTTGATTAAGTATTGCAAATTTTTAGTGCTCAACATAATTATTGCATCATGCATGCTCGTAGTTTTACATTCTATCTTAATAGTTATTTGCAAGATCACTGTTTATATTTCACTTGATCAAATTTGGGTTTGAAGTTAGCTTCTTTCTTCCTCTATATTTTCTGATTGTTTTAAGTGGTGGAGGATAAAGTTGAATTTTATCTTTTTAACATGAATTTGACTTGCACATAATACTCACGGAATACGACAATCATCTTTTAATATATAATAATTTTATCTTACGATAGCAGCATTACAAATTACAAGACTTTCGAATAAAATAAGTTTCTTGAACTCTTCACATATAAGTATTGAATGCGACGCTGGCTTACTTTGAATTGAATGACAAAGTGGAAACTTATTTATGCTTTATGAATGGTTAGAAGAATCTTAGTTCCATTAGATCTCATCCGTCTAGTTTGAATTTGATGATCTAGATTGCATCCCTTCCCAAGGAACATATTGTCCCTTCAGTAATTGGGTTTATCTGATTCACCTATTTTGAAACTAATATCTCATATTAAGTCTCATTTGGAAGAGTACTTTGTCTCTTCATTTAAACGCATCTAAGTCTTCCATTTTAAATTCAATGGTTGAGATTGAATCATCCGAAGAGACACTTACGTCTTCTCATTTAGATGAACCTGATTTATCGAACTTAATTTGACGATCCAAGTGATTTCTCATTTACACATTTACTGGTTCAAAATTATTTTTTTTCAATAAAATGATATTCAGCCATTGAATTATATATGCACCAAGGGTCTTCAACTCATCTTCTACAAGGTCCTATAGAATTTCTCTCTCTAATAATAGCATTTTAAACTCATCTTCCGTAAGTAAACTCATCTACCACAAACCCATAAGTTTTAAAACTGTTTCTTCCTTAGTTTATTATTATTTTTTCATTTTGCTAGGGCAACTAATGGCAGAGCTACTCGGATCCAGCTGATGATTAGGCTGATTTTACTTGTTCATCCCTTGTATTTTGGATTTTCAAAGAGAGAAAAAGGACTTTTAGTCCGGATGACATTTTTAACCCGGGTGGACTTCATTCATGGCTATGCCAGTGAGAGCAATAATGTTTTTTATGAGAAAATAATAGTAACAGTATGGTAGAGACAAAAACTAGAAGTAAATTGTGAGAACGGGTTGGTCTGAGAGGGCAGGGATCCTGGACCTGATCCCCTATTTATTCATTAGTTGGGTGAACTAGATCTCACCTGTTAAATAGATGGAGTCTAGTCCTTCTAACCAATAAATGAACAGGGTCTCTTTTGATCTAGAAAATTCTGAATTAAAGGATCTGGCCTCGATCAGAGAAGAAGATATAGAACCGAACTAGGTTTATGCTCTAATACTTGTTTTTTGAACCTAACAAGTAAACTAAAACCTGGTCTTCACCCAAAAGAAATGATTTTTTTTAGGGCAAAATCTAAAAGGGTGTCAATTTTAAAAACAAAAACAAAAGGGCATCTATCATATGTTTTTATAGTAGCGGATACAATATGTAAAAATAAATTAATTCAACTCGGTCAAAATATTTATTATCAAAAAATTATTTACTAACTTGGTCACAATTACAAAACAATATCAAAATTGCTTCAACATGATGAAATTCACAATAAAACTGTTATAATAATTATTAATTGGTTGTTGCAATATTGTAACTTCCATAATTAATTAATTGAAACAATATGGTAGTAGTAATCAATGACTATTACATTATTTTTACATAAATTTGACCATATTTAAGTGATTTTATTCTAGTTTGAATAATTTTGATTAATTTTTTTTTGGTATAAAAGTATTCTATTTCTTTTTTTTATAATCAAATTGAATCTTTTTTTTTTTTTACACGTAGTAGTTACAATCCTTGCTACCATAATATTGAAATAAAGGTATCTTATACGAGGGGTGGATTTAGAATTTTAAATTTGGAGGAATACATATTAAGTGACAAAAATAATTATCATCAAAAAATTGTACACCCTCGAACAACCTCCGAATTCTCAATTTAAGATTGAAATCAAGGTCAAAAATTTCGTAGAAATCACTGTCCCAGGTTGTATGGTGGTCGACGAGACAATGACAACGAACAAATTCGAATGTAGCTCCGACGCGAAAGAAGGACCAATGCCTCTTCTCAAGTTGCGATATTACTTCAAGATTTTGATATTAAACTATCAATAGAAAATTTAGATTACGGACTTTCTAAACATGTAATCAATTCAATTGCTTTTGAGTGAATTAGAAAAAATCAAGATGTCTAGAAAATGCCGTAAACTAGAAAAGATTTCAGTATTGTAATAAACTAATAATAATATTACTAATAATGTTTATATATAATTAATGAACAGTTTCCTTTTGTTAATGAAAGTATTATTTAATTTTTTTTTATTGTAACTAACAATCTCCTAACATAGTCTTACTAGACTAATTTACATTATTAGTCTATTTTTTTCTAAAATTATATATAAAAAATAATAATAAACTTAGATGCTCAGCATCCGTAGAAGAAATATTTTACAAATGTTTAATAGCTAGGTATAGGCTTTTTTCTAAAATTATATAGCATGTATAATAAGTATGTGATTCCCATTGATTATATTAAAATACATTAAAAAGGAAGATTAGCATATATATAATACAGTATTTTTTTTTTATAATTCTAATAATTTAGGAAACCTTTTTTTTTTTTATTTTTTACCCATTTTTTATACACTCAACTAGGTAATAACCAATAAAAATTACTACTTATTAAACAATAAAAATAATAAAAAAAACAAATCTTTAATTTATCACAAATACATCTTAAACATTTCTTAAATCTACCTTCAATTCATTTCATTTAATCATCACTTTTAATGTGAATTTATTTCCTTCTCCCTTTTAATTACTAGAAAAAGGGATATATAATATTCCGTCGGTAAACAATTTTCCGTTGGTAAATAACAATATTACTGACGAAATTGTATATTTCATCGGTAAACTTTCGACGGAATAACAATTCCATCGGTAAACAATAATATTACCGACGGAATTGTATATTCCGTCGGTAGATCCGAACATTATCGACGGATAATAATATCCGTCGATAATTTTATTGGCAAGACTGTATTTTTTTAGTGTAAAAATATAATCATCGTTAAATAAACATGCACAATATATTTTTTAAATAAAAAAATTAATTATTCACCCTACTTTGTTAAGTTAACTATAAATTACCCCGCTGCTATTTGTTAAGTTAACCAAAATATAACTTTACTAGCCAAGCGACGGAGCATGGTCTTACACTATTATTATAAAATATAGCTGTCTTTTTTTTTAATGTTATACAAGTTAATTTCTCCAAATGAAGCAAGCCAGCAAAACGGTTTCATTCAATGCACCAAGTGTAAATGTGATTACCATTTGACATGCGCGAAATTTAAAATTTCCTTGAATTATCTATGGACTGTATTATATATTTAGTAGATTCTATAACGGACGAATAATTATATATTTAATGATATATATACATATATATTCCATATTTAGCAGTGTACGGGTCTCTCTATATAGTACGGACAGTCTGTATCGTGAGATATAACAATTTAGATTCCAGACATGGAACTTGCACCATGGCTGCTCTTTCTTCTCCTTGCCTTCGTCGCCTCTCCTTCTTCTGCCACCCGTTACATAATTCAAGTGGAGGAGCCTACGACGGAATCGAGCCTGAAGAGCTGGCATGAGTCTTTCTTGCCGCCCGCTGCCGAGGAGTCTGGCGCCGATCGGCGGCTGCTGCACTCCTACAGCGACGTCTTCAACGGGTTCGCCGCCGTGCTAACAGAGGAAGAGCTGCGGGCGGTGGAGAAGAAGAAAGGCTTCGTCCGCACGTTCCCTGACCGCGTGCTGCGCGTGATGACCACCCACACGCCGGATTTCCTCGGACTCAAGGTCGGGGAGGGGCTGTGGGACGACTCGAAGCTAGGGAGCGGAGTCATCGTCGGAGTCCTCGACACCGGAGTGACTCCCGGACACCCTTCCTACGACGACGAGGGAGTGCCGCCTCCGCCCTCAAAGTGGAAGGGCTCGTGCGAGCTGGAGACCGGTTGCAACAACAAGCTCATCGGTGCCAGGTCGATGGTCTCGGGTGGGGGCCCTCCCATCGACGAGGGCGGCCATGGGACCCACACGTCTACCACCGCCGCAGGTAACTTCGTCCGCAACGCGAGTTACTTCGGTTTGGCCAAAGGCACTGCCGCTGGGATGGCCCCTCGGGCCCACCTCGCCATCTACCAAGTCTGCCTCGGCGACGGCAGCTGCAGTACCTCCGACATCCTCGCCGGGTTGGACGCGGCTGTCAAGGACGGTGTTGACATCCTCTCTCTCTCGCTCGGCGGCGCTTCCACCCCTCTCGACCAAGATCCGATCGCCATCAGTTCGTTCGCGGCGGCCAGGAAGGGCATCTTCGTCAGCTGCGCCGGCGGCAACAGTGGACCTAGCTACTACACCCTCTCCAACGAGGCGCCGTGGATCCTCACCGTGGCAGCCAGCAGCGTCGATCGAAGCTTCAGGGCTTCCGTGAAGCTTCCCAACGGGAAGGTGATCGCCGGAGAGTCTATTGACCAGCCGCGCAACTTCACTAAAAGATCTCTTCCCTTGTACTACTCTGCCGACTCGCCGGCATGCTCGGATCCTCCCGCTGATAGCCACAGGGGCAGCGTCTGGGTCTGCGAGGCTGGCCGCGAAAGTGCCTCAGATGTTGCGGCGTACGTCAAGTCCCTCGGCGCCAGAGCTTTGATCCTCATTTCCTCGGAGGGCCAGGGTGCCACCATCCCGATCAGGAGGATGAACTTCCCCGGAGTAGTGCTCACCGCCCAAGAAGGCTCCGACCTCATATCGTATTTGAACTCCTCCTCCGACCCCTCCGCGTCGATCGTCTTCAGTAAGACAGTTCTCGGCGTATCCCCCGCCCCCGTCGTGGCTTACTTCTCCTCTCGTGGGCCGTCGCAGGCAACGCCGGGTATCATCAAGCCAGACATCTCCGGCCCGGGCCTTAACATCTTCGCGGCCTGGATTCCTTCTGAAGACGGCAATAGTGACAGTCCGCAGTACTTTATCAACTCCGGCACGTCCATGGCCACGCCTCACCTCAGCGGCATCGCGGCGATCTTAAAGGCCGCACACCCTACTTGGTCGCCGGCAGCTATCAAGTCGGCTATCGTCACCACGGCAGATGCCGACGTCTCTGACGAGTTACTCAAGCCGGCTATCTATTTCACCAAGGGCGCAGGAAACGTCAACCCTAACAAAGCTGCCGATCCTGGCCTTGTTTATGACATCACCGACGACGACTACGTTTCCTACATCTGCAGCAAATTCGGAAAAGAAGGTGCTAGAAATATAGCGCGTGGACCAGTCGACTGCTCGAAGAACGTGACGGAAGCAGAGCTGAACTACCCGTCGATTCTACTGTCCCCCAAAGGTAGGGCGGCGGTCAAAGTGAGCCGAACGGTAACAAACGTCGGACCGGCAAGATCGAGCTACAAGGTGTCGTTGACAATATCGAAGTCTACCGTGTCGGCTACTGTCACCCCCAAGACACTAACGTTCACCAAGCTGAACGAGAAGAAGTCGTTCAGCGTGAGCGCGAAATGGGCCACCGGCGCACCACCCCGTACCGGCAATCCATTCGTTGAGGGGAAGTTGACTTGGACCTCCGATGATGGAAAGCATGTGGTGACGAGCCCATTGATCGTCTCCGCCCTGGAGTGATGCAGCAACGCTAGCTCGAGCTTGTGATCTTCTTCTTCCTTCCAATTATTGTTCCTGGTTATTAAGAATTTGTGAATGAATAAGTTGGGTTGGAGATTTGAATAAATAGATACTTTTCCTTTCATTGTCACATAGATTGCTATACTTATTATTATAATAAATGCTTTTACTTTTCCTTTAATACCACTATGTAGTGGAATCTTCATCTCCTGTGGTCGAATAATATAAACACACAAGAAGAAGAATGCTAACTTGATGTGGTTGGCATAAGCTTACTTCACAGACTATTTGAGTCTATTATACAAGAATGAAAATTAGATGAGGAAGAGCCACTCTAAAATAGAGATCTCAATATCAATTCTACACTACTCTTTTTAAAATTGATGGAGAAATATGAAAAATCTCACCTTCTTCGCTCATTACCGGTTAGACGCTTAGTTCTATTTAACAACAAAACTCTCTTGTATAAGCAAGATGAGCGTCCACAATTTCCAAATGCACCTATGCCATCTTCTAAGCTCCAAAATGCTCCATCATTAAGGGAACTATGTAGAATAAATAAGGCAAAATCCCCATTAAACTAGTCGGAGAGTAATCTTTAAAAGAGATAAAAGAGAATCATCAGAATTGACCGTATTAAATCACTAAATCAAATTAGTATTATAATTATTCTAATAATTTTGTTATAATTATTAAAATAATTTTATTATTTATTAATTGATCAATTGACCAAGTACTTCTTAAACATTATATATTGTATTGTCCTTAGGACAAATATCAATGAATAATAAGATTTATTATTATTCTCATATTCTATCTTTCCCTCCTCCTATTCTTCTTCTAATATGGTATCAGAGTCTTTGCTCTTCTTCTTCGTCGTGTTACCACCACCATCTCTTATATCCTCTTATTATTGTCCTTTTCTCTTTTCTTAAGATAAAATTTTCTTTTGATTAATATCTCTCTCTCTCCACTTCCCCTTCTCTCTCTCTTTTTTTTTTTTTAATTTTCTTGATCGCCGTCGACCCCGTCCAGATAAGAACGCGGGGTCGAACCACAGGGATGTCAGGGCGTAAATCTCCGGACCCTGTGTACCTCACCCCACCCTCCACTTGCCCTCTCGGTTACCATAATTTGCCTCCCTCGTGATGACCTTGGGTTGGGTGTGGCGGGAACGCTGGGGGCGAGCGATTTCGCCTTTTGTAATTTTTTTTAATTTTCTCTCCTCTCTCACTGTTTCATTTTTTGTTATTATTAAACTTTCTCTCCTCTCTCACAAGTTCTCTCGTTGCCCACGAAGAACAAAAGTTCTTTTTCTTCCGCTGCGTCCAAGATTTGTCGATGCCAGACCTCTGGCCACAACCTTCGGATAGCAAAGACAAAGGAAGAGTATCCTCCTTACACCGTTGCTTTTGGCCGTAGGTGCTGTCTCGTGGACGTTACAACCTGGTCATCCCTGTTTCTTCGTTACCTCTGCTACCGACCACAAGCCATAGGAGCATCTCCTTCACAATCTGCAGAAGCGAACATCATCTAGTTCTGGATCCTTAGGTTGCTGCTCCAATCTTGCAAGCCTCACCGGTCGAAGATAATATGCTCTCTAGTTCTGGATCCTTGATAATGCAAGTCTATCATCTACATCACCATGTCAGCTTACTTCCTCGTCGCCATCAACAAGTGATTCAGATGATAATTCTTCTCGTCGCATGCTACCCATTAGTGACATTTATGAACGTTGCCCACTAAATGCAACTCGATATCTCCTTCCACGAGCTCTAATGGTCTCTTCAAAATCTATTAAACCAACTTATTTTACACAAGCAAGCAAGGATCCAAATTGACATAGTGTAATGGCTACAGAATTTGATACACTTCTTAGCAATGGAACATGGAGTCTAGTTCTGTGCACTCCCTCAATGAATGTTGTGGGTTCTAAATGGGTATTCAGTCTTAAGTATCGAGCTGATGGTTCTCTTGAATGGTACAAAACTCGACTTGTAGCCAAAGAATTTAATCAACAACCAGGTATTATATTCAATGATACTTTTAGCCCAATTATCAAAATTACATCTGTCTGACTATTATTATCGATAGCTGTTAGTTCTAATTGGCTTGTACGTCAATTGGACATTTCAAATGTGTTTCTCCATGGTTATCTTGAGGAGGCTGTATTCATAGAGTAACCACCTGAGTTTATTCATCCACAATTTCCGTCTCATGTTTGCCAACTTAAGAAATCTTTATATGGTCTTCGACAAGCTCCTCGTGCATGATTTCATCGACTATCTAATTGGTTACAAGCTCAAGGATTTTCTGGATCAAAGATTGACTCGTCTCTATTTCACAAATATAATGATGGATCTATGATATTTTTTCTTATTTATATGGATGACATCCTGATAACAACTTTATTAAGTGTTCTCAATCAAGAATTTCCTACTCGAGATTTGGGTATTGCTTATTTTTTTTCTTGGTACTGAGTTTATTCCACATAATGATGACTATCTTCTCTCTCAGAGCAAATACATTACTGGACTTCTCCAAAGAGCCAAAACGGATGGAGCACGTCTGGTGTCTACACCAATTGCTATAAACAACTCTCCAACTTCATCCTCTCCTGCTCTATCTGATCTACATATTTATCGAAGTATTGTTGTAGCCTTACAATATGTCACTATCACATACCCTGATATTATTTTTGCAGTAATTTGTGTTTGTCAATTCATGCATGCTTCAACTAAATAAAATTGGGATAATGTAAAAAGAATACTACAGTATCTCAAAGGTACTATTCTACATGGTCTTCTTTTATATCGTCAATTGTCTCGAGATTTACATATCTATAGTGATGCAGATTGGACAAGTTCTCCTCAAGATAGACACTCTACTAGTGAATATGTAATATTTCTTGGACGAAATCTTATCTCATGGAATTCGAAAAAGCAACCTACGGTATCTCGTTCAAGCACTGAGGCCAAATATAAAACTATAACAAATACAACATCTGAAATTATTTGACTTTAATCACTTCTCTCTGAACTTCATCTTACATCAAATATTACACCAAAAATTTGGTGTGATATTATTGGAGCAACATATTTCACAACAAATCTAATCTTTCATACTCGTACAAAATATGTGGAAATTGATTTTCATTTTGTTCATGAGCATATGACAACTAAAACAGTTATCCGTCACTTATATTTCTGCTGAACAGCTGAAGATCAAATCGCTAATATCTTTAATAAGTCATTATCCAGACAATCTTTCAACAAGTTAATAAGCAAACTCAACGTCAAATATCTTTCGTTAATTTGTTGGGGGGGGGGGGGTAAAAGAGATAAAAGATAATTACCAGAATTGACTGGATGAAATCACCAAATCAAATCAAATTAGTATTAGGATTATTCTAATAATTTTGTTATAATTATTGGAATAATTCTTAGAATAATTTTATTATTTATTAATTAGTCAATTGACCAAATACTTCTTAATCATTATATATTGTACTGTCTTTAGGATAAATATCAATGAATAATAAGATTTATTATTGTTCTTACCTTCTTTCTTGCCCTCCTATTCTTCTTCTAATAACCCTAAAATAGGGTACTATGCTCTCAAGCTTTAACTAGCCATGCTGGTCTAACCTAAGCATTGTGAACTCTAGCATTGGTTGTGCAAGATGGCCAAATTGGCCCTACATATTCATCGACTTTAATAATCTCCACCTTAGTGAGATGTCGCTCCATTGCTCCATTTGATACTCTAAAACGATCAGCTAAAGCTAATTCTCATGGTCTATCCATCAGCTCATTCACCAAAGTCATCTGATGTACATTTGTTACTTCACCTTTATTGAGCCAATGTGCAGCCATCCAGTTAATGACATTACCCAACCATGGAAAGAGATCCTTTAGATCTCTTCCGATTGACGAGATCGAGTGTAGATGATAACTTGGCGTGGCCAAGATGACATGCTTAACAACTTGAAGGTCCTATGGAGTTTGGAGAAGGCTGTATAAGGCATCCAAAGGGCCGTGAGATAAGAGGTATTTAGTAGTGTTGGTGAAGTTTATGGAGCTTAACTTGGCGTGGCCAAGTTGATTGGCTCAATAACTTGAGATCCACCAAAAATCAGAGAAAGAAAGGTGGAATGAGATATCAAAGGGACTATAGAACAAGGATCATCAAGGTGACAATGTTGATGATAGACGGAAGGAGACGAACTACATAGGTAAAGTGAAAGAATTAGTAGGTGGAAATTCAAATGGTCTTGATAGATGAGAAGTTCCAGAGGAGTAAACTCCTGCCAGATCTAAGTCCATGTGATCTTGGCAAATAAAGAAGTTGAAGAGGAATGAACTCCCAACTCCTAGGTGGAAGTCTAAATGAATCTTTGTAGACGAGAAGTTACGAAGGTGAAAATTCTAGCAGATGAGTAGTTTCATAAGTGTAACTTAATGGTAGATGAGAAGTCTTGAAGATGAAACTTCTAGCAAACAAAGAGTCTCAAATGGAACTCCTTGCAAGTTTGATCGATGTCGATAGTCATGGCTCAAGTGACTTGGATCTAGCAAAACTTTAAGGTAGAGCTTCTATGGATGGAGGCTTATCAAGGAGGTTTTGTGGGAAGGAGCATGATTAGCATGAAGACCTATGAGATGAGAATTGAGTAAAATGTAATTTTGTCCTTTGGGGTGGAAGTGTTATACTTAGGCACGTACTCAACTAAAAAAAAACTAGTATTCTAGGTCACACTTGATGAATTAACTTGAGGCTAAATTAAACAACTATTCCCAGTTGAAACATACTATTCCCAATCACTTTTGTGCTTAAATTAAACAACTATTCCTAGGATGGATTCAATGTTGAGCTGATACCCTAGTCGATCGACTACAACTAGCAGTCGACTGGGACTCTCATTTCAACCTCTCTAAGTTTGAAATTTCCTTGTTCTAAGAGATCCTATGTCTTTGGTATAAATTGACATCAACTTATTAGGATTTTTCTTACGTAGAGAACCCCTCATCTCCAAGATTTCACCTATTGCTTAGTATCCAACTAACCTCGGCCCATTAGCCTTTGGTCGACTTAACCTATCATGACTTCCATTTTGTTTGGCATCTAAATGACTCATGAGTCATGACCTATAGGGACTTCAACAATATCAAGCATTTAATTCTGAACTTTCTATCAACGGTTTAAATTAGTCTTCCTTGACATGATAAAACTACCCTTACATGCCTAACATTTAAACCTAACTGACTTGTTAGGACTTTCCTCGTGCGCCTAACATCCAATCCTCTATCATCTGTTAAGATTTCTCTCGTATGCCTAACCTCTAATACTTCATTACCTATTAGGACTTTTTTTTATCAATAATGATTGAACTTTTCCTAAATCAAATGGTCAATCATCCTTACTAGGATTTTTTTTTAACTTTGTTCCCTTCTTATCAAATTTCCTTTGTTCAATCAACTTTGACTCACACAAACATCTAATCCAATTCATACCATGATCAACCTTGACTTGGGCCAATTGCCCTCACAAAAACCTCAGGTACACTAAGCCTTCCAAGTTTGTTCCTATATAGGTCATCTTTTGTCATTGAATGCAAATCCAATTCATTTAGATTGCATCAAGTCATGAGCTTTATGAGAGTTCACAACATTTGTTTTTTTATAGTTCAGGTTTTCAGCTTTTACGATCTGACTAATTTTGAAAGTGAACAATTTGGCTCCACAATCACCCATTAGGTAAATCCGAGAAGCGTAAACGGGTCAAGAACAACCTTCAGAATTGAATTCCTTAAAAGTATTTTTAAAACAAGCTCAAATCTCTGGGAATGAACTGGATCTGATCTCCCATCAAATTAGGAACACAATTGTTTTGTTTCTTTGCTGATAAAAACAGATGGAATGTCTTTCTTTCTCTTTCAGAAGAAAAATGCTCAAGCAATCGACTGTAGGAGTGCGAGAAGAGCGGCTGCGGTGGCGGCGATGGCGATGGCGAGTAGAGGGAATGCCGGGGCGTGGCAGCTACGGGGAGCGGCGGAGAGGTCGTTGTGGGAGGAGGGCGGCGGGGAGGGCGGCGGGAGCGGCTGGGAGACGATGGCGAGGCGCATGCCGCCGTAGCAGAATCCGCGGCTGCAGATGAAGTAGTAATCGCCGGTGTGGTTGAGCTGGAAGGCGTAGCTCCGGCCTTTGCTGTAGTTGGAGATGGAGCTGGAGGCGTCGCAGTTGTTGTACCCGGCCTCGTCCACCTGGACCACGTCCGCCATTCCCGGCTGGTAGTAGAACACTGCGAATTCCACCATCAATTCCTCCCTTCCGCTTCAAACCCAGCAAAACAGAGAAGAAAAAGAAAAGGAAAAACGGAAAAATGAATCGATTGTGGGACGGACGGACCGAGCCAGTCTCCGACATGGAAGGGCTTGTGCTTGTCGACCCAGGCGGTGTAGTTGACGTTGGGGTTCCACGCCTGGCTGTCGCCGACGGTGAACCTGTCGGCCGACGCCAACCAGCTGCTGAGGGAGAGGAACAAGAAGAACGGGAGGAGCAGCTTCCTGACCATGATCTGATTCCTCTGATGATCTGGAGAAGAGTTCAGGTTTAATCGGAGTTTGGGGAGAGAGATGGATCGGTGGGGGCGGAATGGTAGGAAGAAGAAACAGAGCAGTGATGGCACATGCTGCCGCGCCGCGCCCACTGAGTAATGAAGAACGCGGAGAGAGAGAAATCACGGCGAAGAACACGCGGAAGGAGAGCCGCTGGCTGGGCCCGCAAACAGCAAATGATACCTAAATTTTTGATATTTTGTCCTCGCCTAATTTTAACATTTTGATGAGCTGGATAAATGTTGGGAAAGTATAAGAGCAACTATAATAATACTAATTTTTGTAAAATATTTATTATTTTCATTTCTACCTGATCAATCAAATATCTCACTTTTCAAATATTTTAAATTTTACAATCAAATATCTAGTAATCATTACACCTTATGAGATCCATTTGCATATCATCTATTATGAAATCACCAGGTATAAAATTATGCACGTTGATTTCTATTCATCTCTCAAAATATTTCCCACAATGAGACATATTTGAGAATGGATTGAAGAAATATTTTCTAAATATCCACCTTTGAAGATGCCCTAAGGACCCATCTCTTGAGTAAAAAAAAAAGTTGGAAAAAAAACACTTTTTTTTAGAATGATCATAAGCGCTTTTTTATAATATATTTGTTTTTTTTTTAATTAAAAGAACGTCTATTTCATCAACTCTTTTATAAAATAATAACTGTCATCAATCAAATATCCAGTAATCATTACACCTTATGAGATCCACTTATATATCATCTATCATGAAATCACTAGATATAAAATTAGGCCCGTTGATTTCTATTCATCTCTCAAAATATTTCTCATAATGAGACATATTTGAGAAAGGGGTTGGAGAAATATTTTTTCCAAATATCCTCCTTTGGATGCCCTAAGAACCCATCTCTTGATTAAAAAAAAAATGGAAAAAAACGCTTCTTTTTAAAATGATCATGAGCGTTTTTTTATAATATATTTGTTTTTTTTAATTAAAAGAACGTCTATTTCATCAACTCTTTTATAAAATAATAACTACAATCAAGTGTAGGATTTTTCGCTATTATTATCTTCTATCATATTTATTATATAAATATGATAAATTTGTATTATAGTAATCATAGTTTTATAATTATAATATTATTAAATAAAATAAATCTAGATTACAGTAATTATGAAATCATTATTATAATATGAATATTAAGTGAATATATTAAGTCAGTAGTCGTTACAATTTTATAACTATCATAATGTAAATGTTAAGTGAATAGATAAATTTATGTTGTATTAAATATGATTTATAACTGTCGAATTATAGTAATTATGAAATTATAGTTATACCATGTGAATTTTATTAAATAGGTAAAGTCTACTTAATTAGATTAAGAGTTTACATTTAAATTGAGGGTAAAAAAACCAAAACTAGCAGGCAAACGTGTACTTTTAGGCGTTGATGGAGTGTGATGCTTTTTTTATTAAAAAAAAACAGAAAGAAAAAGACAGGCGCCACCTTGACGTTTCTAAAAATAAAAGTAGGATTTTTTTTTAATTTCTATCTAACAGCATTTAAATGAGATGATAGTCTAAAGTGACTTGCATTTTTTGTTTTGGTTAGATGAATTAATTTTAGAATGGGTCACCATTGATAATGATGTCAATTAAAGATTAAATTTATTGGAACGGTGGATAAATCAATTAGACAGCTAACTAATAAAATTTTTATTTATTAGATAATCAATTAATACTTTTTAAGTTTGTATTTAACTTATGCTAATTAATTTAAAAAATGATCTATCTGATTTTATAAACTTTTTTTTATTAATTATTAGAATAAATTAAAAAGTATTCAGGATGGACAGTCTTTAATATTTTTTTTTAGATCTAACCAACTATTTAAAAAAAAAAAACTTCGCATGAGAAATCAAGAAAGTACATGCTGCTGTATTATTATCGGGCAATCGATTGATATTTTGAAAACGTTACATGAAAATTATTATAGTCCAATATCTATAATAAATGAGTGGAAAGTAATAGAAGAGGATCATTAATATAATGAATCTATATTTATTTTTATGAAAAATAAGTCACTAAACTTTTTTTTTCTTTTGTCAGCCTTTATATTTTAATTTTCTAACTGTTACAGAGCAGACAACGCATGCGGTTGGATGGCAGAGGCTGAAAGCATCTCCTGAAGAAAGACAAGGAGACCAAAAAAAACAGAGAATGGAAGAGGGCCTTTCTGTGGAATTCGATTGCATTCCATTCCATTTCTCCTTGGGCACTGAAATTCGATAGAGCGTTGTCTAAAGTAACTTGTATCTTTTAACTACGGTTAATTTAAAATTAAGATTAATGGGAAGTAGTGGGAGAGACAAAGGAAAGGAAAGAAAAAGAATTTAAAATTAAAATTAATTGGAAGTAGTGGGAGAGAAGGAAAAGAAAGGAAAGGACGTTTTAGAGAGGACGTGGATATTTAGAGAGGACGTGGATATCTAGATCAATGTTGAGTATGACTAATTTAAGATAGATCAAGGAATGACTATCCAAGTTATACTTGGGGGTGCCTTGAGTTTAGAGGTACATTGGATATAATGATCATTAATCGATCATTAACGTTGATTATAAACATTATTTATAATTGATATAAATAGAGGGTCACAGGCATATCACGTAGATATAAACATTATTTATAATTGATTAGTGTAGTGGATACTAAAATTAATCAATTGATTATTTCAGAATAAGAATTAATTGAATTATTAATTAATTATGAAATGTCAGAAGTTAGTCGAGATCCAAATCAAATATAGATTTATTTGATACAAAGAAGAGATGATTTGAATAGTTATAATCATGATGATTAATGGAGAATTTGAAAAGTCATTATAATGATGATTAATGGAGAATTTGAAGAGTTATCGTAATGAAGAATTTATGGAGGCTATAACTCTTCATCTTCGTAATTAATGAAGATCATAAATGATGAATTAATTGAGATCTTAACTCTTTGTATTCCTTGGATACTAAAAGTAGTCATCCTCGAAAAGATTCAAGAGACGAATTCCTTCCCTCCATTTCTCTCTCGTCAACTTCTTCTTCGCTTTCTTCCATTGGAAGAGATCAGTAGTGTTTCCAAGGCTTTGTCGATCCAAGAAGCTAGCACCTAACGAATCGTATCAAATTCGTGATCTAATGCGTGTGGATACCGCTAGAGGAGTCACACGTGAGACTCTTATTTGTCTTTGATATCGTTCAAGTCTATCGAGGACTCGAGATATGTTTTTGTGTTATTTTGTATAAAATTATATGTACCACGAAGAGATCCATGATATAATATGTCTTCTATTGCGCTCTGAGTCCAACACTATACTGAAAGAAGAAGAGTGAGATTAGGTCCTGATCTCTATATTGCTATCAGATTTAATATTTATTTAGGATCAACATCTGAACACTAAGATTATATTGTTGGTTGCGGAAGAGTGAATTGTAGAGGGGTCATGCTTAGTTATGACCCATAATTGAAACTCTCAAGGAGCTAGGAAGGAAGAGCTATGATCGAGACACCGAGTTGACTAGGGAGGTTATACATAGACACACACTAGGTATTTAGGAGCCGAGTCACATGAGGAGCTCCGAGAATTGAACTTATATGGGAAACTTGGGATGCTAAGTTATACGAGGAACTCAGGATGTCGAGGAGTGTTATACGAGCAACTCATGATGCCGAGTTGTATGAGGAATTTGGGATGCATAAAATAGCCAACTAGGGGTGCCAAGTTGTATAGTCAACTCGAGGTACCGAGTTGTATAAGGGACTCGAGAGTAATGACAATAATAAAAAATAATTTCATTAGATTTCAATCAAATAAGATTATTTTTTATTATTATCAAATCTATTAAGATTTATTATATTATTATCATTAAGGAGTCTAAGTTGAATAGAGAACTAGGCTCTCAGTCTTTATATAGGTGGGAGTATTGATGTGTGGAATAGAGTCATGTAGGTCAGAATTAACCTAACCATATAGATTGGATCGGTTGTCTATCGCATCAATTCTTATATCCATTAGTGAATGAAAATCGACTTATTTGTCATCATGATCAAAGAGACATATCACATGCACTTGAACTGATGGCTCCTGCTCAATGCAGAAGGGGATGCTATAGAACACATCCAAATTGTCTCCACTAGGACATATAACACCCCACCTCAACACACTATCGAAGAAATAGGAAACAAGAGAGGAAATAATTGTGTCTATGCAAGTTATCTAATTGATATATGAAAAATATCGCAATAAATATGGTCATTATAAATATGATATACAATCTCAATAATTATATATAGAAACAATGAGAATTATAAAAAGTTGTGATTATGACATTGAATATGATAAATACTTGTCCATTGAAATCAATTTATGATCACTATTATATATTGTTATTTTCAAACGAAGTGAAAATCAATCTTCACATAGTCTGTGCGAACATGAAAATCTAAATTTGTAGAATATTTGCTTTCGGAAGAGTTATCTAATCTATTTTACTATAGGCATGTAACTCTCGATGATTGAGGTATAAAAAGATCATATAGAATAGTACTTTTGAAGTAGCTAGCGAACTTTTTAAAAATATTTTTTCAATATTATCCAATGGGAGTATGCATAAACTTATAGGGCATAATAATGTCAAGCCTTGCAATGATAACATATTGTAAAATTCGAACAATATTTCGATATATCTAAGGATCAGCCATAGAAGAGTTGCATGAAGGTGTAGAGATAGGACATACACCATTTGCTTTAGCCTTTAGAGAAACTCAATCATGTATTTGCTTTGGTAGAGAAGCCAACTTCAAAATGTGAAAGAAGCTTGATACTGAAAAATAACTGAGTATTTGTAATTATTGATTAAAGTATTATAAAACTAAGAGCATAACAACAAGAGAGTGATAGATGAACATGAGAAAAGAAGGGAAAGATAAATATTTAATTTCTAATAACTTTGAAAATATCCTAATTATAGGACTAAGAATATAAATAATATATTAATGAACATGAGAAAAGAAGGGAAAGATATTTATTTAATTTCTAATAACTTTGAAAATGTCCTAATTATAGGACTAAGAATATAATAATATATTAATGAACATGAGAAAAGAAGGGAAAGATATTTATTTAATTTCTAATAACTTTGAAAATGTCCTAGTTATAGGACTAAGAATATAAATAATATATTAATGAAGATAAGATGAAGTGATAGGTCTCTTAACATTAGAGGAGGGAGACGAAAACCGAAAGTCTTGTTCATTAATCGAGGAAAGGTGAAAGGATAGGTCTTCAATCATATTTTTAACATAAAGAATAAAATAAAATAGTAATATCCTCTTGATCAGGGTTAGTTATTAGAATATAATCCGCATAAATAAGGAAGAATATAATAAATGTATCATTACGTTTGTAAAATAGTGAAAAGTACGTCTTTATCTTTGAGCTAGAGAACTCTTAAATGCATAGTCAATTAGATAAATGATGAAATTATAGGAACAATTATAGATGAATCAGAGAGCTAGAGGGGTCAAACAACACTTTGACTTGAAAATGAGAGCCACCCTATGAAAGTGCTAATACAATAGAATTTGTACATGGTTCATAATCTTGTGTTCCTATTATACGACCTATGACTTAAGGAGAGTCACCCTATGAATCCCACTATGTTTTTTCTTTTGCAAAGGTAGAGAAACCTTTTATAATAACTCTTTACGACAACAAACAAAACAACAAATTTTCCAAGTTCCTGGCCATGTAATTAGTTTGATTAAAATTGTTATATGAATCTAAACTAGTAAAAAAAAAAGAAGGTATATAATGACTCGAGGGGCTCTAGGAAGCACAATTTTAGTGGAAGTTTGAACAAATTAGATCCTTGAAGCATTTTTGGCCAAGATTGTTGTTGAACGAACAATCTACAGGAGATTTTAGGAATTAGCAGAATTTTAATATACTAAATTAAATTCACTTATATGTCAAGATTACTTGAACCGATAATCTCAGACTGTCAACAGAGGTTATTTTTCTGTTAAGTGCTGAAGGTAGATTGCACAAGGATGACGGAGAGGGTTGGGAGGCCGAGCGGGCACTCAAGTGTTTGGTCGAGAAAGAACCTGATCGGGCGGGCAGAGAGGCCTACCCGACAAACAGAGAGGCTAACCGGGCAGTACGATCAGGCGGGCAGAGAGGTCGACCAAGCAGTATGACGAGGCGAGCAAAGAGGTTGAGCAGCCAAGCGAGTAGCCAAGCGAACTGAGCGAGCGGTGAAACACTATGATTGAAGCACTTGGTGATCATAGCCTCCTTTTATAGGAGCTCCAACTAATGGCAATGTGCCCCCAGGACTATGGTGCAGCGGCAGGGTATCTAGGTTGTCACCCGGGCATTCAGCTATGGTGAATTTGTAGGAATTTTTTCTCCAAATCGGGCACGCAACTAAAGGATGCTGGGCTCCTGGGCTGCCCGCTGCGAGCGCTTCCCGATTTACCCTGGTGGCCGATGGAAAATTTCCGTGAGGCCAGGCCGATCACCCCGGGCTTGACGTTACCCAGCCTGGTTAATCATTTATTTTCTAACTAATGGCAATGTTAATGACTGATTAATGATCATTATTTACCGAGCGGTGAAACGCTCACGTTTCACTTGGTCGTTTACATTCTACATTAATTCTCAATTTAATACATCAATTACACACTTAAATAAGTAACAAAAACATATATGTGTGGCAAAATATTAGTTATTTAACTTGGGTAATTTTTCCCCAATCGGTCTGACATTCGACACATACAAGTTGTACCCGTACACGAGTCAACATGATTTAGTGCAATCCAGGCCTTGGATTTGCACCGCCCCCTGCGCACTCACGCGTGAGAAAGAGCCTCTCCTCATGCATTTGTTTATATCGTCAATGCATGTGAATCAAGATAAACTAACCAATATGACATGAAACTCCCAATATAGGACTAAAGTTACATTCACAATGAAGACCACCTCTTCTCTATTCACACATATCTAATAATTGTTACACGTAATTCAATTGGTTAAAATTGAAAAAGAAAGACATGATAACTTTGAAAGCTCCCGGGAACATAACAAGGTGGGGGAGGGTCGCCTTCGAGTTGGGCTAGTATGGAGTCATGTAGCAATTTTGACAGAAATTGTTACATGGCCTCTTACACAAAACAAAAAAAAAACTTAGAACATAGAATAACTCTAGAGCCTCCAAAAATTACAACAGGGTTCATTTATGAAATGTTGGTAGTTTAGTCTATGTGAAAGTGTAGGACAAAAATGCTGCATGGCCTTTTATAACTTAAAACTAAACCTAATAGCAAATGAATCCAGTGACTCCTAGGGAACACAACAAAAGGTTTATTTCTAAGTTTGAGTAGTTTGGGTTCATGGACCAAACTACTATATGACCTCTTTCAATTCAAACAATAGAATTAACACCATAGAAAGACTCCCGTGTTGGACTCATGTGGCAATTAGAGGGGGTGAATAGTTATAATATGAAATTAAACAATCTTAAATTCAAGAGTAATTTTGGTTTGTTGTTAGTTGTACAACAAACATAATATGCACAATAAGAATAAGCATATAACATGACTATTTTACATTGTTTAAAACTCTCAAGTTCTTACTCCACATCTTATGACTTATAAGGAGAGTCATCCTTTGAATTTCATTATCTTTTCTTTTTCTTGAAAGCAGAGATACCTCTTACAACAGTTCTTACAATGGGAACTAACAAAAACAAATAAATCTTGTGTAAATTAGACAATAATAGGACTAAAAACAATGAGTGCAACATAGATGTGAAGCACTTTCTTGGGTGTTTTTTCAAGCCTTCCATCAGCCATGACAAGCTCCCCTTGTCACTTTATTTAATTTATAGTCTTCAAGTTATCTTCAAACAAACTTCAATTTGTTATTTTGCACTAGTCCAATCAATTGCAGTCAACTATTTTTGTGATTGTGTAAGCTTCTACTATACCACAAGTGACTCAACCTCATTTTAGTCAAACTGACTTGCTTAATCACATAAGTCATCTAATAGTTGTTATCTTCCTTTGCCAAATCAATGGTCTGATTCTGACTTCTATCAAAGATTTACTCCACTTTACAATCAACTACTTAAGTTGCCTCCCAAATAAAGAGCAACTGATATTCATAAGGCAAGTCTTCAATTCATGCCTAGTTGATTGAAGTTATGTTTGATCAAACTCTATTCCAAAAAAAAAAAAAAAAGCCTTTTGTTTGCAAGTGGAACATCTTTGGTTGAGTCATCATATAAGTCAATTGGTAACAATCTCCAATTGATTGGATCATCAATATAAGCAAACAATGATTAAATCCTTTCCTAAATTAAAATATACCTAGAAACCCAAAGTATAGATCACTTGTAGACTCTCACCACTCACTTAGAGTTTACCAACCAAGAAACCTCACCTCCGGGTTTTCCTCATTTGTTAAGTGTAAATCCTCCTCATTTATCAAGAGGTCTCACTTTTAAGTCTTCCTTGTGTACAAAGGGCTCACTTTCGGGTCTTCTTCAGTTGCCAAGAGACTTTACTTCTGGTCTTCCTCATTTCCTAAGAGGCCTTAGCAAAAGGCCTTCTTCGTCTACTATAAGTCTTGCTTCCAAAATTTATGTTTCTCAAAAGGCCTTACTTCTCGGTCTTCTTCATATTCTTGGTATCCAGTCAACTTTAACCTATTATGATTTATAATCACCTATTAAATCTTTATATATAGCAATTTTTTTGAGTAAACACTATTATATGGACTTAGATGGATCAAAATTAGAAAATAAAAATATAGAATGAATGAAGATGTTCCAAAGAGCATAATTGAATACTTATTTGTGAAATTTGACCACTATAAGTTTAGGTATATATTTTGATCAAAACTACTATATCAACTGCCATAACTAAAAAAAAAATGACAGTCGGGAGGGTCCAAAACTATAATTTATTTTGAGATTCTATAAGTTTAGGTCCATTTAACAACTTTATCGAAAACTTCTAGCTTAGATAGTCTTTTAGGACTCCATCAATTGAACAATTGCTCAAAGAACATAAACCCTTAAACCTGAATAAAGAATGAGACAAGTGTTAAATTTCTAAAACTCCTTATGATGAACAAAAATCCTAAAACCTTTTAATAATTTTCAATAACCTTTGGTTGACTATTCACAATGTCAAGGAGATTGTGGAACTTAAACTAGCTGAGAGCCTAAGAAATTCTCATTGAGTGGTGGATCATATAGAAGTCTCACAAGTAACGAGTGAAATGATGCGTGTATTCAAGAACAAGCATTATTGATGATGATGATGATGATGATGATGATGATGATATTTGCGAGTTCACTGTTTGTCTCATCCCCTGCATGTGTTATTGTTGTTGGACGAAGCCTCCCATAATTTACTCTCATTCAAGAAGTGTGGGGCTGCGAGCTATAAAGGTGATGATTTCACCTTTTCCCATATATGATGTTTGCAAGTTTGGACAATGGGTTATATTGATCGAGTGAGATGTTTGGTGGGGAAAAAAATAGTACCCTAAAATATTTCTTATTTTTAAAATATCCTTGTTCCAACATTAATTTGGTTAAAATTACTATACACGGAATGGAATAATTTTATATTAAAATACTTTTTTTCAATTTAATCAAAATTACTCAAACTTCCTCAAAACCACTTCAACTTGATCAAAATCATTTCAAAATTATTGTAACAATACTTTATGTATAGTGAATCAAGTGCATATTAAAGTAAATCGATTTATTATACATAGAGTATTTTTTATATCAAAATATTTTTTATAAAATTAGCCAAACTTTTTCAAAATCACTTTAACTTACCTACTACAATAGTTTTAAACTGATTTTAACCCAATTAAAATAATTTTGATCTAGTCTATTTAATTAAAATTATTTTGATATAACAGACTTCTTATATATTAATTTTAATCAAATTGGAATAATTTTACTCTATATTATAGCAGGCTACAACTGCTACAACAGCATAAATATAGGAATGAAAATATGTTTCTAATGTTTTTTTTAGAAAATAAAATGATAATACAGAACACCTACAACTAATTTTATTTCAAGTGTAATATTTTGTATTATAAGTAGGTCCAACCATGATTTAAAATCTACAGTTCTAATTGTCGATTCAGAATTGCTAGTTTAAAATCATGAGTTTGACTATTCCAACAATATCGACCCTTAATCTTAATTTAATTTAATTTAATTTAATGGTTCATTATCATCATCATCATCATTATTATTATTATTATTATTATTATTATTATTATTATTATTATTAAAAATATTTTAAAAATTATAAATTAAAAAAAATGCATATATAAAAGGGCTTCACTTATTTAAGTATCACCTTAAAATATAAGAGAATCAAAAGTCAATATAATTCGCTTACCTTTCTTCCTTTATTTGATTAGTAAGTAGTATTGTTACTCATTTTTATTTTCCGTTTCAGTAATATTAATTTCTTTGGTATCAAATTCTTCTACCTCATCATGTGAAAAGCTACATTCCTTGTATTTTTTTTTCCTTTTGCAACTCTCATCTAATTATCAAGTAAATGCTTGTACTTTCAAAGAGTTAGGAGACAAAATAGATCTTTCATCCAAATATACTATTTTCAAAACCAAATATTTGTTTTAAGCAATGATTGACACTAAAGAAATTAAAATTTCTTTTACTATAATGGAGATGATGAGAAAATTTTGAAAATTGTGAGTATTTTGCGACCAGCACTATATAATATTGAAATCCGCTTCATTATCTATTTCATTAAAATCAAAAAAAGTTTTCAATTTTCTAACTGAATTTGATGATTCTCGTGTAGGTTTTATTCGTTCTGTTAATAAAAATTATGTGTTTATAAGTTTCAAATTATTACTACTAATATTTTATATTTCAGACACATTAGTTTCTAATTCATATTTTAAACTATATTCTTTATAAATATCATATAAATTATTTCTAGTATTTTATAAATATTAACAAGATTTGGATGAGAATAATCTTTAAATATAATTAAAATATCATAATACATAATTAATATTTCAAGTAGGAGTAAACATCTAATTTAAGTTTAGATTAGTATTTATGTTTATGATACATCGTAGATAAATTTAAAACATCACGTAAAAAAAAAAAATTGTCAATAATATGCTGACATATAAATTTAAGTTCAATAATATTTACAATATCAAAATTAGTATTATCAAATAATATTAAAAATATTTTAGAAGCTAATTCATAGTTTTCTAAAAGTAAGTATAATAATTAGAAAATAGTGTGAGTAATGTATGCTTCATCAAAGATTTGATATGTGCCCCCAGGCTACGGTACAACAGCAGAGCGCCCATATAGTCTCTCAAGCATCGATGGTTCGATTCCCAACTATGGTACGCTATAACATATTTTCTTACATTGAGATGACAAACACTTCTGAATTTACGTTGATAATCGGAGGAACATTTTCATAAGACCGAGCTAGTCATCCCAAGATTAATCAGCTTGAAGGACTAGATACCTGTGCTAGCTTAAAATAACTCGATATGCTAATAAATATTTTTGAATTGTCTAGGAGTTATCAATTCAATAATAGATTATACTCATATATGAATAAGTTGGCTAATGATCACTTAAAATATCATAACATAAAAAATATTTTATTATTTAATTTATTAAATTCTTCAATTAAATCTTTTTTTCTTGCCTTACCAATATTTAATTGTACGAGTAATTAGTGTAATTCGATAAACACATTTAGAAGATGGGTTAAATGCTTATAAATTCAAAAAAAATCTACATCATAGTCACACCCTAATGGGTTAAATGCTTATAAATTAAAAAAAAATCTACATCATAGTCACACCCTAACTTTTCGTCTCCATAATTTTCAGACAGAATGAATACTTATAGATTCAAACAAAAAAACTACATCAATAAATCTAACTAATAATTATTTTAATTTATTATCAAAATATTTAAATAACTTGCTTCACTAGTAGTTGGAAATTTAGACAATTGTGTTAAAAAATATTCAACTCCGAATTTTGTTAGGTGCTTGATTTTGACGTGTCACTTCAATGACCAATAATGGCCGCCAAATTAAAATTTATAGGAGGCTTTATAAAACATACATTTTACACGTAATTCTACGAATAGAAAATTAATTTTTTCAAAATGTTTAATAAAAATAAACGATTTTAAAGATAAAGTATCTCGAATCTTAGGAATTTTAATACATCTTTATGTCTTGATGGTCAAAATTCATGAGCGATAAATTGAATATTATCGAGATCTATATTCCGAGTGATTGTTAGTTTACCCTTACGAGACCAAGATAAATCACTTTCCATTAGAATTGAAGTTGAAAACAATTCAGATTTCAAAATTACAGACAAGAGTAAAGATGCGTGAAAACGAAAAATAACAAATATAACCTTAGATAAAAACCATTCAAAAACAAATATATAAATGGTCAAAACCGCCGGCTAACAATCAAATTCAAAACAAAAGAAAGAAAATAATAATAATAAACTAGCTATTCACGATTAATTTGAAACTGAAATCGTAACCAGTCAGTCACTACACAGGACGATTACAACTTCAGCCCATTTAACCTGTTCAACCATTAACTGATCATTGACCCAGTTACAAATCCGTGCTGAATCCAAATCTGGACTGTGGTCAGGTCTAATTATAAGACTCAGTAAATTAAAAAATAAAAAGATAAAGTTCCAAAAACGTAGACATGAATCACTCCTACCCTGTAAATGGGTGATTCATGTCCTGTTCAGTCTCATTAACTGAACAAAAATCGCATAATTATTTTTCATCCTTTATAAGACGGTACAAGGATTGTAAGTTTATAATAATTACAATTCATTCGGATGTCAATATCCATCGCCGAGCTGCGGTAATCCCACTTAGTTGGGATGCAAATATTTACATATCAAATATCTTCCTCCTACAACTTTCAAGCACCAGATGGAAGGAAAATGATGCTGAGCAACACCAGCAGATCCATAATATGATCTCGTACAGTAAAAACCATGTAGTTGCAACCAGCCGCGAGGCCGCCACTAAGAATCGCTTCGTATCAGACTTTCTGAGCAAAAACCATACAACTTTTCACAAATTGCTATCGCGGTCTTCGTCAGAATTGTCCACAGGAACTTCATGTCGTGGCCTATTATATTTTTCACGGAGTTGCTTTATAGGAATGAAGTCGCCTGCTGTGTCGATTCCGTAGAACAGGAAGGAAGCATATGGATGATCAAATCTGTCCTGCAAGTCCATGGACCCAGTAAAGTAAACCAGAAGGCTAACAAGTATCGTTGCCAGGAAAGGGACTTGCATTTACCTTGTTTGGCTGTTCATTGGCTACAAGATTCTCTTCCGCAACTGCAGCAAAAAAGACAACTATCATAACAGATACAACAAATCTGTTTGTAATACAAACGTATCTAGCTCTAACTCACTCATGTCTATCATACAGGTCATGTATAAAGAGTGACAAGGCATAACAAGAATGAACTAAAGTTACTCCGGCAATTCACCTTTTACAACTTAATAGCAAACTATTGCTAAAGCAAAGTAGAGAACTTGTTTCGTCTAGGAACATTAGCTTCTACGAGAAAAAAAAATCCCAAATTTTGCAGGAGTTACCAATCTTTTAAGGGCGTATTCTTTTAAGAGATTAGCAAGCATATGTTGGAACATAAGGTCCTATATTTTCACCCAAGTAAACCAAGTGGATGGCAATTTTTTAGTATTCATGGAATGACTACCTAACTCAATTGAGTTTGGGGTATCCCAAGGACATTAAATTTGTTTAGAGTAAGAATAGAACAATAGATAGTTGTGACGGGTGTTGGGCAAATAATGAGTATTGTGTCTGCAAAATGCATGGGTACCGAACATTAGATGCCTTAAGCGGGGTAACCAAGCCAACCATTGCTATCCCTACAAGAACTAACATTTTCATAAGTAATTAGTAGAGCGCAAATCACTACACAAGTTCCTAAGTTTAGACAAATTTAATTGAATGCGACAGAAATTGTGGTACAAATTTGAGCTAGATAATTGCATCAATTTTCTCCCATGATGCCACACTAGCGACTTATCACCTAAAGAATGAATACTTACCATATGCAACAAGAAGGTTCGGATCTGCATGTACATCAACCAAGATCTGCATTAGAAAAAAAACAATGTAATTAAGGAAAAATCAGGTATATGCTAAAAGTCATTACATCTACTCCTCCAAAAACATAATGTTTGAGGATATAAGTGCTCAAACAAGTGATGTGGTGAATGATGAAAATTTAAGGACCTTGGAATAGCATAATTTGCTTGAGGGAAGCAAGGCTATTTTCACTCTTGGCATAATTGAAGTGATACCAAGTACAATTTCACCCATAAGTTTAAATCAAAATAATGTTATGAGATAAATGCTTCTTTTTTGAACTTGAAGAGGGCGCGTCCAAGGCCCCTTTATCAAACAAACAGACAAACAAACAAACAAAAAGACGGTTTTTCTTATGAAGTTCAAAAAGGTCTTTGCCCTTGATGGAATATTCAACCAAGAATCTCACTGGCAGCCAAATCTTGACCAAAATGTTTTATCACATATGCACATGCGCGACCAAATTTTGTCCTTTTGACAAAACATATGGTACAAGGGATCCTATTTTAACTTTTGCAAATATGGTCGACACTATTCCAATGTCAAAAAATTATATGCAAGTGTTAGAAATATCATTAAGAGTGCATAATAATGCCGATATATAAGAATAAAAGTCAATAACCACCACGTCTTTCATGAAACCTGAATTAGAGCCATAAAGGTTTCTGATGACTTCAGTATGCATAATTTTAATGTTTTTAATTTTTTTTGCACTACATATGTACAAAATTATGTTTTCATCAAAGTGTTCTATGTGACTAAGATATTAATTGCTTTTCACATATAATTGCCAATGTACTTTGATTTTTCATATATTTTATATTTTCATGAGAAAGACAATTCATATATTCCACTATTGGTTATAGTTTTTGCCTAAATTTTTTTAACTTAATTTCATGTATATTTATGTGCATTTTAATTGCTTAAGAATAATGCATGTACTATGTAAATTTTTGGGAAAAAAATGATCTTACTAGTGTATGGCTATTGCAATCATTATGTATTTTTAACAAAATTTTAGTAGAATATATTAAAAATAGTAAAAAATAAATAAATAAATTATTTTTCTTAAATTAATCAAAATATAATTTTATTTAATCAAAAGTGTCATGCTGAACCCTAGCCTTTTTTAGGCTCAAATGAAAGATGAGAGAATACACACACGATTGCTCAATCTCTTCCAAAGTAACAAAAGTCAAAACACAACAAAAAAATCTTCAGTGATGTTAAACATTAAATTTATCCTATTTAAATTTTTTGCATTAAATTATTTTAAAAACTTGTTACGTAACTAATTGCGCTAAATCAAATTAATATTTTAAGTTTTAGGGTCAAGTGGAAGTGGGCATGGTGATTATGATCAAGTCGGAACAAACCACACTATTTGGATTTAATTTTTGTCCATTTAAACCTCAACCAAATTTATATATAGATGATAGTTCGCTTTAATTGTATTTAATTAAATTAGTGATATTTTTTATAAGGTTATGAAGTATTTGATTTCCATCTTTTCTCTCTCCACACACTCCTACCTTAATCCCTCTCGCCCATTGCCACAACACCAACCCACTACCTACAACCCATCATGGTCATATTCCTCTCAGGTACCTTCTCCCTCGATCTCTCTCTCGTCTTCCTCTCTCTTCCTCTTTGTTCTTGATGTGCATCACCACTCCCATGTCCATGTTGAAGCATCACGTGTGGCGATCAACATGCAGGATGATAACTTCTACCTATGTCAACCAATATGGCTCAAGACTTCAGACTGTTGAACTACTTTTCATTGTGTCCTTCAATGGAAAGAGAGAAAATTTTAAAACTATATTCCTATAAGAAAGGAAAAATATAAATAAAAAGTAATTTTTAAGCTCTAATTTATACTTCATTCCATGTGAAAGTGAGTTTCCGCCTAAATAAGATAAAAGCAACATAGTGAAAAGGTAGGGAAAGATTTCTCCACTCTTTCTTTTTCTCCCATCAAAGGAAATGGAGGGAAAGTGTAGCTAGTAAAATCTTTATCACCTTATTTCCTTCTTGATTTTCTTCTCATTGGGAAACACAGCATTAGGCATGCAATATAGGTCGAAGTTAGCTCCTCAGAGTTGGCAAATCGTGTGTAACAACAGTTGTAAATTTGCCACAAAAAAAGGCATTTCAAAAAATATTATGCTAAAATAAAATTTCTATTCCTCAATTCAGTAATCTATTGCAACACATAGCAACAATTAATCTTATGATAATGAAATATAAAAAAATAGAAAGTGAAGATATCTTAGAACTTTATTGGAATGATAAGATCAAATGGCAATGACAAATATTAATGGCTACTAGTGAATTTGCAATTATGGGGAATAAATCCAATTTAAATATGATTATTAAAAATATCCATCATCCAGCAATATTATAAAGTCAATATGACGCCCCCCAGGGTGTAGCGCAAACAATGGACGCATGACATCTCTGACGTAATGGCCTGGAGTCGATTCTCAAGAACTGACAACCTAGGGTTTATCCCACCATGCGCCTAACGTTTGTGTGTATCTGCATTTACCTCTCTCTATATTCGTGGGACGGCACTAGGGGGGCCATTAATATAATGGATCTACATTTTTTTTTAATAAAGTCAATATGGCACTTGTTTATTTATAATTTAGTATGTTTAAAAAGAGCCTCTAATTCTTGGTTGGAATGACATCAGAGAAAAACTATTGAACACAAAATCCAAAGGTAGGCGCCATTGAGTTTCTAATGCTTGATAGGGTATTCTAAAATGGGGGAACTGAACTCAAAATTCTTGGTTACAAGGGGCCTGATCTGGTTATCTGAACCTTTTCTTTTCCTACGATAACGTGCAGGCAATACCAGGGTAAGGGAATAATTCAAATGATCAAGTCATCTCTTACACGGACAGAACTTTAGCATATGTTGAAGGAATATAATTATATAAACACTAGAAGACTTCTTGACTAAATATACTTGGTATGACAGAAGCAATCACATCTAACATGATATAGAAAGATATGAGCCTGACAATGTCTTGGTTGAACTTGTAATAGGATCTCAACTGGTTGATATGACCTAATGGATTGTCAATTCCTTAGCTAATTTAGAATTGCCAGTTGATTTAAATAATCATTTCAACAAGATGAGCCAAGTCTAGGTCATCAAATATATATATATATATATCCTATGGATGTTCCAACTTTATCTGCAGACACTTTTAGTTAGGTTCACCACCAAAATAAACCTAACCTGATAAAAAGGTTGATTAGGCCCTCTGATCAATTTGTCAACATTGGCAACCTCCATCCATGAATTTGATTCACAGCATACAGGATCCATGCCACAAATTACTGCTAGATAACCTGAAATAAATCAATTAAAAGAATGACCTGTATCAAACAACATATTATTTACAAACAAGAATAGCTAATGCAATGTGATCTCTAAGGAAAAGTGTCGAAGAACATATGATAACTCAGTTCTCAGATATTCAGCTATTCTAGTGGGCATAAAACAAGCAGCATAGTCCCACTTAGTTCTTTACAAATACCCAGATCGCTAAGTTAAAATAAACCACTTTATCCCAAAATACTAATAACCCAAAAGATTTACCAAAATTGGAATCTTCCTAACTCCTATATGAATCACTGACTCCGCAAATAAACCACTAAAAATCTTGTCAAAAGAACACACAATTTTTTATTTTTTATTGCCAAAATAAAAATAATAATAATAATAATAAAATAAATAAATAAATAAATAAGTAAAAAACACACAATTGAAGAAGCTTCATTTAGAATTAGTATAAATATAAAAAATAATAATACTAATAATAATTAAAATCAACAACCATACCAATCATATTCCTATCATGCAAATATTATATACCAATAATAATCAAATTAAATTAATTATTTTTTTATTAGAATGATGACTATTTTATTTGATCTCCCTCTACAAAACACACCTTCCATTATATGGAAGATTTAATTTTTTAACTATAGATTTTAACCATGTCTATGTCAATTCTGGTCCATTTTCTCTCATTTTGTTATCTATTAGAGTTGCACCTAATAGCTCTTAAATACATCTTACTATATATTTTCTAGTAACTTAACACCACACATCCATCATAACATTTTAATCTCTATTAAATCAACTTTTAGGATGTACTACTTCTTAACAGCCCAACATTCCGATCCATAAAGTATGGTGGGTACCTTAATCTTATATATTAAAAAAAAAATCTTTTAGCTTATGGGGGCATGATGTTCACATAATACAATTGATATTTCTCCATTTCAACCATCTATTATTTTCTATATTAATGATATCTTCATCAATATTCTCATTGTTGAATAGTTTCATCAATATTCAGTGACTAGAATCTATATAAACTCCAAAACAATTTTAGTTACAGTTTTGAGTCTATCCACCTCACCAAGGCTTATTTATCCCCAAACCTCTTGATGTGGCCGAGCAAACTTGGAGAGCCCATAATTTATGGCCCAGGATGAACCACAGGATGAGTCTACCAGCCAAATCGAAGCTCATTCTAGCTCCGAACATTTTTATCCTTTTTTGTCATTATTGTTATTATTTTTCAGGTCGAAAGTTTATGGGTATTTTCATCTTTCGCAGGGTTGGGGTTTGAGTCTATTTAAACGTTTGTTTAGTTGTCTTTTTTGGGATGGTTTTGAATCTATAATATTTTCGTCCGCCATTTGGGCTTCAAGTTTTGGATGTCTATTTCCTGGTATTCTTCTGTCGAATTAACAAGTTTTAGAAGATTATTTTCGGTATTCGTGTGCAAATCAACGGAATTGATAGCTTCTGCTACATCAGTTATATCAGAGCCAAGTTTATCTTGTAGAATCATGCCACCGAGAAAATAGCAAGGCGTCAACAACGCTTTTGATCGTGATATGGAGTAGTGGTTTCGAGAGATGATTGACAGACGGTTAACCTAGTTGTGGAGAGGATGGCGGCGATGTTGGGAACCTTGAATAGAGGAACTCTTTTCCAATGCAATAACAATCACCAGATAAGCTCGGAGGAGGAAGAAAACATTTTTGACGAGACAGCTCCCTGTAGGCGTCCCAGAGAATCTGATAATTTTGCTTCCGACTTTGGTCTCTGACCGCAAGATGAGTCTGTCCGCATGTCCACCTCCAAAACTGAGGCGGAAGGACTACGAGGAGGATCCTACTTTGCGGGATCCTCTGGAAGCACAGTAAGGTCCGGACGGAATCCAACCTCGACGAACGAACTCTTCGTCAACAACAGCGGAGTGGAAATCTTAACAATTATGTCTTCGTTGGTGTCTTGGGATTGTCGAATTCGTCTTCTCGTGGTCGCTCCACTACTTCTTCATCGCTAACATCCTTGGATGCCATATTTGATGACCTCGCATATTCCACTACAAAGACCTCATCAACTATGCCTCTCTATGATAATCCGATATATAATAACGATATATTTGATGGGGCTCCGTGCATGAAGAACTCATCATCGGCAAAGTATGAGGATGCTTTTTCTTCCATCTTGCCTGGATCCAATGTTTGCGGATCTTCTTCAAAAGCAAATGCCAGAGTCTAAGAAGATGAGATTTTTAGATGATTTCCAAACTAAAGGCTCTGGTTATTATGGATTAGGTACGGAACCCATAACTTTCGCTATGTCAATTGGTATTATCCCCCGAAGACTTATCAAATGAATTGTCTCCCTTACGTGAGATCGAATATCATATTGATTTGGAGCCAAGAGTGAGAGGCCAAACAAACAGAATAAGCTCATGTGAGCATGAGGAATTGTTTGTACAATTGATTCCTTTCCACGGTGATCCTTTCGATGACGATGTAGCCAACAATTTATAGGCGAATTTTCTCTTCCTTAGGAAGAATGATGCAAGACGACAAAGCAAACTTGTAGAGCCTATAATTTATGAGCAGGGATGAACCACGGGATGGTCTACCAGCCGAATCAAAGCTCATTTTGGCTACGAACATTTTTATCCTTTTTTTGTTATTATTTTTATTATTTTTTGAGTTTAGGGTTTAGGGGTATTTTCATCTTTCACAGGGTTAGGGTTTGAGTCTATTTAAACATATGTTTAGTTGTTTTTTTTTGGATAGTTTTATATCAACAATATTTTTTGCAACGGTTTGCGCCATTCTTTTCCCAAAGCTTCGAGTTTTGGATACCTATTTCCTTATATTCTTTTGTCGAATCAATAGGTTTTAAAAGATTACTTCCAGTTTTCATGCACGAACCAACGGAATCATTTTCCGCTATATCCTTCCGCTACATCACCTCTCAAACACTTCACAAGCGTTAGATTTCAAGTTTTATGAATTCTAGAAAGTATTGTTAGTACAAATTGATATTGCTAGAGGAGAATGTAGGATTAAAGGTAAGTAAAATTCAAGATTGAATTTTTTTCCTTCTCATGGTTAACGACCTTCATTAGTTACATTAGTTAGTATTACAATTTTTTCCCCTAAACAAGTGGTTTAGTAGTTGGATTTTTGGCACTGTACTTTGTTAAAATACACTTAGTATCATAGAAATTTAAGGTTGGAATCTTGATTCTTAGAAGTGGAGTTACAAGTCATTATATCTTGATCTTTTACTATAAAAGTACTTTAATCAATTACAATTAGTATCAAGTAAGCTCATGGACTAAGCATTGATATTACCTCTTAAGGGAGAGAAATTAAAACCATTCTAAAAATGTCAAAAATTTTAGTATTTTTTATGTATGTCAGAGGGAGAAATGAGAAGGTTAAGTTAGGAATAGAAGTCAAGGTTAGCCGAAAGTTAGAATTAACCCAAGAAAATGGAGTTAATTGATAACTTAAATGTTCTTCTAGAACTCATGTTGAAAATTAGAACCTTCTTAAATTGATAACTTAAATGTTCTTCTAGAACTCATGTTGAAAATTAGAACCTTCTTAAATTGATAATTCAAATGTTCTTCTATAACTCAAGTTGAAAATTAGAACTTTCTTAAATTGAAACTCAATTGTTCTTCTAAAACTCGAGTTGAAAAGTAGATTAAAATGTTTTTGGAATATATTGAAATTATTGCTAAACATGAAAATCAGTTTTTAATATGACCTAACTTAAACGAGTTATCAAATATCAAAAAGGGAAAGATTGTGATGCAATCATATTCTTAAGCATGTAAATTTGATGCCTGAGGAAAGTTAAAAATTAGTATTATATTGTGATTACTGATATAATGTGTAAAGCATGCAGATGCAAAGTATTTGACATATATTGTAGATTCAATAAAAGAAGTCTAAGTAGATTGAGGATTGAATACTTGGAAGTTTAAGCAAGTTAAGGTCAGGGTGACTAGCTGCTTAACACATTAAACTCCCATCAAGTTAAGGATGACTTGGTGGATGAGAAAATCCCAAAGACAATGCCTCATGGCACATAAGACCACGAAGTAAGGCTTCTTGGCACATGAAGCTTGATATTGGAATCCTTTTGGTAGGTATCTTTGAGTG
The DNA here is from genome assembly GCF_018446385.1 of Zingiber officinale. Taxonomy (NCBI): domain Eukaryota; kingdom Viridiplantae; phylum Streptophyta; class Magnoliopsida; order Zingiberales; family Zingiberaceae; genus Zingiber; species Zingiber officinale. Next base: position 119,696,548 of record NC_056003.1, read on the forward strand.
AATTTAAGAGTCAAGTGCACTTGTAAAAAATAATTATCGATGGAATTAGACTTAGCTTTGGACTCTATCTGTGGACTGAGTTGATTATCCAGTCAATTGTGGTTTTTGGACCAGTCAGATCAATTAAGAAATACACAATATGTTTCTGTGCATCTCGCGTCTCTGTTTGCAGGACAATCAAATAACTAATATAACAAGTGCTCAATCAATTTAAGCCAGACCCTTTTCCATGAAATAATTATTCTGAAGTTATCCATAAACCAGATGGAACATAAACCTACAAGTGCTCAATCAATTTATTGACTACAATGTTCCTGACATTGCATTCCATGTATCTATAGAAACTAACCAACTATTTTTTCTCTGAAAGAAATATGCTTGCATTGTAGAATAAACTGAAATGCTAGTGAGAGGATAAATACTAACCAAACTTTTTATGTCGTACTTTCTGTCCAAGACGAAATGCATATTGTATGTTCTCAAAAGCAAGGGCTTTTGCTGATGCAGCTAGAGTTTCAGCCTGCAATGAGAATTATAGATGCAAGTAAGGCTCCTAGGACAAGGATGCATGAATGTGCAGGTGTAGAATTAGAAGAGTTTAGAAATAAGAACCAAAATAGCAAGTGAAGGAACACCTACATACCTCAAATTTTGATATCTCATCACGTAACTCAGAAGCAGCAGAATAATTTTCATTCTCAACAGCTTTCTGAAGTTCAGCACTGAACATTATAAACAAATATCAAAAATAATGTAATTTTAAAAAATAGCTACCAATGTGAATCACTTTGACAACTTAAACACAGGATGAAAAAGTCAAGGTATAACTCTATGGCACACCAAATAGTGCTGCAAAGCAATATATGATACAACGCAACACATCAAAATTTATTTATTCTATTTAACCATGCCAGTCAGCACCAGCAAACCATCACATCCTACTCACCAACTGGCAGACAAAATGGGTCAAGACAAGTGGAACAAGGGTTTTCTTTAACTTATGAGCGTTCTACAAACATCTTCTAGAAACAAGAGAACTCGGAACAGTTTCACCTCTATGACTGCTGAAATAGCTCTGCGCTACTCGCAAACTCCTATGAAGGGGCTTCTTCAAGCTCTAGGACAACACACTACAAGCTCTAGGAATAAACGATGCAATTCAAAAGGAACGTGACTACTCAAAACAACTTTGTTAGGATCGCACAATTTTTGATATAATTCCTAAAGGTTTTCTTTAGCCCATAAATAGATCTACAAGTAGTGCACAAGCTCCGAGAATATTTTCTTTAGCTAGTGAATAACTCCAAAGGGTCCAATCCTACCTATCACATGTATTCTTTTACCTTTTTCTGTTATCTCCTTTATCTCTTCCCAGCAATTCACCACTGCACCATGTGATAGCACTACAACACAGTACAGAAACTTCCCACTCCATCCGACCACCTGAACTCTAGCTCGGGAAAAAAAAAGGTCAGCCTGTGCACGAAGCTCCCGCCAACTCTAGCTAAAAACAAAAGATATTTCTAGTTGTTGAATGTACCTGGTGCATTTAAAGCCACTAAACTACTCTATATGGAGAAAACCATAGAAACTCACCGAAGTTGTAATAGATATATGGCTTTGTCTTGAGCTTCACTCTTTGATGAACCCCGTTTGGCATCCCTTTTTTTAGTTATTTCTGCTTCAACCTATTACAAGTAGGAAATCAGCATCTTGACCTTAAATGTAATTTACATCAAAACATATAAGAGCTATCTACCTCATCAAGTTTGTTCCTTAATTGCTGAGCTGCTTCATATTGTTCCATGTTTAGGGCATACTGCAAACATACATTCCCAAAGAAAGTAGGAGAGGTCTTTCAAAGAGAGAATGAAATAGAAATGGCATGTTATGGTTGATCTTCAACGAAACACAAGTGAAAATGGAAATGACAAAGTATTAAAGATCAGCCTGGCACACAAGAATCCAGACAATGCGTGGTATATTAATGATCAATCAGTGAAAGTTATATGATGAAGGAAAAGCAGTTGCTTCCATGGCAAGTGACACCAGAGAACAAATACCCAGTTTGCAAAGGACAAAACACAAAAGTTGTTACACTCTGAAATGATGTAATGGCTGCATTTCATCAAATAATTTAAAACTCTCTTTAAGGTATTGTGATGCTCAACTACCTTAAGATATCAGACAACATAATGAGAATTGCAGGAAGAAAAGTAACAACAAAGGATACCTGGATCTGAGTTTCCAAGTCCAACTGGAAGAAGAAAATGACAATATCCTCATTGGCAGCCTCACTGAGCTCTATATTGACATCCATTCCTTTATCGTTGCCCATGAATGGCCATGTGGCTTTGATCCTGGAACTCATTCTTCCACTGTTGGATTTGGCAGGGTATAACCTCAGTAGGTCCTGACGCCATAGAGATGGCCCTGGAATCATAGAGTTGATTTGATTCTTACAGAGGACTCGTACATCACTATGAGCCATAATGAGAGCTCCATAACTCCCCCCATTTGCATAGGTTGTCAAGCTGTTGCTTATGCATACACCTGGCATCTTTTGGGTGGCTCCTTATTACTATCTTCCAAAGTTTTACTAACAAATCTGAGATCCTCAAACAAGATGATGTAAGTTCGTGTTCATTACATCCACAGAACAATGATGAACAATAACATAACATGGAAACTGCAACATGTTAAATACAAAAAAGGTAACACAACTTAATTGTTATGTGGGAACAAATTATTTTTCATCTAATATTTCCAATTGTTGTAGTCATGACAGTAAATAAAGAGTTCCATAAGCCCACACTAGCATAAAAAAGTTTGTGGTCTGAATGATTAGCCATCGCATTAAGACAATATACAAAGTGAAATGAATAATTAAATTCTACATTGACAGGGTATAAGCTCAATAGATGCTGACAAATTCCTCTAATATTTTGCCAAAGCATTATCTAATTCTTTATTTCTACGCAAGGAGACCATAATAAATTTGTTAACATAATTTAAAAAATTGACCTAGACAGTTGCCTAACTGCTTTTGGCCAGGGACCACTTCGCCAAGGTGGTAGGTAGGCCCTAGTAAGCAGATGTTTTAGGTGGACCATGCAATCCGCCTGAGTTGTTCATCTAGGCTTGGGGGAAAGTGTATTATTTTTTTTAAGTTTTAGATCCAAAAACCATCTCAAAATCTTTTAATTTCATGTTCAACATCCCCATCACCCGTGCATAATATTTCTAGCAACATTAGAAGTCTCTCTCTACCCAATATTGGCCATTTTCATCCATTTTGAGGACATTTTTTTGTCATATTTTCTTTTGTCTTCTCTAGAATTGTTCTTTCATTTCCTTCATCTTATATTTTTTTTAAAAAAAAACAGTATTTACTTTCAACGCTAGAATTTTTTCCTAGATTTATGTCTAATTTTCTCTTGTTTGACCATTATACTCTTCAAGATCCTCCTCCTCACAATAAGGTACCTCCATCCTCTTCTTCATCATTTTTTTGTACTTTTTTAATCTTATCTTCTTAAGCAACTAGTATTTTTTACCTATTACTTTGAATCCATTTAAAAATCTTTTATAATTCTAAAATTAAGTGTATGACTCTATTTTAATAATATTTTTAAAGTTGGCAACCTAGGCCCCTCCCTAGCCGGCCTACCACCTAGGTGCTAAGCAATGGGCTGACCGCCTACTACCCTATAACTATCTTATTTATTAATTGATTCTAAGACCACTGAAGTTGGAGGAGATTAGGAAAATAATAAACTTTAAGTTATGATCTCCTCTTTGGAATAAACCTAAATGATTGTATCATTTGTAAATTTTGATACTAAAGGATTGGATTGGTCTCTAGATTACTAATAGGAAAGATTCTTAACTTTATTCTTTGCCCTTAAGAAAATTATCTAGAAAAAGGATGGGAAATAAGATAGACAAAAGGGGTGAGAGAGGATTTTTCTTGTTTTAAACATAATTTTTTATATGAATAATGTATTCATGTAACTTATCATAAAGATAATATAGCATTATTTTATATTCTTAAAGATAGTATCCTATCATCCAACATGCAAATTTATTTTCTCTAATTCATTCTTGCATCATTTAATGCATATATTTATTAGAGTGAGTCAAGAGCTAGTAATTTTTATTATACAAATAAAAAATAAGAATATATTTTCAAAATATAAAATAACGCTATAATTTTTTTTAAAAAAAACACTTGAATACATTATCAATATAAGAACAGCTTTTTACCGAACCTAGTAGATAAGTTTCTAAAATACCCAAATCACGTATCATAGTTTCAAAATTACCAAATCATGTACCCACTTCCCGTTTTACCCTCGTCCTCAAATCAATTCGACTGGAAAAAAAAAACTGATTATTTTTCCAGTCGAATTGATTTCTTTCTGTGTGTTTGAAAAAATTCATTAGTCGGTTTCGGCCAAAACCAGTTGATGGACCTAGAGACCTTAAAATAACATGAAATCAATTCCTATTTGTTCGTCTAGTTCTCCTGATTGTAAAAATGCTATCAAATATCAATTTGACCCAATATATCGAGAGCAATGATTTTTTAAACAAGAATATATCTGAAAAACTAATTCGTGTTTAAAAAATCGCTGCTCTTAATATATGCGGTGAAATTGATGTTTGATAGCATTTTTATAATCAGGAGAACTAGACGAACACATAGAAACTGATTTCTATGTGTTCGTCTAGTTCTCCTGATTATAAAAATGCTATCAAACATCAATTTCACCGCATATATTAAGAGCAGTGATTTTTTAAACATGAATATGTCTGAAAAATTAATTTATATTCAAAAAATCACTGCTCTCAATATATTAGGTCAAATCAATGTTTGAGGGCATGGATATAATCATAAGAACTAGAAAAACTCACAGGATATAGTTTCACTTCATTCCAAGCTCTCTAGGTCATCAACTAATTTTAGCCGAACAAACCTATATTGATTTTATTTAAGTTCATTCAGCTATAGTTTCAAAAAAATTATTACTCTCAATATATTGCGTCAAATTGATATTTGATAGTATTTTTACAATCAAGAGAACTAGATAAGCACATAGGAACTGGTTTTATATCATTCCGCGATCTCTAGGTCCATCAGCCGATTTCGGATGGTACTGGCTGATGGACTTAGAGACCTTTTAATGATATGAAATCAGTTCATATGTATTCATCTAGTCTTCCTGATTGTAAAAATACTATCAAATATCTATTTGAAGCAATATATTGAGAGCAGTGATTTTTGAACAATAATATATCCGAAAAACTAATTCATGTTCAAAAAATCACTACTCCATAATCGGGTCAAATTGATGTTTGATAACATTTTTACAATCAGGAGAACTAGACGAATATATAGGAACTGATTTCATATCATTTTGAGGTCTTTAGATCCATCAATCGGTTTTGGTCGAAACCGGCTGATGAATTTTTCAAACAAAATGAAATCGATTTAACTGGAAAAAAAATCAGTCGACTGATTTGTTTTTCCAATCGAATTGATTTGAGGACGAGGGTAAAACAGTAAGTGGATATGTGATTTGATAATTTTGAAATTATGATACGTGATTTGAGTATTTTGGAAACTTATCTACTGGGTTCGGTAAAAAGCTGATATAAGAAAGTTACAAAGAAAAGGTTTAAACAAGAAAACCTTTCCCACCCCTTCAGTCTAACCTATTTATTGCTGGCCTTTTTGAGGGGCAAGTAATAAAGCTATAAGCCTAGCTTTTGTATGAACATCTGTTTTGAAATATTTTGAAATGAGAATCACTTTGGTCAAATGTTTGCATTTTATATTTATATATATGTCAATGCAGTTGTCTATTTAATTTATATTATAGATAACATGGTGTGTGGTGCCACACAGAAGATCATGTTCTCGATTCCTTATAAATTATAAATAGTACTCACAACCAAGATAGATTGGGATAAACCATTGGAATGGTTATAGTGTAATTTGGTAATAGTCTGTCTTGACTATGAAATTACACTAGTACACTATGTGTGTATTGAGTAGGACCGTTTGAGGTTGTTTGATTTGTAATTGTACTGACTACATAAAAGAACAGAATCTCTGTTATTATGGATGTGTGTCCTCTTAATTCCTATATAATAACAAACACGTATACTTAGTATTTATTTCTTTAACTTATAAATGAGTGAGATTTATTCGTTAAATCAATAGGCCCGATGAGTTGGGAAATAGTACTGTTTATATGTTGTATTGTTGATTATAAAAGGAATCTGTGTCCTAATTATTTAGGCTGATGATGTCCCTTTGAGGAACTCATAAGGATTATCATGTAAACCCTGCAGGTGGACTTAGTCCGGCATGATAATAAAGTTGAGTGGTACTGCTCTTGGAATCAGATGTTAATCAATTGAGTTGTCAATAACTCAATTAATTAACGGGCATACGATATCTTAAACACAGGGAGATTAACGCACTCATGATAAAAAGGAGCTCATATTGTAATACGGGATTGGTGTGGTAGTTCAATAATAACCCTTTAGTGGTATGGGTTATTATTGATGGACTTGAGTTGAGTGTTCGGGCCGAACACAGAAAGCCCAAGCCTATCAGGAGACTTAAACCAATTCCTCCTCTAGGTCCCTGTTGTAGCTTCTATATAAAGTCTCGCATCCATCCATCTATGAGTTGTTTTTGGTTAATCCTCCTTGCTAAGGTCGGCGCCACCTTCATCCCTTGCTAGGGCTGGCGCCACCTCCACCTCCTTGCTAGGGTCGGCGCCACCTCCACCTTGCTAGGGTCGGCAGCTCCTCCACCTTGCTAGGGCCGGCGGCTCCTCCACCTTACTAGGGTCGTCGGCTCCTCCTCCTTGCTAGGGCCGACGGCTCTTGCTTTCCTTGGTGTGCGGCGGCATGGAAAAAAAGAAGAAGAGAAGAAGACACCTCATCCTAGAGCTTCTCTTGATGGTCGGGGGTTTGGAAATAAAGAAGGAAAGGTGTTTGTTATCTTGGTAGATCGTCGCCCACACGATGTCCAAGAAGAGGAGAGGAATACAACAGAAGATCAAGAGGTCTTTAGCTACAAAGGAAAGGTACAATTAATTCTTTGATTCCGCTGCGTAATTAATTTAGTTTTCTTTGTATCGATTTTGAATACCAACACAAGAGGCCAGCGATCTTGTACTTCGATCAAGGTGTGCTTTGATCCGTCAAGAACTTGCTTGATTGATCAAAACATGTCTGATCGAACATGCGGGTTGCTAGGAAAAGTTCTGTACTTATACAATTTTTGTATAAGAAAATTGAAACAGAACGAAATTCCAGCGCCTTCAACAAAGAAAAGGTTTAAACAAGAAAACCTCTCCCACCCCTTCAGTCTAACCTATTTATTGCTGGCCTTTTTGAGGGGCAAGTAATAAAGGTAAGCAACTTTCATATTAGCAAACTAAAGTCCAGTCCAGTTCAGTCCAGTCCTTTAGTATTGGGATTCATAGACGATGCAATCATAGTTCAGGCCAAAGAGGAGGTCATAACTGAAAAGCTTACTATTTCCCTAATCTTCTCCAATTTTTGTGGTCTTAGAATCAACCAACAAATAGATCTATTCTGGTCTACTTGGAACAATGCTTTGGAAAGACATTAGAAGAATTTGAGTATCTACTGAGGCTATACCCTGCCGAATAATTACTATCTAAACTCTTCGTAAACAATCGAATTATCCTAAATAGGAGATCTTATCAAAATCAACTGACTCTCCTACCGATGTGAACCGGCTCCGGCTTTTCCAGCGTTGACTGGCGAGGCGGCGGCGGCCCGGTGGCAGAATGCTCGTTCGCCTTCTGCTTGCTCGCTTGCTGCTCGAGAGAAAGGAAAGGACGGCTCCGAGCTTGCCTCAGTTTGGGATAATTTGAGGTGGGTCCCACCTGAGAATATTAAAAAAAAATTAAAAAAACAAATGTAGTCCACAAATTAGAGAACTCATTTAAAAATAAATTAATATTAAAAAGATTTATGGCTAAATTATAATTTAAAAATTAAAAAAAAGATAATATTTAAAAATATATATTATAAATTTTAAACATTATTATATGAATTTAAAGTTATAAATTATGAATTTGTAAAATCATAAAATATAATTTTTATAAGACTGAAAGAAAAAATAAATTTTAAAAAAAATGAGATGTAAAAAAAAAAAGTAGTCTGGTGCACAAAGCTCCCGTTATACTGGGTCTCAAGGAAGGATCTATTGTATGTAATTTTATCCTATTTTTTTTAAGAAGTTATTTCCAAGATTCGAATATTACGTGATAATAATTTTATCATTGTATGCATCAAATGAGATGTAAATTTTAGAAAAATATAAATTTTAAGCCCAGCATAATATTAGTTTTATGTGATTATTTTGATCAAATCATTAGTCAATTTATTTTAATCACATCTAGTAGATGAAAAAAAATTTACCTGATGATGTAGTAATTTTGACTTGAACCATTTTATATTGATTCGGCCAATTGGAAAACATATTGACACTTTAATTTTCTCGAAAATATATCTATCTATTTAAATTTAAAATTTTACTCAAAATAAGAGGGTTTAAATATTTTGACATGATATTTAGAACTAACATTACTTTGATTGTATTGTAAAAAAAATACGATTTATGTTTTTTTATAATTCTTTTATCTAGCTTTGAACCGATTAATTTTTCTATTATGGTTTTACGAAGCCCAAGTAGCGGGCAGCTATATGGATATCCTATCATTACACCGTAGCCGAGGACATAATTTATATTTCTTTAATCAATAGACATGAACCTTTAATGCCAAATATTATTACAAAAAAATTGTGAAAAATAAAATAGTCTCAAAAATCTCTAGATAAGTATATATTTTCTAATTGGCACCATATGTTCAACTTATATTATGTAATCCTAAAATGATCAATTCGGTTCTATAAAAGTTTTTCACTGACCACTAAGGTAAATTAGGAAGCACTTATAGCAGGCGGGCGCTATTAGCCCAGCGTTCTTAGGTCAACCGTTCAGTAAAAAAAATTCATCCATTAATTCGCCGAAGCTGAGACTTGATTAATTCTTAGATGTTTGGAAAACTGAGAATGCACCATTGCACAGGGCCTCTTGATAAGTATACATTGGACCAAAAGGTGAAGTCGTCACCTTAGCAGACCCCTCTAAGACGGTCTCATACTCTCTAGAATGAGGTAAATCAAGAAGGGTATTTATCCTAATGCAATGGCTCCGGATAAGTATACATGAATGGATCACTAATAATGGATGTTCAAGACATATTATTATAAGAGCAAATTTACCATCTTAAGATATAGTTGTTGAGGTACAACATCCTTTAGAAATAATAGTAAACTAATCAAGGATTATGGACTATAGACTGATAGCTTGTTGCACTATTGTGTACAAGATCATCTCTAAAATCTTGGCGAGTAGGCTGCATGAGTTGATTGTTAGTTGGTATTAATAATTGAATTTTAATTTTGATGAATGACAAATGACTAAAGTTAGATTTTGTATGATCTAATACCTTTACCAAGTGTACAAGAATTGATGGGTCTAAAGGATCTAACATCAGGCTGAAACTTGGTTAGGTCTGAGGACTGATAACTAGCATAAAGTCTAGATAGGTCAAGGTGTGATCCGATATCTGGCAGAAAGTCCAGCTGGATCTACGGGACCTGACAACTAGTTGAAGTTCAGTTGGGTCTGCGTACCTGACAACTGATAGGAAGGCCTAGTGGGTCATAAGAGACAAGTCAAGTGACTGCAAATTATGGTAAGTAAAGATAAGTCACTTGAGAAGAATAATCGAGTGAGAACGAGTCCTAGAGGAATTCTAGGTGCTAGTTCAGCTTAGAATCATTTTGAAAATCTAAGCTGAGACCATGACTATATCCTGATCTTGGTAAAACATAATCTAATTAATAATCATATAATTTTATATTGTGCTAACTCTATTTTACAAATAATACTTGGTTGTACTAATCTTGTGATGCAGAAAATCAGATGGTTGAAAAAGGGCTGCAGGTGACGGGATACAAAATTATTTAGAAAACTAGACAATAAACACTTAGATACAAAGACTAGAAATTAGAGAACACACATGAGAGGATGATTAAACAACTAGGCAAGCAAACACACACAACACAAATAAAGTAGCAACGGCATTTGAGCCCATGTCTCCTGCATGACGTTACGGCGCCTAGCTACTCAAATATGTTGCTCATTAATTCAGTGATTTTGCTCTTTGCTTCTTCAACAATTGTATCTTTTACTGCAGATCGGAATTGCTCATGAGTTTCTTCAACAATGTTTTGGCGTTGCTCTGCCATGAATGAGCGTTGGTTATGAATTCTCAATCTGTGTAGCTCGTCTGCGACTTCCTTCATGGTTGGCCTTTCCTCTCCCTTCGACTTTAAGCACTGCTTAACAACTCACCCCATCATCATTTACCCTCTTGGTTGTCGTGATTTACCTCCCTCGTGATGGCCTGAGATCGGGTGTGGCGGGGGCGTTGGGACGAGCGATTTCGCCTTTTTGCCACTTGAATAATTTCCATATCAGCTTCCAATTTCACTTGATCGTCCAAGATATCTGAAACCCTTTTCTGATTCTCCACCATAGCAAAAGTTGTTGGCAAAAAGTTGAATGGAAACACGACGTATGGGTTTCAGTCCCACAAAGAAAGCGAAGCTTTTCGGCTGATTCAAAACAAAGGGGGTGAGAATCCAGGGCCCGGATGACATCAACCTGAGGGATCTTTTTGTGAACTCCATTGCTCGTAAAACATTGGTCAGGATACAATATGTCCGCAAAAGGCAACTTGTTGACCAGCATGCAAGTCAAGGCCAAAGTTACCAGCTTGCTTGCACACCACGTTGTGGCTTGCATGGCATGCATACAAGCCACAACGTGGCTTGCTTGTTGGCAAGCATGCAAGCCAACTTGTTGGCAAGCACGTAAGCAACCAGCCACGTTGAACAGAGAAGGTCTATAAAAGACCGTTGAGAGGAATGAAGAGGACACAGAAAGAGCTCAAGTGAGCTTTGTGTTGTGTGAGAAGAACACGCTTCCATTCCTCCTTGAATCCACATGTTTTCTTCTCTTCTATTGTGCACTTCTTTTGCTCAACAGAAATAGTGATAGCTTTCAGATATAGTTTAGATCGTCACGACAACCAGTGCTCGGTTGTACTCGTGATCTTGTCGTTTTTCTCCTGGGAAACAGACGTCCAACTAATCCTTTGAGCACCGCGGAGGGGCCGAATCTGTTTTAAGGAGACAACGCTCTGCTGGACTCGGCATCCACTCTGATTCGTGTTACAACTCTCGACATCCTGTCAGCAACTCTCAGTAGCAACTTGGCGTCGTTTGACAACTCACGGTGTCTGCGACTCACCTACTCACCGCGTGGATCGGCTCGCTAGAGTCGACAGTTGAGATTATCTGCTCAAGCCTACTTGATTGTAAGTCCTTGTGCCTCTGATACGCATTCAGAAGCGTGAAACAGAACTTCTGAAACGATCACACAGATTGTAACGGATTCACACCCAACAAAAGTCTGCACCAAAATCCTTTGTTCTTCGTTTCCTTCGTAATAAATAGTCTTCTTACCCGTAAATAGCTCTAATAGAACCACTCCAAAGTTATAAACATCACTTTTATAGGTTATGTCATCAGGTACTATGTGGCAAAAAAAAGACGAAATCGCTCGCCCCCAGCATCCCCGCCGCACCCGACCCAAGGTCATCACGAGGGAGGTAAAATGTCATCAGGTACTCTGGATCAATATAACCATGACTGAATTGTACTGATGCAGCAAATTGTCTTTCACCTTTGAGATTAATCAACTTTGAAGTTTCAAAGTCTGAAATTTTTGCTACGTTATCCACATCTACCTTATACACAACTCCGTTTTCTCCTCTCCCAATAATGTTTTTGTCATCAAACTGATGTGTCGCCTTCTGTAATTCTTTACTTCCAAATATATTAAATTTTTCGTTGTGGTCTCTTTCTAGCTTCCTCTTTTCCTCCGATTCACGGCCTCCATCTTTTTCACGGCCTCCATCTTTTTCTAGCTTCATCTTTTCCTCCAATTCATGGCCTCCATGCATCTTTTCCTAGCTTCATCATTTCCTCTAATTCATGGCCTCCATGTTGCTTGAAATATTCCATTCTCTTAAATTCAATTTGTCTTCTTTGATAGACTGTTCCGAGACCCAGTGCGGATAATAGCAAAAAGATTACACCACTGCAAGTACCTGCAAGGTCATACATACATTAATTGCATCTTAATTATGTTATGAGTTTTTAAATTTTAAGGGAGCATGGGTGTGTTCGTGTTAGCTTACTTAGGGCATGCATGCGTAGAGGCTATGGAAAGCAAAGATCAAGAAAGCTTAATATAGTTAGCATGAATTGAAATTAGGCAGAATATATAATTAAATTGATTGATATTGATATAGACCGACCGACCTTGGCATCCGTCGGAGACGTAAGGGTTGTCTCGGTATCCCGTCGAATAGTTGCAAAGATAGCCAGGGCCATTGGAGGAGTCGACGCACACGCTGTGATTGCTGATGCAGGCATAGGAGCCGAGGTCGCAACTTGCGACCTCGCACGTCTCGCCGCCGATGACCCAATCGACGACCACCGGCACCTTCCCTGCGCCGGCAGCACTGTCATTCTGCAACATCAGTTATCCTTTTAATACGTGTTAAAGCAGTCGTATATTGATGTGATATGTTATCAAATAGAAAGACTGATCATATCTACCCCTTACATTTTAAATATAAAATCTTAAATGATATACCCCTAAACTGAATAAATAAATAAATAAAATCTCAAATGAACCTGTCCACACGAAGAGGCAAGATCTCTCGGATCATTTTTTATGGTCTAGAGGATATGTCACTCGTATTTGTAGTTGTCTCGTGATTATGATTTTTTCCTGGGTTCATCATCCCCATCAGATTATAGTTTTTGTTCAGAGCGGACGGCCGGAGGTCACCCGGAGGATACCCTCACTCGGCGCCCAGTAACCTAACCACTTATCCACCACCAGAGACCTCCGAGCTAGAGACCTCCGACCATCCGTTCTGAACAAAAATTATAATCTGATGGGAGCGATGAACCTAAAAAGATATCACAACAATTTATGATCGGATCGCGATCACGATCCAACCGTAAATACGAATGACACACCTCCTATATCATGAAAAAATAATTCAAGAGATCTGTGCTGCCACAGGAAAGCTGTGCAGCGGAAGTTCGCAGCCTAATTATATATATATATATATTAATCTGTATATTCTGTACATATTTTAAAAATAAATTAAATTAAATTTTATTCTTACGTTTAATACTATAATTTAATTTTTAAACTTAAAATTAAAATCTTATTTACATAATTAGAAACTTGAGAGGTGTACATGATAAAATAATAATAATAATAATACTTTTTTTTTTTAGGTCTAAGGGTATAGTTACACTCAAGAAGCTTTCAAAAATGTAATAGTCCTAATTTAAAATGATTTTGAAGTTTCTAAAGTCATTAACGAGTTTTGACCCTATATGTCCAGAATTTGAAATTTTTACATAATCCAAATCAAAGGAGTCCTAGGAACACATTGGTGATATTTGTTGAAGATTATAATCACCGGCTAGAAGGAGGTGAATAGAAGGTCACCCACTTCATTTGTTTCCTATATATTCTTTAGTGCACGGTGGAAATACAAAAGTTAAAAATAAGAAGGAAAATAAACAAACCCTAACACGTTTCTTTACATGATTCGGAGATGATGCTCCTACTCCATGGCGTGCCCAAAAGGTAAACGATCCCTCAATCCTTCGATAGATTAGTCCTCGAAACTTTGGCTAGCTCAATCCTCCTTGTTGGTGGAGAAATCTCGCCACAATCTCTTGATCATACACAAAGATCACACTGAGAGTTTTGGAGACTAATAAACTTTAACCAAGTTTATTTCATCATCCAAACCAGTCACCCTAAGCTCCATTATATAGAGCTCGGGAGGAAACACCCAAGCCGTGTTTTCGCCATCAGTCGACTGTCATACTTATCAGTCGACTAGCCTCTGTGGAATTCGACTATTACAGTCTAATACTCAATTCCGGTAGACTACCCAAACATGGATCAGTCAACTGATCAACATGAGTTGAGCGAACAAAAACATTCTGTTCACAGTCGACTAATAAAGTTACAGTCGACTGATAACCCTAGAATCATAAATTCTGGAATTTCATTCCGAGTTTGTTAGTTCTCAACCACCAATCGATTGGGGCATATACCAATTGACTGGTAAACCCTAAGTCTTGCATCTCTTGAATGCTTCCTCATCCTTCACGCCTTACCTCCAAAAGCTTCCTTTGGTCTTGTCCTTGTTGTCGAGTCTTCCTTTGCCAGCACAACCTTGACTTTGCCTTCTAGCCTCCTCCATTAGCCTTGCGTCCCTCGGATGCTTTCCCATCCATCATGTCTTGCCTTCAAGATCTTCCTTCAATCTTGTCCTTGTTGTCATGTCTTCACCTTGCCAAGTCACTCTTGGACTTACACGGTCAAACCTCAAGCTTGGACTTACACCTCCAAAACTCCCATGCTTGGAATTCACCTTTGCTAAGATCACACTTATACTTTCCTTTGCACCTGTCACTTGCACACTCAATAGCGCATATCAAATACAAATGCAAACCCTAGCTAAAACCCTTTGCCCAAATATCAAAACCTAAGGATACACCTGTAGGTCTGAATAGGCCGGCTGGAGAGGGTTTTGTCTAAAAAATAACTAAAGACCTTTCTCGAGTTTTGGAATTAGATTAGTAGCAATAGAATAAAAATAAACACTACAAAAACTGAAAGAAAGAGACTCAGAATTTTACTTGATTACAACTGGGGTAGTTGTTAATACAAGACAATGACAGCACTAGAAAAAATCTCCTTCGTGTAGGCGGAGAAGCCTCTTACAATCTTTGAATGCTCAGACTATTGCTAGGAAATGAATGCTTGAGTTGTTGCTTTATTTCCTAGCTCCAGGGGCTTTTTTATAGCTCCTGAAAATTCTATCCATAGCTCGAGGGCGCCTCCCAAGGGTTTGGAGGGTGCCTCCAGCAAGGCGGCAACGGATAAAACTTTATCCATTGCAAACGACTATTTTAGCCAAGTCGAGGGCGCCCTCCATAGGCATGGAGGGTGCCCTAGGGTGCCCTCCATAGGCATGGAGGGTGCCCTAGGGTGCCCTCCGCCTGAAGGTGGCGGAGGCGCTGGCTCGCTTCGGAGGCGCCTTCAACACCTTGTTGAGGGCGCCTCCAGCAGTGTTCTCCAGCTCTTTTCGCTCTCCTGCTGCTCCGATCGCCTGAGTGATTGCGGCCAACCAAAATAGGGCTCGCCCGAACCCAATTTCTGGCCTTCTCCTCGAGCAGGCTTCCGATCCGGCTTCTCGTCCCTCGAATGTCGCATACGTTCTTCTCGTCCATCGGTGTATTCTTCCGCAGCGCTCTCGTCCCTCAGACGCACCGAGTCCGTCGGCTCTCTTCCTGTGCCATCATTCTCGCTAGCTGCGTCTTCCACTCGACTTCCTGTGCTCCTAAGCTCCTGCACACTTAGACACAGGGATTAAAGAAAAACAGGACATAACCTAACTTGGTTGATCACACCAAAAACAACCTTGGGTTCTAACAATCTCCCACTTTTTTGATGTGAGCAATCCAAGTTAAGTTAGGGTAAAATAATCATAAGGTAAAAATAATAAAATTGCAATACTAAGTAAATAAAGCTGCAATTATGCAATAAGGTGCAAAGATATTCAAAATTTAAATTTTTTGAACTACCTCCCCTAAACTTAATCTTCCCTTATCCCCTTTAATCACACAAAAATTAGGGTACTTAATAAAATCTAAAATAAAATTATAAGTGAAGTTTGCAAGTTAAGAAGAAAAAAAATATTTTAAATGTTAAACCATTGACAAAAAAAAATTGAAAGCATATAAATTAACTATTTCATGCTTATCAGTTTGTTAATTAATTATTCAATTCAAAATTGGCTTCCAGGTTGTAGCGAGGCACTAGACCTTCTTGGTTATTGGATCATCAACCACTTCTGGACAAAGCCTCTTAATGAATTCAAATATTTAATCTTCTATCTGAAAGCCCTAAGTCTAATTTTATTTTTAATTTATACAAGTTTTTGGAACTCAATATAGGTTCCTTCCTACAGGGTTAATCAAGAATTTTGAGGGTATATAACTTTTAAGAATTTTTCTAATTTGACCCTTATGAAATCTAAGATGTCAGTTCAGATTTCTATACTTCCTAATATTTTCATTGTATGAACATACACGATTTTTTAGATATTCTATTTCTGTTTTCACTTTATCATTTCTATTTTCATATTATCATATAAATCTAGCGGACATGCTTTGGACAATTGTATTTTCAAATCTATGTTATCTTTTTCTAACTTACAACATTCTTTAGTTAATAATTTTATAAATTTAAATAATTTATTAGGTGGGAGAAATCGTACCTTACTTACCTTGTCGATCTCGTTGTCCGTAGCTCCCCCTGAATTGCTGCTTTCTTCTTGATCCTTTCTGAATTGCTGAATCAACGGACGCTGGGCACATGTTGCTCTCCTTGTCGCTGACGTAGATCTTCGGCCGGTCGGACGGCGCTCCGACGAACCTGCAAAGAAGTCGGGCCGGGAAGGGGTTCCCGGCGACGACCCTCCGACGCTCAAGTCAGGCAAGAGGAAGACGAGAAAATGGCTCTGAATATGCAGGAATGCATACCTCCGGCGAAGTATGAAAGCTCTTATATAGAGCTGTGGGGAGGCTCGGGAGACGCCGGCTCGTCTCTCGATTTTTAACGTCGGAGCTCGACGGTCTTCCGCTCGGAGGGTTTATAGACGCCGGCTCGTCTATCAATTTTTAACGTCGGAGCTCGACGGTCTTCCGCTCGGAGGGTTTATAAACTCCGGCTCGTCTCTCAATTTTTAACGTCGGAGCTCGACGGTCTTCCGCTCGGAGGATTTATAGTCGCCGGCTCGACTCTCGATTTTTAATGTCGGAGCTCGACGGTCTTCCGCTCGGAGGGTTTATAGACGCCGGCTCGTCTCTCGATTTTTAACGTCGGAGCTCGACGGTCTTCCGCTCGGAGGGTTTATAGACGCTGGCTCGTCTCTCGATTTTTAACGTCGGAGCTCGACGGTCTTCCGCTCGGAGGGTTTATAATAGCCGGCTCGACTCTAAATTTTTAACGTCGGAGCTCGACGGTCTTCCGCTCGGTCCGCCAAAATCATGCCTTTGCTTTGTTCTAATAGCTTTTATTCCTGCATTTCAAGTATACAGCTGAATGGAAAGAATATAACATATATTACATTTGGCACACCTTTCGCCCTGCCCGGTGTGCTTCCCCTTGAATGCCGATCGGATCGTTATCTCGGCCCCTTGGTGAGATGTTCTCCGGTCGAAACTCGGCTTCCGCTCGGCCTCCTGACTCTGACGTCGCTTGTTGCTCCATTCGCTCAGCTTGCGCCTTCTGTTTCTGTTGCTCCACCAGCTTAGCCGCTCTTGCCTCGATCAGAGCGTCGAGCTCCTCCGTGGAGAGCATCACGGTATGTAGTCGTCCAGCTTCGTCCATTGCTTCGGATCGGATGCAGGTGCGTTCCCACAGACGGCGCCAAATTGATCCTGTCCGAATTGCTGAATCAACGGACGCTGGGCACGTGTTGCTCTCCTTGTCGCTGACGTAGATCTTCGGCCGGTCGGACGGCGCTCCGGCGAACCTGCAAAGAAGTCGGGCCGGGAAGGGGTTCCCGGCGACGACCCTCCGACGCTCAAGTCAGACAAGAGGAAGACGAGAAAATGACTATGAATATGCAGGAATGCATACCTCCGGCGAAGTATGAAGGCTCTTATATAGAGCTGTGGGGAGGCTCGGGCACACCTACCGAGGCGTACACGTGTCCTGGTACCATACCTTAGCATGGGCTTGTCAGAGGAACATGTCTGACACCATACTATACAGTCTGATCACCTCTTTGATGGGACAGCAGGTCCTTCCGTCTTACGATTCTATATATGGCTTGGTCGTCGAACATGCCTGCTGTCAGAAAATGATGTTCTCTAATGTCCCCTTGCATTTGTCTCCTTTTTCCTAACGCCAAGCATTCATCCGCTCGGCAGGCATAGGTCCGACCGGGCGTAAGTATCGGTCCGACCGGGTGCTCAGCTGAGAGTGTTCCACAGCGATGCTTTATGCTTCGGCCGAGCGGGCTATCCGCTCGGCCCGGTGACCCTTTTCACTATGAGCGTCGAAAACCCTCCCATGGTCGGGTTACCTTCTTTCCGGCCCGGGAAGCTCCTGGCCGAATGTCAGGTCGGTCCGGCATCCTTCCGTTCGGCCCGGCACCCTTCCGTTCGGCCCGACATGCTTCCGTTCGGCACGGCATGCTTCCGTTCGGCCCGACATCCTTCCGTTCGGCGCGGCATCATTCCGTTCGGCCCGACATGCTTCCGTTCGGCGCGGCATCCTTCCGTTTGGCCCGGCATCCTTCCGTTCGGCACGGCATGCTTCCGTTTGGCCCGGCATCCTTCCGTTCGGCAAGGCATGCTTCCGTTCGGCACGACATGCTTCCGTTCGGCCCGGCATGCTTCCGTTCGGCGCGGCATCCTTCCGTTCGACCCGGCATGCTTCCATTCGGCCTGGCATGCTTCAGTTTGGCGCAGCATCCTTCCGTTCGGCCCGGCATGCTTCCGTTCGGCCCGGCTTCCGTTCGACGCGAACTTGGGGTTGACCTCCACGTGTCTTTGATCCTCCGCCCATGAGGGTCCCCCGTCCTTCACTACCGGATCACTTCCGTTGACGCTCCCCCTTCATTGATACTCTCGATGCTCATTTCGGACGAGCTTGCTTCGTGGTTGGCTTCTTGGTGACTTGCCATCAATGCAAGTCTGGAGAAAGTTTCAATCTCTGATTCGGACGACGTTTCATCCCACATCGCCTTTAGGGTCTTGTGTTTGTTCGTTTGGACGGGATTCTTGTCTTTGCCTTTGTCTTTCTTCTTCAATTTAGGGCAGTTGTCTTTTACATGTCCTTCTTCATCGTAGTGGTAGCATTTTATTTTTCTTCTTCTTCTTCTACTCTACACTTGATTAAACTGCATAGATTTAAATATTTTTTTTTAAACTTACGTACCATCAGCGTTGTTTCATCATCATCGAAGGAAGATTTTGACTCTTGTTCGTCCATTTTTGCTTTAAAAGCAACATTGTGCTTTGTCTCCTTCTTTGAATCTGCACATCTTGTTTCATGGACTTCAAAAGTAGAGAATAATTCATCTAAAGTAACAGATTCTAAGTCCTTAGAGATAATAGGCATCCACTAATGATACTCATTCTTTATTTCTAGGTGATCCGGTGGTAAGACCGGAGGGCCCTCATAAGGGAAAGTCTAGCGACACGTGGAGGACGGCAGTCAAAGGGGGGTCAACCCTATGGACTCGAAGAGCAGGCGGGACATGCCGATCACCAGGCAATGACCCCTATTCGAAGGGACAACCATCTGACCGGGAGCCCATATTTCCATATGGCCGAGTGGATAATCCGCCCGGCCGCGATACAACGCACGACTGAAGGCCGAGCCGTTTGCCTGCTTGACCAGGGTCTCAGGCGATACGAGCCGAGCGGACGGACGACCCTCAACCTTCCCGGACGGACGACCACCTATGCCGGACCAGAGACGAATGCTCCGGCCGAGCGGCTTGATGGTCGATCCGAGAAGAGGAAGTCAAAGAGTAGAGGATAGTGTGAACGTTATCTCAGTAACCCCTGTTGCTGACAACAGGCATGTTCGAAGACCAGACCATACTCGGTATGGTGCGATCGAATGTTCTGCTGTCCCATCAAGGAGACGCTCAGACTGTAGCGGTATAGAGTCAGACATGCTCTTCTGACAAGCCCATGCTGCGGTATGGGATATGACACATGTACACCTCGGTTTGTGTGCACCAAGTTCCCGTGGCTCTATATAAAGGTCATTAGACTTCACCGGAGGTATGTAATGAAGGATCCCTGGAGCCACTTTCTTATTGTTCATCTTTCTGACTTGAGCATCGGAGGGTCGCCGCCGGGAACCCTTTCCCGGGCCGACTTTTTTGCAGGTTCGCCGGAAGTTTACACAAGCGGTTGAAGATCTACGTCAGCAACTGGAGAGCGCCACGTGCCCAGCGTCCGTTGATTCAGCTTTCGGACAGGATCAATTTGGCGTCATCTGTGGGAACGCTCCTGCATCCGATCGGAAGTAATGGACGAGGCTGGACGACCGCACTCGGTGATGCTCTCCACAAAGGAGCTTGATGCTTTGATCGAGACAAGAGCCGCTAAACTGGTGGAACAAAAACAGAAGTCGCAAGCCAAGCGGATTGAACATCTAGCAACATCGGCATCAGGTGGCCGAGCGGAAGCACCGCAGGCTACAGTTCCATTCCATCGGGCTCTATTCCACACTCCTGAAGCCGCAGCAGTCAATCGTGATCGAGGATCTTCTTCATATGAAGTACCAAGACGAGATAGCAGAAAAGGAAAAGCCCTCCGAGCAGATTCCTCGCCCGAACGGATCAACCGCCAATTCTCAGAAGCTATTCTACAAGATCCTCTGCCGAAGCACTATGTGCCCCCAGCGATCGGCGAATACAATGGAACTACCGACCCGGATGATCATTTGGGTAAGTTCGACAATACCGCTACCCTTCATCAATACACAGACGGGGTGAAGTGTCGAGTTTTTCTTACCACCCTCTCGGGATCGGCTCAACGGTGGTTTCGGAGGTTACCAGACGGGTCTATCTCAAGTTTCAAGGACTTCTGAACGACCTTCCTTCACCACTTTGCTAGCAGTCGGCGCTATCAGAAGACTAGTGTCAGTCTGTTCGCCATTAAACAAGAAGCCCGCGAATCGCTCCGAGCCTATATCCAGCGGTTCAACAAAGTGGCCATAGATATTCCTACGGCCACCTCGGAGACTATGATGAATGCCTTCACACAAGGCCTCGTGGACGGGGATTTCTTCCGCTCACTCATTCGGAAGCCGCCCCGAGACTACGACCATATGCTACACCGAGCCAACAAATACATCAACGTGGAGGAAGCCCAAGCGGCCCGAAGAAAGGAAACTTCAACCGAGCGGGCTCCCCCTGCCGAGCGGAAGCCGCACACCGCTCATCAGCCGCCAAGAGGACCGAGGGCCGAAGTGATCCGCTCCCCCCATGTTAGGTCCCATGTACAAGAAGTGGCTGCAGAGCGGCCCAGACCGAAGAAAAAGGTATGGACCCCTATGTTTTGCTCATTCCACCGGACGGACATGCACAACACAAGGGATTGCCGGAGTCTTCCCTTGATCGCTCATCCCGTGCCCCGGAGTGGCCGCCGCCGATCGCCATCATCTGACAGGCGACAGAGGTCTCGCGAAGCCGATCGGACGGTAGCCGACAGGCGACGACAGTAGACTCCCGAGCGACATCACACTCCGATGCATGAGAATCCCCGGATGTCAAGGGAGCGGCCCCGACCGTCTGCTCGGGAAGAAGAGAATAGAAGTAACACTTCCCGAGACGAAATCAACATTATAGCAGGCGGGCCGACCGGAGGCGATTCTAACCGAACAAGAAAAGCGAGCGTCCGACAGCTCCAGATCCATGCTGTCGGCTGCAGCCAGGAACGGGCGAGCGGACCCGAAATCAGCTTCGGGCCCAAGGATTTGGAGGGAGTCGAAGTGCCGCATGACGATGCTCTCCTCATCAAAGCGGTAATAGCTAACTACACTATTCATCGCGTTTTTATTGACACAGGGAGCTTGGTTAATATCATATTCAAGAAGGCCTTCGATCAACTACAAATTGATCGAGCCGAGCTGCTGCCCATGACAACCCCCCTTTACGGGTTTACGGGCAATGAAGTCATGCCGTTCGGACAGATCCGACTGGCTATCTCGCTGGGAGAGGAGCCACTCAGGAGGACGCGGACAGCAAATTTCGTTGTGGTAGACTCTCCGTCAGCCTACAATGTCATTCTGGGACGACCGGCTCTCAGTGAATTCCGAGTGGCCGTCTCCACCTTCCACCAGAAAATCAAGTTCCCGGTTGAAGACAAAGTAGGGGAAGTACGAGGAGATCAACTAGCGGCTCGGCGATGTTACGTCGAGATGGTCCGAGCGGAAGCCAATTCCGCCCGGAAGACGCCACGGATCGAGGTGAACGCTATAACTGAAAAACCTCCCTCTTTAGTTTATGAAGAAAAAGAGGAAGTGCAGATTCACCCGACCCGATCGGAGGCCGCAACGTCCATTGCGGCCGATCTGGAGGCAAGCCAGAAAGAGGAAGTGATCAAGTACCTACAGAGAAACCGTGATGTCTTCGTCTAGTCAACACATGAGCTGCCCGGAATTTCACCGAGCATAGCGCAACACGAGCTCCACGTCCGACCGGACGCTCGGCCTGTGAAGCAAAGGAAGAGGGACTTCAGCACCGAACAAAATGCAATCATCCGAGCGGAGGTCGAGAAACTTCTGGAGGCCGGCCACATACGCGAGGTCCAGTTCCCCAGTTGGTTGGCGAACGTGGTATTAGTTTCCAAGTCGAGCAACAAATGGAGAGTGTGCATCGATTTCCGGGATCTTAACAAGGCCTGCCCAAAGGATTTTTATCCTCTGCCTCGGATCGATTAACTGGTGGATTCTACGGCCGGCTGTGAGTTGATATGCATGCTCGACGTATATCAAGGTTACCATCAAGTGCCGCTCGCCTGAGAAGATCAAGAAAAAGTCAGCTTCGTCACAGCCAATGGCACTTATTGCTATAATGTGATGCCGTTCGGACTGAAGAACGCGGGAGCCACTTATCAGCGCTTGATGAACAAAGTGTTCAAAGAGCAGATCGGGCGAAATCTAGAAGTATACGTGGACGACATTCTCATCAAGTCCGTTCGAGCGGCCGATCTCTTAGAAGACATGGAGGAAACTTTCCGAACGCTACGGAAATATGGAGTTAAGCTAAACCCTCAGAATTGCCTGTTTGGAGCAAAAGGCGGGCGTTTCTTGGGATACATAGTGACTGAGCGGGGCATCGAGGCAAATCCCAGCAAAGTGAAAGCATTACAAGATATGCCGCCCCCAAGAAATCTGAGGGAAGTGCAGCGTTTGACCGGTCGGATAATTGCTCTGTCCAGATTCATCTCCAAGACCGCCGACCGGAGCCTGCCTTTTTTCAAAATCTTGCGCAAAGCCACTAAGTTTCACTGGACGAAGAATGCGATCGGGCGTTCGAAGATCTGAAGGCATACTTGAACTCTCTACCTGTTCTAGCCAAGCCAACTATGGGTGAGCCACTTTGTATCTATTTATCTTCAACTGAGCAAGCAGTCGGCTCGGCAGTAGTGAGGGCGAGCGGAGAAGAGCCTATATATTTTCTGAGTCATATTCTAAAAGATGCTGAATCTCGCTACACCGGGCTCGAGAAGCTGGCTTTCGCTTTGGTCCTCGCCGCTCGGCGCCTCCGTCCCTATTTCTTGGCTCATACCATCATTGTCCGGACGAATAGTCCATTGGGGAGAGTGCTGTTGAATCCAGAAGCGTCCGAGCGGCTCATCAAATGGACAACGGAATTGAGCGATTTCGACATTCAATACCAGCCCCGATCGGCGATAAAGGCTAAGTCCTTGGCAGATTTTATCACCGAAGTACAAAGGCCAAAGCCCGAAGCCATGTGGAAGATATTTGTGGACGGATCATCCACCCGGCTCGGTAGCGGGATTGGCGTACTATTGTTCTCTCCACAAGAAGAAAAGATGCACTTATCCGTTCGGCTGGATTATAGAGCTACAAATAACGAAGCAGAGTATGAGGCCCTTATAGCCGGCTTACAAGCCGCCCGGCACGTGGGAGCCGGACGGGTGACGCTGCATTCAGACTCTCAGTTGGCCGCTCAGCAGCTCTCTGGTACCTTTGAAATTAACAACGCTCGGCTCAAACTCTATGCGGAAGCCTTTGAGAAGCTTAAAGCCAATTTCAGAGAAGTCATTGTCCAGAAGATACCCCGAGCGAAAAACCAAGCAGCCGATGAGTTAGCCAAACTCGCAAGTTCAATAACGCCGGTCACCATCCAGCAGCCAATTGAACAAGTATCTTTGGTGGCACACGTCGACCGGATGGAGTGCCTCATGTTTCCGAGCGACTGGAGGACACCCATCATGGAGTTTCTTCGCTCGGGCGCTACATCGGCCGATCGGGATGAAGCCCAGCTGCCAAGGAGGAGAGCCGGCCGGTTCACACTCATCGGAGATCAACTCTACAAGAAGGTTTTCTCCCGCCCGCTTTTGAAATGCGTAAGCTCGGAAGACGCGGCGTACATCCTCCAAAAAGTACATCAAGGATCATGCGGAGGGCATCCGGGCGGACGATCACTGGCTAAAAAGATTCTGTTGGCCGGATACTTCTGGCCAACCCTACAAGCAGACGCTGCTCGGACCGTGTCGACATGCCTTTCTTGCCAAAAATATCATAACTTCTCCCACCGACCGGCGTTTGGAAATGAAAGCAGCTACTGTGTCCTGTCCGTTCGACCAATGGGGAATGGATATTGTGGGCCCATTTCCTATGGCGACCGGACAGCGGAAATTTCTACTGGTGGCGGTCGATTATTTTTCCAAGTGGGTGGAGGCCGAGCCGCTAGCCAAGATCACCGAGCAGATGGTCAAGAAGTTTATTTGGCAACATATTATCTGCCGGTTCGGCATCCCCCGTCGACTTGTTTCCGATAACGGGCGGCAGTTCGCGGGAAAGTTGCTCGAAGATTGGTGCAAAAGCTATGGTATCGAACAACACTTCACATCCGTGGCATACCCCCAAAGCAATGGCCAAGCCGAAGTAGCCAATCGGGAAATTCTTCGCATTCTGCGCGCTCGGCTCGACCATTTGGGAGGAAGCTAGGTGGATGAAATACCGGGCGTCCTATGGGCCATTCGAACAACCCCAAAGGAAGGAACGTGCGTCACGCCTTTCCATCTGGTGTATGGCGGCGAAGCGGTTATCCCTGTCGAAGTCGGCGTCGAGTCCGTCCGGATCCAGAATTATGATGATGATAACGCCGAGCGGAGGAACATGGAGCTGGATTTGGTCGATGAAGAGCGAGCCAAGGCGTCCAACGGATGAAGCAAAACTACAACCGGCGCGTAATCCCCAGAGCATTCCAGGTTGGCGACCTTGTCTGGAAGAAAGTAAAGCCGGTCGGCGACGTCGGCAAACTGGAGGCTCCTTGGCGGGCCCCTTCAAAATCATCGAAAAACTCCGCTCGGGCGCTTATTATTTGGAGGATGAAGACGGGCGGCAGCTGGATCGACCATGGAGCGCGAATCATCTCCAGCCATATCGAGCTGGGTAAGAGGTGCGCAGATGTAATTTTTGTATACGTTTTGGTCGCCTATGTACTTGTAATGCAGGAAGCCAAAATGATTTAAAGGATGGCAAATAGCTTCGCCGAACGGCAATGTTAAAATTAGCCTTAAAGGCCGTCGAGCTCCGACGTTAAAAATCGAGAGACGAGCCGGCGTCTATAAACCCTCCGAGCGGAAGACCGTCGAGCTCCGACGTTAAAAATCGAGAGACGAGCCGGCGTCTATAAACCCTCCGAGTGGAAGACCGTCGAGCTCCGACGTTAAAAATCGAGAGACGAGCCGGCGTCTATAAACCCTCCGAGCGGAAGACCGTTGAGCTCCGACGTTAAAAATCGAGAGACGAGCCGGCGTCTATAAACCCTCCGAGCGGAAGACCGTCGAGCTCCGGCGTTAAAAACGAGGCGACGCCTATAACCCCTCCGTGAGGAAGACCGCCGCGCCCGGACGTTAAAAATCGAGAGACGAGCCGGCGTCTATAAACCCTCCGAGCGGAAGGCCGTCGAGCTCCGACGTTAAAAATCGAGAGACGAGCCGGCGTCTATAAACCCTCCGAGCGGAAGACCGTCGAGCTCCGACGTTAAAAATCGAGAGACGAGCCGGCGTCTATAAACCCTCCGAGCGGAAGACCGTCGAGCTCCGACGTTAAAAATCGAGAGACGAGCCGGCGTCTATAAACCCTCCGAGTAGAAGACCGTCGAGCTCCGACGTTAAAAATCGAGAGACGAGCCGGCGTCTATAAGCCCTCCGAGCGGAAGACCGTCGAGCTCCGACGTTAAAAATCGACGTTAAAAGGTGAGTAACCGGAGTCTATAATGCCTCCGGACGGATAACTTTCTGTGAGGTTCTTGTCGGTTGTAAAGGCTGATCTCTGATTGGGCCTGCCGCAAAGGCAAGAATAAATATATCAGAAGGCCGTGCGGCTCCTTCACAAAGTGTACTTAGCGCGAGAAAATTTGGACCGAAACAAAAGTTAAAGATTGGACGCTGGTCGAACAAACAAATAACAAAAAAGCAACTCATTTACGCCGAACAGCGGATAGACAAAAGTGATAACAGTGTTCGCCCCGAACGGCAGGCATACAAAAAATAGCAAGATACTTAAAAGAAATTTCCTAAACCCCTCATTCACAATCATCAAAATTAAAAAGGGAGTCGGGGATAGAGCTCATCATGACCGCCAGATCTTCGGGGGGGACAGACAGCTCGGCTGGTAGGTGGCCCTTGGTCTTCAGATAATCGATCGCCACCTTGATAGCCTCTTCAAAAGTTAAGGACAGCTTGTCGCTGAACTTTTCGCCAAATTCGTCCGAGCGAACGAAAGCTTGGCGCACTTCCGCCAACCGACCGGGCTCCCCATCTTGATATTCTTTAAGAGTGGCTCTGGAAGCGTCAAGGGCAGCCTGAAGACCTTTCAAAGCTCCTTCTGATTTAGTCTGGTCAGCCGAGCGGCCCTCCCGTTCGGTGGTCAATAGGGCGTCCAAGTCCTTCACTCGCTGTTCTAGCCCCCGATTTTCCACCTTCATCAGGTCCATGTCGTCGATAGCCTTGAGCTTCCGGGTGGTTGCAGTCTTTATCTCCTTGTCCCGCTGCTTGACCAAAGCCTCAAGTCGAGCCACTTCACCCGACAGGTCGGAGGACTTATTCCGTTCGGCTTCCAGTAGCTTCTTGGCCTTCTCCAGAGCGGTCGTGGGCTGTCCTCTGTTTTCTCCCGAAGCTTTGAGCTTTTTCAGCTCGTCCTCCAGCTCGGCTAGGCGGTTGCTGATAGCAATCTGCTCCACCCAGTTCTGCAAATGGATATGATCTAATTAGAAGTTAAATCAAAGTAACTAGCAAGGCAAAGGATATACCCCAGTAGCCTGCTGCAAATTGCTATCGCCTAGTTGACTGGGAGTCATAAGAGCGATACGGAGTCGAGCGTCCTCCCAGGCTTTGGCGAGGGGACTTGTAGGAGTGATCTGCTGCTCGGGAACCGTTGGCCGATCAGCAGCCGCTAAGTATTCCTTCGAAGGAAGTCGCAGGACAGTTTTTATCAACCGCGGGCCGCTCGGGTCACCTTGAGGCGCAGTTGCTTTACCAGACGGCTCGCCGCTTGAGGAAGGAAGGTCGCCCAATCGTCTAAGGCAACGCATAGTCCGGGGAGGACTGGAGGGCGGCACCTCGGATGTGGCCATAGGAGAGCCGAGCGGCGTGGGGGTGCTCTCTATGGAGACTGTCCCGGAGATTACTGGAGCTTCATCACCCCGCTCGGAGCGCTGTTCATCAGATGGAGTTGGCTGAGAGACTTGCTCTGGCCGTCTGTGCTTCCGAGTGGCTAGGGGAGCTTCATCGGCAGAGCGGCTCTCTACCCCGACTTGAGCAGACGCTATATCGCCCACAGCCTCGTTGAGAGAGGCGGAGGCGACTAAGGCCTCAGGGACAATCTGAGTCCCCTCACCCTCTCCGGTGGCCGGGCCAGCTAAGACCAAGCCCCGTTCGGCGATCTCCCTATTCTTTGCCGCCTCAACCTCAGCGGCTATCAATTTCAGCCGTTCGGTGGCCTTGGCGCGCCACATGACTTCGGCGGCAGAAGCAAATAATAAATCAATTAGAACAAAAGAAAGAGGACGATAAGAGCACTTACTCATGCTGCAAGGCAAGTCGGCTGGGACGAGGGACAGGCCGAATATATACAACACTCCCGGAAGGAGCAGCTTGTCGATGTGGTAGCGCTGGCCGACCAGCCGGTCGGCTGCATGAAGATAGGCCTGATCGCCCCTAAACTTGCCGAGCTCCGGTTGTGCCGGCATCGCCGTCTGCCATTTGATACGGAAAGTCGGTGGCTCGGGGAAACACATATAGAAAAAAATGCTCCTTCCAGTGTTTGTTGGAGGTCGGCATATTATCGAAAAGAACAAAACCTATCCTAGATTGGAAAACGAAGGTACCCCACTCGGCTTGCTTAGGATAGAAGAAGTAGTGGAAAACTTTGGGATCCAAGGGGATGTCGTTCAGTCTAAAGAGAATTACCACCCCGCTCAGCAGCTTAATGGAGTTCGGAACTATCTGGCCGAGCGGGATGCGAAAGTAGTTGCACACTTGTAAGAAGAATCGATGTGGAGGAAATCGCAGCCCGACCAAAAATTGGTCTCGGAAAAAGAGAACGGTGCCGGGCGGCGGGTCATGAGGCCGGTCGGTGGGTGTGGCTAATACTATGTGGTGGTCTGCAGGCAGGTCATACGTCCGAGTGAGGCGCAGGGCATCCTCCTCGTCAAACCGGCTCTCCATGGTCGTGTACCAAAGACCAGGAGCGTCGGCGGTCGGCTGGGAAGTACTAGTCATGGTCGAAAGTAAAAAAGAAATGCGAGACAAAAAGAAAGGGAAATCAAGCAGGGAAGAAAGGTGGCAGAACGATGAGGGCAGCTAACAAAAAACGTAAAGGAATGAGGAAGTGAAGAAAAGAAGGGCTTACGAGTAAAAGGATGATCGAAAGGGGTTGCGAGGTCGTCGGAGAGCTGAGAAATGGAGTCGCCGGAGCAGAAAGAAGCAGCAGGGCGTCGAAGTGCGATGGAGCAGAAATGCGGCGTAAAGGGGATATCGGGAGCTTTATAACGTTGGCCTCGAATAGCTTCGGCCGTTCGATTCAGGTTGTAAAAAACGAAGCTATCCTCCGACCGCTCATTTCAAACGGCGGCTGTCCCATCGGAGGTGAGGCCAGCCCGCACGCTGACGACAGCGGGAACGCCACGTGTCAACAAGACACGGGGCGCATTTAATGAACGCCTGTCACAGCACGCAACGCCCATAACGCCAGCGTTAACACTGATCATCCACCCCATGATAGAGTCGAACGAACATGACAAAAAAAATGTAAGTTGAGCGGATGAGCAATCCCTAGCCCGGCCGAACGGCCCGGTATAGCGGTCCTTACTCGATCAGGTCGGCAGTCCAGTCAGTCGGACTCCACCTCCTTCGACTAGACTTGAGGGGGAGGCAAGTGATCCGGTGGTAAGACCGGAGGGCCCTCATAAGGGAAAGTCCAGCGACACGTGGAGGACGGCAGTCAAAGGGGGGTCAAACCCATGGACTCGAAGAGCAGGCGGGACATGCCGATCACCAGGCAATGACCCCTATTCGAAGGGACAACCATCTGACCGGGAGCCCATATTTCCATATGGCCGAGTGGATAATCCGCCCGGCCGCGATACAACGCACGACTGAAGGCCGAGCCGTTTTCCTGCTTGACCAGGGTCTCAGGCGATACGAGCCGAGCGGACGGACGACCCTCAACCTTCCCGAACGGACGACCACCTATGCCGGACCAGAGACGAATGCTCCGGCCGAGCGGCTTGATGGTCGATCCGAGAAGAGGAAGTCAAAGAGTAGAGGACAGTGTGAACGTCATCTCAGTAACCCCTGTTGCTGACAACAGGCATGTTCGAAGACCAGACCATACTCGGTATGGTGCGATCGAATGTTCTGCTGTCCCATCAAGGAGACGCTCAGACTGTAGCGGTATGGAGTCAGACATGCTCTTCTGACAAGCCCATGCTGCGGTATGGGATATGACACATGTACACCTCGGTTTGTGTGCACCAAGTTCCCGTGGCTCTATATAAAGGTCATTAGACTTCACCGGAGGTATGTAATGAAGGATCCCTGGAGCCACTTTCTTACTGTTCATCTTTCTGACTTGAGCATCGGAGGGTCGCCGACGGGAACCCTTTCCCGGGCCGACTTTTTTGCAGGTTCGCCGGAAGTTTACACAAGCGGTTGAAGATCTACGTCAGCAACTGGAGAGCGCCACGTGTCCAGCGTCCGTTGATTCAGCTTTCGGACAGGATCACTAGGGTAGACATTAAGTGCATACCTTAGCAAATCTCGGTTGCTTATCTTTTCTCCGAGATTCGAAAGTCCGTTAGTTAGCTCCTTGATCCTCGAGTGAAGATGTGCTACAGTTTCGTCTTCTTCTAATCGGAGGTTGTTGATCCGGTTGCGAAGTAAGTCCCGTTTTGTAAGTTTTGCCTCCGAGGTTCCTTCGTGCAGTTCCAGGAATTTCTCCCAGAGCTCCTTCGCAGACTCATAGGCTCCGATCCGATTGACTTCTTGTGGCGGTAGAATGCTTAGCAGATGGAACTCTACTTTGCCGTTTTCCACGAAATCAGCCTGCTCCTTTTTGGTCCAGTGGTATTTATCTTTACTTTCGGGTGTTGCAAAACCAACGTCCATTATCAAAAATAAATCAAAATCGGTCTTGAAAAATACCTCCATCTTCTTTTTCCAGTTGACGAAGTCCCCCTCGAACTTTGGTGGGTGAATTCTTGATCCGGTCATCTTGTGTGCTTCATACGGCAGTTAGTCCTCCTGAAGTGTCCTTGGCTCTGATGCCACTTGTAGGTCTGGATAGGCCAGTTGGAGAGAGTTTTGCCTGAAAAATAACTAAAGATCTTTCTCGAGTTTTGGAATTAGATTAGTAGCAATAACATAAAAATAAATAATACAAAAATTGAAAGAAAGATACTTGAAATTTTACTTGGTTACAACCTGGATGGTTGTTAATCCAAGATAATGACAACACTAGAAAAAATCTCCTTCGTGTAGGCGGAGAAGCCTCTTACAATCTTTGAACGCTCAGACTATTGCTAGGAAATGAATGCTTGAGTTGTTACTCTATTTCCTAGCTCCAGGGGTCTTTTTATAGCTCCTGGAAATTCTTTCCATAGCTTGATGGCGCCTCCCAAGAGTTTGGAGGGAGCCTCCAGCGAGGCGGCAGCGGATAAAACTTTATCCATTGCGAATGACTATTTTGGCCAGGTCGAGGGCGCCCTCCGCCTGAAGGTGGCGGAGGCGCTGGCTTGCTTCGGAGGCGCCTTCAACACCTTGTTGAGGGCGTCTCCAATAGTGTTCTCCAGCTTCTTTCGCTCTCCTGCTGCTCGAATCACCTAGGTGATTACGGCCAACTAAAATAAGGCTCACTCAAACCCAATTTCCGACCTTCTTCTCGAGCAGGTTTCCATTCCAGCTTCTCGTCCCTCGGACGTCGTGTACGTTCTTCTCGTCCACCGGTGTACTCTTCCGCAGTCCTCTCGTCCCTCGGATGCACCGAGCCCGTCGGCTCCCTTCCCGTGCCGTCATTCTCGCTAATTGTGTCTTCCGCTCAATTTTTTGTGCTCCTAAGCTCCTACACACTTAGACACAAGGATTAAACCAAAACAGAACCTAACTTAACTTGGTTTATCACACCAAAAATAACCTTGGGGTTCCAACAACACCGATTGTTCCAACAATCTGTCCTTTTTTTATGTTTGACAACCATTTAAGTTAGGGAAACAAATAATGCAACAATACATATGCAAATAAATATATAATCTAATTATGCATATATAATGGAACCTAATTCTTGACTCTCTCTTCACCTAAACTCCCCCTGAGCTAGGATTTCTTGCAAATGTATTTATGTTTTCCACTTAAACCTAAACTTCTCCCTCTTTGCTATACATAAAAAAAAAGCTCCAATAATATCTCAATTATTAGACCCTTATACCTCTAATGACTATAATCATCATGTATTAATCTCTCATATGATTATATACATGTATATCATCATTTTGGTCATTTTCTATTGCTGAAAATCAATTTCAGATTATCTCAGTCGACTACCCTTCATCCAATCAAACTCACAGAATTATTCTATTTTTGATGAACAGTGTTACTAGTCGACTGCCCTAGTCCCTAATTGACTACCCTTATCAAATCAACCTCACAGAGCCATTGTGTGTTCAATGAATAGTATTACCAGTCGACTGGTTTCTAATGCAGTCGACTGACACCAAAATTTTAACCTAAGCCCATTTCTGAATCTAATTTTAGAAAACACCAAAAATTTTCTAGACCTCCAAAAATTCTCAAATTTTATAGAGAGATCTATTTTACCATTATATTCTTGGGAAAAATAGAATTAAAAATTAACTCATCAAGAATCCCAAGATAGATACAAAATCTAAAACTATCTAAATAGTTCAATTGAATCTTGACCTAAAGTCCTAGTTTTGGCTTACTCTTGATGTATCTGTTCATACTAAACCATAATACATCCCTAGCATTAGTTTATATAACATCCATATATCTAAAATCAATTTTCATGCAATATGAATCTCATCCTAATTGTGCCAACCAACTAGGTTAAAGACTCAAGTTCATCTCTAAATTCTTTGGCACATTTTATAATCCATCTAGAATTCCAAGCAAAGTCCACTTGAGATCCATTAACCATAAGTCCCAAATTGACTTTTTGATCATCCCCTAGAGCTCTTAATCCTAGCCACCTTCCTAGATGACTCATCAATTATGGTTATACCACTATGATGCACCTTGGGTGATAATTGGCCTAGCCACTTTACTCTCTTAACCTTAGACACATTGTCTTTAATTTAGTTAATTTCTCCTTTTTCTTAAATGGCTTTACCTCCATTTCTTGACTTCTCCTTGCTATAGTCATATGCAACCCTAGCATACGACTTTTCTTTAGCCTTGAAGTATTTTCTCTTGCCGTTAGCACGTGCAATCATTACATGTGACTTTTCTTTGGCCTTAGGGGATGATGATATGTATCCCAAATCTGATTGTTGGGTCTTTGGCTATCCAAAATCTTATCAAGTCCTTTAGATTCAACAATGAATCTATCTAGTACTTTTTCTACCCTATCAAGTTTTTTCTCAAGGTTTGATTTTCTAATTTTAAGTTTCTAACCCTAGAATCGACTTATCCACCATGAATATTCCTAAACCTATTCACCTTCCTAGGCATGTGTCTCCCTTTCTTGGAATTAATGCCTAGATTTTCCACCACCTTCCTCTCCTTAGGCAAAGTGGGTTGTTTTTTATTAGGTCTAACTTTTGAATTTGATTTCCTAGGGCTATCAGCCATGTTAACCCTATTCCTATCATTATATCTAAAACTATAATTATGCATAGGCAAATAAACAACCACTACAATAAATTTGACTTTCCACAGCATGTAATTATTCTATCCACAGTAACTACAAGCTATTTAAAGTTATAAGACATTGACAGTGCGCATAGCGCGCTGCAGTTAAGAACATTTGCAGCACGCACAGTGCACTACGTCCATTAGTTGATCAATCACCCTATCAATTGATTAACACCCTGTTTTAGCCTTATCAAAGTCGAATTCTCATCTTGTCTGGTATATAGTTGACATCAACCTACCCTAACTTCCTTTGCCCAACACTCAATCAACCTTGATCTGCCGAGACTTTTCGTTGTTTAACATCTGGTTAACCTTAATTCACTGAGACTTCCTCGTTGTCTAGCATTCGATCAACCTTGATCTATTAGGACTTCATCGTTGTCTGGTATTTGATCAACCTTGACTTGTCAGGACTTCATGTCTCATCTCAACTCCTTGTTAGACTTCTGATTGTTAAGTATCTGATCAATCATGACCCACTTGGACTTTCCTCTTGCCAACACCATATTGGACTTCCGACTACCAAGTGTCTAGTCAACCATGACCCACTTGGTCTTTTCATCTTGTACTAACTCCATGTTAGACTTCCAATCGTCAAGTGTCCTGTTGATTATGATCCACTTGGACTTTTCATATCTTGTCAAGTATCCGATCAACCTTGACCTACTTGATTTTTCGCTCAACCAACTTAACATATTGATTGACTGTCAGTTATTAGGTCAACCTTAACCTAAACCTATTTGATCTCTCACTTGACCAACTAACATATTAATCAAATATCAAAATCTAATTCGAGTCAACTCGAACTTGGTCAACCTTAACTAGAGGTCGATTGCACCAACACTTGTGCCAAATTGTCTTAAAATTAGGCAGAGTTCAAAAACTTACAACTCTCATTGTAGGTCGTGGGATCCAAGTTTGAGGGCATGTTTACACTTAGGAGACTCTCATAAGTGTAAAGATCATGGTTTGAAGTGATTTTGAGATTTTTAAAACGATTAGCGACTTTTAGTCAAAACTCACTGATGACCCTACAATATTCAAAATTTTAAAATCTTGATAAAGCTTGAACTAGGAGAATCCTAGAAATCCTTTGTTAGTGTTGGTGAATAAGTGTGACAAGCCTAAGCTTTTTAATGAGTTTGTCTCAAATTATCTCAAGGGTATGAAGATTTCAAAAACTCATAACTCTCAATTTAATCTGAGAGTTTAGTTATATTCCGGAGGCTCCCAAAAATATAATAGTCATAATTTAAAA
This sequence comes from Zingiber officinale, assembly GCF_018446385.1. Classification (NCBI taxonomy): domain Eukaryota; kingdom Viridiplantae; phylum Streptophyta; class Magnoliopsida; order Zingiberales; family Zingiberaceae; genus Zingiber; species Zingiber officinale. The sequence goes on from NC_056003.1 coordinate 119,731,271, forward strand.
TGATTATGAGATTTCTAAAACACTCAAGTAAATTTTGACTAAAATTCATCGATCATCTTAAGTATCTTAGAAATACTTTAAATCAAATTCATTGTACCTCCTTAGATCATTATGCGTATAATTATGCTCTTAGACATGAATTTTATAGCATAGATAGAGAGATGTGAGTTTTAAAGCTGACATAACTTTGAGATATTTTAAAAGTTGTAATGATCCTGTCACATAATGAGAGCCTAGAAAATTTAGTAGTCAACTGATGAGTTACGGACAATCAACTGTTGATCACTAATTGAACATGGTAAATTTAAAAATAGACTAGTGCACTTCAGTGTTTATATATTACTTAACTGTTGATGAATGCGTAGTCGACAACTGATAAAGAAGGGATACATGTATATGGTTTGAGAATAGTTGATGACAAAGAGGCATAATTTGATTCTTGGCATGTGCAAATATTACTTAGATTATCTAGAAAGATTGCTAAGTTAAGATTGAATAAGCCTCCATAATTACTCTCTTCCAAAATATGTGAAACCACTTAGAACATTTATTAAGATTTAAACGATTTCATCTTTTATCATTGGAGAATAGTTGATCGTGATGGAAATAATTATGTTGACCCTAATCAAACTGTGATAGTGCTCGATACTTAGCATTTGTGGATATCTAATCCATTTAAATCGAGTTTGAAAATATAGTTATGCTTAATAATAAGCTCTACTATAAATTGACAAATACAAATATTTTAAATAAATTCTAGTGGTAAACATCTAATTGGCGTATATTCATTTGAATAGTATTAAAATAAAACTCTAGTGCTAGTGATTAAAACTTTTATATATATTCATTGCATGCCCATGTGCAACACAGGCATATGAATTCATTCAGTAATTTTATTTTAAGTATATTATATATATTTTTAAGGTTTAAAATTTTAAGATTTAGAAGTTAAGTTAATTATATATAATAGATTTGAGGCAATAATTTTTTTTTAAAAAAGGTTTTTATATTTATTTATATATTTGCTTCTTATTTTGAGTGGTATTTTTGTATGAGCTTGTACGAGATTTTTTCATCTTCGGATTGTTTCAAGAATGAGTATATTTCATAAAGGAGAGTGTGCTCACGTATAGGTCCTTGAATTAGTTATCTCGTTGAGATGGATATCAAGTAAATCCTTCATGTTAACATTGGAGAACTTTGCTTTGTGTTTTCTGCTGCAAAAGATTATCATCGACGAAGCGAGCAAGTTATTCACCCCCTCCTCCTCTAGCTCCAGGTGACCCAACACTAAGGACGCTAGACTGATAGGTCATCCACTATAAATACTTCTTAATTTACTCCAATGGCTGATGAAAAATTTTCCTGAAACGAGACCAATCACTCCAAGATTAATCGATGTAAATTAGATAACTAATGTCAACTAAATAAAAAAAACATGATATACTTTTATAGTAAAAGTGATTATGCTCACCTCATATGTCCTTCATAGTTCATCCCCAGATTATGTGAAAGGATGTAAATTACAAATATAATCTACCTTAAAAAATAATGAACCATGTAACATCGAACATGGGACGACCGACCCAGTCCAAAAAAATTCTCCATCGTTGTCAGGGTAAACTGAGAAGTATTCGTGACAGACGACCCGAAAACCCAGTGTACATGGTTGCATGCCCCATTTGAAAAAAAAAAAATCTACAAATATACCACAACTAAGAATTGAATCACATATACTTGATAATAATTTTATACTCTTCCATTACACCATAGAACATGATCTATTTGAACTTGTCCCTTCGAATGAGTCTAGTGGCTAGCGCATGAGATGTTACCACCATAAGGTCTGGGATTCAAATCTCGGCAAAACCGAGGTCTCCCATATGTGCTAGTCATTATTCCAAAGGTTAGTAATCGTTCATGATTTATCTCATTCATGTTGACCTTGAGACGGATTGACGGAGACACTAATGACGAGCGTATTCATCTTTTTACTACCATGATTTAATTGAACTTGTATTTATCTTAAAACGATGCGATGGTTAAGATCTTAAAGTGGTGCGATGATTAAAACATTAAATGTTACCACATACAATTTAGAGTCAAAACTTGTTCTGAGGACCAACGAATCATCTATTTTTACCACATGAACTACTTGAACTCTGAGTGAGATGAGTAATCGAATATACCAAACATTGGAGTTCATGACCAGGGCAATATTTGCTAAAAAAAAAATTTAAATACAAAAACTTCTAGGGAAAATAGTATACAATCAATCTATTTTAACTTTTTCATTAATTATTGTGTAAGGTAGCTTCGAAATTTCTAATACAAATTGTTTTTAACTCTGTTTCACTCCATTTTTAAGGCACTATCCAACGAAATTGCCAAGTCCAGAGGCTCCTTCTTGGCATGCGAATGGTCCAGCAAGAGGCTTACAGAAGCATCGTCGTCGATGGTCACTTGGTCCTGCACCAGGGCGGCGCTGGAGAAGCTCTCCGGCGGCTCAGCGGTGGCGAGAAACGCAACCCATTTCCTGCTCCTCAGCTGCTCTATCGCAGGGTGTAGCAGAAACCCGACCAGCATGACGCTTACACTCACGGCCACGGTCCTCATCGAAGCCAAGCACATGACGAGGACCAGCAGAACTGTCGGAGGTACGCAAATGGCCACGGCACCTCCGGTTCCTACCGGGATCCTGTACGGCCTGTGGAGCTCTGGCTTCTTTACTCTGAGTTTTATGAAGGCGGCGAACTCGAGGAGCATGCCGAGGGAGTAGAGGAAGTTGAGGAACTCGATGATTTCCTGGAAGCTCATCGACGACAGGAGCAGGACGCCGGAAGCAGAGCATAGGATGCTGGTGGTCGGAGTTCCGTACTTGGACCTGCAAGGGGATCGGGAAAGGAAGAAGAAAGGAATCGGAGGAGAGAGACGGAGGAGAAGAAGAGGCGGGCGGTGCGTGCTGACCTCTTCGAGAAGATGGCCGGCAGCATTCCCAGCTCGCTCATGCCGAGCAGTTGGAAGGAGTCGCTGCTCATCTCGGCCTCGAACAAGCCCATGTTGGACATGGCGGAGGCGGCTTGGATCCACCAGCTGAGCCAGGCGCCGCCTATGGCCATGCCGACCTGGGCGAAGTAGCCGTCTTTCCACTCGCCGGTGGTGGAGGTGTCGAGCGCTCCCGTGCCGGCGAGAAGGGGGATCAGGTAAGATGCCATCACGAGCATGACGGCGCCGAAGAGGGCCCGCGGGAAGGAGCGGCTAGGGTCGTCGACCTCGCCGGCGAGGGTGCTGGCCTTGTCCCAGTAGTTGAGGTTCCAGAACATGCTGTTGAAGTATCCCCTGAAGTTGGCTTTTTTAAGGTCGACGGCGAGCCAGCGGCGGGGGCGGATGCGGGGGACCGCGAGCAGAGCCATGACGACGAAGGGGGAGAGGGAGAAGGCGGTGAGGGCGACGGCGGCGAGGCCGACGATGTGGAGGCCGCGGTAGTTGAGGAAAGTCAGTGCGGCGGTGAGGGCGAGGAGGGAGGGGACGCGGGCGGCGGGCCGAGCGAAGAGGGGGAGGGACTGGCTGAGGTAGTCGAGGAAAAGGACAGGGTAGAGGGCGTTGTCCATGGTGCCGCTGATCCACTTCCAGAAGCCCTCCTGGAAGCCCCAGAAGGGGCCGAAGGCGGAGGAGATCCAGAGGACGTAGCCCCCGTTCTCGGGGAAGCTGGCGGCGAGCTCGGCGGTGACGAGCGCCTCCGGGAGCGACCACAAAAGGGGAAAGATGAGGAAGCCGAGGAGCGAGAGCAGAGGGCCCCCGCCGGTGGAGACGGAGTCCTCGACGCCGAAAGGGCCGCCGGAGACGTTGTAGAAGATGAGGGCGATTAGGGGGAGCACCGACAGCTTCTTAGGCGACGGCGACGGCAGCGGAGGGGGAAGACGGGGAGAGGCGTGATCGGCGGCGGAGAGCTCGCCCATCCCTTTGGTGCGGCGGAGGGGCCGGGTGGTGGGTCGATCCGGAGCGACGAAGGGAATGGAAATGCGGTTCGGGCGCTGGCTAGTCGACGCAGGAGGCGTCAGGGATCAGATTGGATCTGATCTCGCAATGATTGTGGGCTCCACGTATTATTTTTCTCTTCTGCGGGAAGGAATTAATTATTAAATTATTCGGATAGATGAAGTTTCGCGTGGAGTTGGTGGCGTGGTGGGCTGGGAGTGGACGGAGACTTCCATTCAAAAACGAAATCTTCATAATTTCCAAGTGAACATAATTGCCTATAATTTTCTTGATATGGGCAAAAGGCGTACATACATTTTTTTTATAAAAAAAAAATCTTGTAAATATTCCTAATAAATATAAAACATAAATTTCGTCTGGAATCGATCGAAGCGTCCAATGATCTCAGTCAGGAAATCCAAGTGTGAAAATGAATCGGACAAATTTTATATATATATATATTACTATTTTATTAAAAAATTTCCACCTTTATTAATTAATTTTGGCCAAGCCTAAAATATATTTACGTTAATGTCATTTTTTTCTATTTACATTAAAAATAATTTCAAGGTTTATTAGTAATTCCACAAGCGAAACAATCAGTGATCTAAAGTTCGAAACTCAGCTACAGCGTATTATTATGAATTTTTTTCATCATTAATTTTCTCTAGTTGTTTTATATAAAAAAAAATATAATTCTCTTTAGTCTAATATCTTAGAATTGACAACACTATGATCAAATAAGCTTCTATAAATATTTTAAGCCGATAATATTAAAAAATATACTTTTCTTAGTTTTTTTTACTAAGACAAGTATAATATTAAATTAAAATAATTTTTTGCATAGAGAAGTCCATTACAGTAGTTTGTTGATGAGATTCTCTAGCGTGACTATTACATGGGTCTTACGAATCTTACCCAAATAATTAATTCTTGATTTATAAGGTGACATTAGAAAATCCAAACAATTCGAATTTTCAAAGACTTAAATAATTTATATATTAATATATTACATATGCATGTCTATATATATATATATATATATATATATATATATATATATATATATATATATATATATATATATATATATATATATATATATATATATATATATATATAATTTGTATGCTCTGGATTGATTTCTGCAGACACCATTCGCGATCATGTCATTTTATATATTTTTTTAACTACATCGATTTAGGGATTAGATTATAATATTAAATATATAAAAAAAATTAAATAAAAAAATAGGTATTTACGAGGTGTGAGACATAAGATCCCTAAGATATCATTTCTATATAGAGAGAGTCGTGTTATGTTACTTGACTCCCATGCACGATTCACGTGCATGACTCTCATAGACATCCGGATGTTCCACACATCCAGTCGAGCACGGGAGTCAAGCAGCATATCAATTCAGTATATATATAGAGGAGTGATATCCTCTCTGACTCGCATCTAAATGGTCAAGGCATCCCGAGTGTCGAAAGTGATCCAGACGCCCTTAGTCACTCATGGACACGCTTCGCAAACAGCTAGTTAGGGAGGATATAGAGAGGCAGAGAGAACTGATAAATGCCCGACTATCCATCCATGTCGCTTATCCACGATTGAGTGGTTGTGGTGCCTAAAAGTGATCCGAGTGCACCGAGTGTATTCACTTTAAAAGGCTCAGATCACTTTCAGGTGTCCCAACCACACAGTCATGGATAAGCAACATCGACAGGCAAGTAGCCTCTCAAAACCTATATATATCTATATGGCACCCGCCCGGATATCTATAAGAGTGTGCCTGTTTTCTCAACTGAGACGACTCGGAGGCACCTAAAAGATGCCCTGAATCGTCTCAGTCGTGAAAATATGACACAGACAATGAATCAGGCACCATAACATCATAGTGCACACCTTGTACCTAGTGTTTTTTTTTAAAGCTTATAATTGCATGTATTGATTCAGCTGGTAAGTGAGAGCAAGGGAGCATCCAGAGATGAATCCACAAACCAGAGCTCATCCACATTTATAACAAGACATCTTTTACATAAACCATCCAGTAATTTTTATCACAGTTAATTTGACAAATTATACAGAGTTGAGTTTCAGAATCAATCTTACTACACTTGCAAAGACAAAGGTTCAAAAGTATGGATCCTTCATCCTTGTCTAAGTCACACAGACTACTTAGAGGCACGGTGAAATCAAAAGCCAAGTTCAGAAAATCACAGATCAAGGTAACACAATCAAATGTTTCGTTGGTTTGTTGGATAATCTGCAATCTTCCCAATGACAATGCCTACCCTTTGTTTTCTGGTACATGGTTTTTCCTTGCACATTATCCATCGGAAGACTTCAATTTCCTAGGCCGTTTAGATTGTGGTGGTGATGGTGGCGCATCCATGAATCTTCCAGGAACCTTTAAAGACATCGCAGATAAGTACAGCATTTAGGAGTTGAGATATTCTGTTTATAAAGGGATTAGTATGATCAATAGCTGTAACCTTCTAAAACTAGATGATAGAAAAGGCTAGGAGCACAAGAATTTTTCCAATAAAAGTATATTCTTAGCCAATTCGTTCCACCCAATTATTAATTCGGTAAATGAACCGTGGAGACCATATCAGGCTAGACATGAAACGCATCAAGCCGGTTCACGAGCTTTTTGAACAGGCTCGAAAAATATTTGAACCGTGGACACCATTTCCACCTTTCAATACAAAGGTGAATACCTTATGAGTAATCTGATTGAGATTTTAGATCTTATGTCGACTTAACCTTGATAAAAATGTGATGGTAGGCTATGGTTGAAACCTAACTTAATGAAAACTCCTTTGTAGAACATTTTATTTCCATTGCATGACTTATTTCATCAAAGATCATGGATTTACTTTCAGGCGGAGTCAGCTGACCTTTCGCCAAATAGTAAGAACTTGCCAAGCATTTCCCTCCGTTGTGTTGATGAATGATTATAGATTCTTAGACCTAAGATTTGTTATTTGCATAGATTGGAGAGGTGTACTGCATCAATGGAACCTCATCTTTTGTTTCCATGTCTAAAATTCCTAATCTGGAATGAGAATAGTGATGATATCAGACTTGGCTTTGTTAAATTGAGTGATTTGAGAGTTGGTCATTCATTTAAGAATATTTACTCTTTAAATGCAGGTTATTGGGTATAGGATTCCTAAATGTAGCACCCTTATTATGGATTAGTTATTCTTACATTTGTTTATGTAGAAATTCAGCCAGGAGGAACACATTGACCATGTGAGCATTTGGAATCTTCCTTCGGTAGGTGTTGTGTTGGTGGTGGACTTGTCTTTCAAAGTGTTTCACCTTCCATGTTTAATATTGTTTCTATTCCATTATTAATTGTTGGTTTATTTGTTGTACCTTAAAATTTAAAACTATCTTTTAATACATGATTAAACTTGAACAACATTCATTAAATGGTGGCATAGGTTCCATAAACTAATGAATTCAAGATAGATATAGTTGCTTTAAGACAAATACACAAATGTGTTAATATTAATACAAATCAAAGTGTGTTAACCGATAAGTGATATGCTCAAATAATATATATAAGCCAAATGTAAAATATATAACTTTTGTTAATTCTCACCTGTTAAATAAGATTATATTCATGCACATTATTCCTATTTATCAGTAATTTGCATTTACTTGACATTTTTCTTAGCCTCTAGATTTACATGTGAAGTCTGGTGATAGAATATAAAGTTGCTTAGACACCTTGATGTGCTGGAAACCGACTTTGATTCTACGCATAATGTGCTTATTTTACCATATGTTTAGTGTTATGATATTAGTATACATTGCTCTGCACTTTATTGAAACGTACTGTGTATACCTTTTGTTAATTCTTCACCTCTTAAATAAGATTGCATTCATGCACATTATTCCTATTTATTAGTAATTTTCATTTACTTGACATTTTTCTTAGCCACTGGATTTACATGCGAAGTCTGGTGATAGAATATAAAGTTGCTTGGACACCTTGATGTGCTGGAAACCGACTTTGATTCTACGCATAATGTACTTATTTTACCATGTGTTTAGTGTTTTGATATTGGTATAGACTGCTCTGTGTAGAGAATATTTCTTTAAACGAGATGTTCATGTTTATCATCCTTTGAGAATTAAAGAAAATACAAATAGGTATTTGATTGCTTCGAATTTACATGTTATTTAGGATATGGAAGGCCTTTTATACAAAGTCTTGAGAAAGGATTTTCTCCATTCACTTTATTTTATTTGTCTACAATTTTGTTTGGTATCTTTATCAAGGCTCTCCTATCAATTTTACTAATTTAATCTTGAATAATCTTTAAATCATCTTAAGACGAGTCATTAGACCTTTTACAACAGTTGTTATAAGACATCACGACTAGTGTGAGTTTATGGTGCTTACAATTTTTACTTCGATTTGATTCGATCAAAATTAATAGAAAACAATGGATTTTTGTAGTAAACAAAACTTAATTAGTGTTTCAATTAATCTTCCAATTTTTTTGTTTTATGTATCTGATTGGAGGCAAAAAAATGTGTATTATATCAAATTGAAAGTTTGGAATAGTTTATGCATGAACAATTTAATTAACCCAAAAGTAGCACAAGTGGAATAACTGACCTTCCTTTTGTGGTCACGTTTGCTAACTCTATCACCTGCAAAAACAGGAAGTACATATTTAGAGCACCATATTCTTTTATAATATGAAACCAAACTAACTGTTTCTTCCTTTCACCTACCTCCGAAACCAAGAGAATCAGGGACAATAGTTCGTTCAGCATCCCCACGATAAGCACGCTTTAACATTAACATTTAAAACAGTCAAGATGTAAACACAGACACTAGAGGTAACATCAAGGGAATCAAAAATGTTTTTGTGTGTTCAATATGTGATCATAGAAGACCAACAATTACCTTAGGAGTGCTTGATGCTTCAGCATATGTATTGTCTCGGTTTGCAGTAGCTTCAGCCTCTCTATTTTGCAGCTATTTTATACAACAATAATAATAGTAATAATCAAAAACAAGAAGCTAGTTGTTTGAATGGCAGTCATTAATTACTAAAGATGATATCACTTTATATCATATGAAGATGCAACATCAAGAGTAGTTTAAAGAAGAATGATGAAAAAGGGTTAATTACAACTGTATCATCATATCATCTTTTTTTATATATAATCATATTGAACCTAATTGCTCTTCAATATTAATAATCTTAAATTCCCTCTTGGGAAGAGTTGAGTTGCTCTAGATGTTGCATCAATCATATATCTCCCATAGGAAAACTTCAGCACAGACTGTTATAACAATCTAACTTTGACTGGAATTGGTAAAATAGCATAATGTACCTGTTTTTGTAGATTGAGCAGTGTTAGTATCTCTTTTCTCAATTCAAGGTGTTCTGCACATACTGATTTAGTTGGAACCTTTGGTTTCAGATGAACCTACAAAGGAAGATTAATAAGAATACTAAAGTTTATTTCATGTCTGGTCAGACATAAAAAAGAATACAAAAACAAAAGAAATTTTCAATTATTTGTTATTATTGGGACAGATCGAGGAAAACAAACAAACCCCTAGATCTTGGAGTGTCTGATCAACCCTTTTGATGGTCCTCAAGCCTGCAGTTGAATTTGCAGCTTGCACCATCTGGTCAAGCGCGTGTGTTCTCAAATATACACGAAGCTGAAAAAAAAGAGGGATTAGTTGAGATAACTTCAAAGCAATAGAAAATACTATGAAAGGACGTTGTCCATCAAATAAACTGGGAACAATTTCCAATAAAAAAATTAACAATTTAAATTGGAATATCTAGCAAGAATTTAAAAATTATATTTAATGATATTGGTACTCTGATTTTCTAATCAATCGAAAAAGATAGATAATCTGTTGGTTTTGAACAGTTTAAGTAACTACATCAAATGCACTATACGGTTACGAGTGAACTGAGATCTATGCAAATAACGAAACACAAGACAGAAGACTGCAGTGTGTGCAATAGCTCCATGTGCTAATAAAGATAACAACAACAACCAAGTTTTTATCATACTAAGTGAAGTCGGCTACATGAATCCTCCTCTACCATTGGATTTGATCCCCTACTGTATCCTCATCTATATTTAAATGAATCTTTATTTTTTGCTAATAAATTCTTCCTCTGATCTTATCCTTACATTTCGAATGATACACAACCGACAATAAGAAGAGAAAGGGGAAAAAGCCAAGAATGAACTCTGTCATGATTATTGTTGTTTTGTTCTTTGTTGATATGATGCATATTGAATTGGCATGCATCTGTCAAAGAGCAAATGTAGAAGCAAAAGAATAAAGTCGAGAGAATATAAATGATGAATTAGGACAGACTAAAAGTATGAATTTTACTATTGTTAAGACTTAAGAGAAGAATATACCCTTTCTTAATGGCTCAAGCTTTTAGATCATAGTGCTCGCCCAACCAGACTTAACATGCAGAAAATGTATGTTTGAATCATGCCCATTTAAATAAATATAGAATATAACCTCAATTAAACTAGTCCGAGTGTTGAAGTTCAGTCAGTTTGTTGTAATCCCAACGCCCACAGATAGGAGTGTTAAGAAAATATCGATTGTGCCATTTGCTAAGAATTTTAACCTTATGAAAAAAATGTATGCCTAATCAAATTTAACACATGATACAGATTTGAATTGAACAAGACTATTCGTACCAATTCCAAATCAGATTTATTTAGGTTTATAGAAAGTATAAAAAATTAGCCAACCTCATATCAGGTTAGACGATGAGACAATGATAATCATAGCACGAAAAAGACAAGGATCCATAAGTGAAATTAAGAGTTCAGTTTAAGATTAAAAGTAATGCTACCCCTGTACTACCTGTTATCAGGTAGAGACCAATCACTTTGAAGTATTAATTCACCTTTTCTATGTTATCACATGATTAGCCTTCTATCTACTTCAAGCACGGACTTTATCAGTACACAACAAAAGAAAGAAATACAAACCTTGCTCATAGCTAGCAAGCTTATGTTTAATGACGAGGAGAAAAAAATCTACTAACAATGTACCACATTGGTTGTGCAGCATAAAAATATTTGTGGCAAAGGAGACTTTGTTTCAATAAGGCAATCATGAATCAACTACTTAGCATCACTTACAGGAAATAAAGCAAACTGAAGACTTTTTGTAGTAACAACAAAAAATTGCTGTTTGACAAATCAAGAAGCATGCTTATTTTACAAATATGGTACATAACATGAGAACTGTCAGAGATAATTAGAGAATCTCGCATGTAACTGGATATAACAAGTAACCTTCAAAACAATACCCATCCAAGCCAACCTGGAAAAATACACAAGAATTTATAATTACTGACTAGTTGTGAGAAATCACCAAGATATGACAGTTGTCTTCTTTGACCACATATTTTGTTATCTATAGAATGCATGACTAGAAAAAGCACTAGACAAATTCTTTGTATGAGAATCAAACTTATCTGAGGAATCAGAGTCAACAAACAGAGTGGAAGAAATGCAAAAATTAGTAAATGACCAATTAAAAAAAAACAAAAAAATAGTAAATCTACCATGCGAAGTGAAGCTGGAGTTGAGGTACATTCTACTGTGGCTATTGGTGGTGTAGCAGCTGAAGATGACAGATGAATGTTAGGCGATGGCAATGCGGATTCATCATGAGCAGCAGCCTCTGCACCTTCATTACCTATTTGGTTATCCGGCAATTCAACTTCTGCACTCTGTATGAAACTCTAATCTAAGTGCATCTATTTTATTTAATATGCAGAAAGAAATGGTAAATCTACAACCAAACTATATATATATGTTCCTTTGAGGCAAAAGTTCTCTTTGTACGACCTTAAAACAGTATTAAGCTTCAGAAATTTGCAGTACTAAAATTATTACATGATAGCTATGCTGCATTTTGACCGAACCCATTAAGAAATGACTGGGTTAATATAAACTCACAAGGGTCATATTCACTTTACTAGCCATGCGTGACTCCATTATTTGTTTAGCTTCAGCGAGGATCTAAAATGGTAAGAAATAAATCAGAATTTGAAACATAGGCTCATAAATGAGCAACGTGATGCAACAATAATACCTCTGCCTCTTTCTGCTCTTGCTGTCTTGTTTGAGAAAGCACTGCAGACAGTGCACGTTTCCGCTCAACTTCATGTGTCATATTGTAAGGTTCCTAAATGTGAGCACCAAAGCAGAAACAAATCACAAACCTATTGAAACATATCAGATCCTACTTTTTGGGAATGTCTACCACATGATCAATGCGACATTAAACTTTTATGCCCCATATGTGAGTTTAAATATCCACCTGTTGATACATAAAGTGACTACCTCAAAGAATGTCAATGAAATGGAGAACCATGTTTGCATGCAAGATGATAAGAACAAAAGTCCTACATAATGGAGAACCGGAAAAAAAGAGGAGAAAAGTGATTGATCCCTTCAAGGGCATAGACCTCCATAAATTCATAGGCTATTTTATTCCAAAATTTGTTTATATCTATATATCTACAACAACAACAACAACCAAACATTATCCCACTAGGTGAGATCGGCTCTATGGATCCTTTTACGCCATTGAGCTACATGCCTACATCTCCTACTGTATTATCATCTATACTTAAATAAATTTTATCTTATTTTATTATTACTATCTAAGTCTTTTTTGGTCTTCCTCTTCCTCGTTTGATATGCATGTTTGTCGTAGTTTCACATCGCCTAACTGGAGCATTTATTGGGCAGCTAAGTACATGCTTGTACTATCTAAGTACATGCTCGTACCATCTTAAACGTGTTTGTTTTCTCTTAATAGATGCAATTTTCACTTTAATGCTCTCATTTCTTATTCTGTCCATTCTCGTACGTCCACACATCCACCTTAACATCCTCATCTCTGTAACTCTCATATTATATTCATATGCTTAGTCATAGTGCAACATTCAACTATATATAACATAACAGATCTAACTGCGGTTTTATCGAATTTTCCTTTAAGTTTTATAGGGTACTTTACGGTCACATAAAACAACCGATGCTCTTCTCCATTTCAACCTTTAGTTTATATCTATATATCTACAATAAAATAATTAATTCTAGAAAAAATATAAGGAGTAACTTGATAGGTAACTGGAATTAGTCCCTATAACTTTTTCCAAAAAAAGAGATAATTCTAGTTTAAAGGAATTATTTGAATTAAAACCTTGTCCTCAAGGTTGGACTAGAATAAGTTTCGCAAATCTCTTTTTTCCTTATTTTCTTCATGATAACTTGCGTTATTGCCACTCTAAAATTCTCTTTGATTATTGCAAAAGAGTGGCTTGTCTTGATTCCCCAAGAAAGACAAGCATGCCAAGGCTTTCGTTCCCATGTTATTTTGTACTAAGTATTCACCAAGTCGTCACAGACATGACAAAGTTCCTTTGATATCGTGAGTCAACTCTTCAATGAGAAGAGGCTAGTAGGATTGTAAATGAGTCCAAGTAGGCAAGTTGTGTTATTCAAGCTTTTTTTTGATAAGGTAACTAAATCAAGCCAACTCATGCCAAGCTAAGCATAAAATGAACCAGCCATGTCGAACTAAGCTTAAAATAAACCAAATTGTTGAAACTGTTGTTCATGCTTGACATTTTTTTTTATAAACTTGAGTTTTGCTTGAGCTTGGTTCATTTAGATGTTATTGAACTCTTAATTTGGAGCTTGATTTTATAACTTTTACATTTTTAACCTTCTTTGGTTGATTAGTGAACTTAATATTTCAATTTTTGTTTATTTACAAGTTTGATAAGTGTTTTATTAATGAATATGATTAACGAGATGAACACGAAGCTTGTTCATTAATTACCAATCTTTGACCAAGCTTGTTAACTCTGCTCATGACAAACCTGTCATGGCCGGTCTCAAGCCTGGATAAAAGATGAAGGTTGCGTTAGGTTGTCAGCCAACATTAAACTATGGCAAATGTTCAATGAATACATCCATTAAACTATTGTACTAATGCTAGATTGTTGCACAGAAAAAATGCGCTGCAAAGTCCGACTATAACGTCTTGACAAGGACCGCTACATCTCTAAAACTTGAGTGTAGTATTAAATATGTAAGAGTTCACATTACAGGGACGACTGTAACATAACGACTAGGATTGTCATATCTCTATGAGAACTTAGATGTAGTAGTAAATAGGCAAGAGTTCTCACACCATAGGTTGGAAAACAACAAATATTGTGATCGTAAAGTATCTAAAACTTAAAGAAAAGTTATACAAAACCATAATTAAACCTGTTATGTTATATGGAGCAGAGTGTTGGGCTATGACTCGAGCACATAAGCATAAGATAAGAATTGCTGAGATGAGGATATTAAGGTGGATGTATGAGTATACAAAGATTGACAGAATAAGAAATGAGAACATTAGAAAGAAAGTCGGAGTTGCATCTATTGAAGAAAAACTCCAAGAGACGTTTAAGATGGTATGAGCATGTATTTAGACAACTAATAAACGTTCCAGCTAGGCGATGTGAAACTATGTCAAACACACACATCAAATAAGACCAAAAAAACTTGGTTAGCAATAATAAAATAAGATAAAATTTATTTAAGTATAGATGATGACATAGTGAGAGATAAAGCCCAATGGCATAAAAGGATCCATATAGCCAACCCCACCAAGTGGATAAGGCTGGGTTGTTGTTGTTCCAAAACTTGTTCAAGCTTGTGTATATTAAATGAACATGAACAATCTCTTACCAACCTAAACACCTACCGATAAACGTTTGATTCATTTACAGACCTAGAAGCTAGCATGTTGAATCTTCCTTTGATAACAGAATGCCTTTGGTGAGTAATTATCATGTGAAGGCCTTGAGCCTCTATTAGAATCAAGTGATTTTAATAAAGCATCTTGCGTCAAATCTTAAATAGCAAAGATGAGCACACTAAGACTACTTTTGGATTAAGTGATGATAAGATAGCCCCATAAGTTGTCTTTATCTAGTGGAACCGAATATGGTATAACTTCCTTTAAGATAAATTGCAACAAGTCTCCATTCGACATAGGTAGGCATATTCAAATTTTCCTTGATAGCCTCTGTAATATCTTAATTTACTTAATTATTATTATTATTATATAAAAAAAATTATTTAAGTATGTAATTAATTGTTGATTTTGAGGTTGTATTAAAAATTTTAAGAAAATAGATAGCTCGGTGTACGAAACTACTGCTAGTGTAGGGCCTAAGGGTCGAATCACATTTGGTTTTATTATACGAAGCTTTACTCTACATTGCAAGAAGTTGTATTAAATTGTTAATTAATGAAAACATTTAGTTTTCATTTAACTTAAATTTTGGCTTAATCTGGAGCTCGAGCTCAATTTGATGAGATATATGGTTGAACCAACAAAAGATCTAACCTGACTAGAAACTTAAAATCCTAGCAAAGATCTCATTCTCAACTATATTTCAACTAGAATGCATTCTCATTCCATTAAACATTTTAATGATTGACATCTACTTAGAAAATATTTTTTCATTGTAGGTATAATTTGAGAAAGTTTTCAATTATATAGCATTCTTTTAAAATATATATATATATATATGGAACTGTCATTCTAAATATATATTATTTAAATTAATAATTAATTAAATAAATAAACAGTTAATCTATATAATTATTATATATAAAATAATATTTTTGTATTAATTTATATAATTATGATTATTTAATCTAAGGTTTGGAGAACTATAGAGTTGACCTAAGTAGAATATTACAAAAATCAATATTTTCATTAGATTCACGTCACACCATTTAGTATTATTAAACTTACATATTATGATGTATCAATTTTATGTTAAAAAACTATATTTAATTATTTTTTCTAACAATATTAAGTTATTCAATAATGGAGAACTTAATGTAAAACAAATATATAACTTATTTTTAAATTTTACACAATAAACATATTTATCTAATAATTACTATATATAAATAAAAAAATACCGATACAAAATTATATCGGCACGGCACGATATGATACCGAAACCGTATTGTTTCAATCTAGGACAAAAACCTCGGCACGAGTCAAGATTTTAAACCTTGTTTAGGACGGTAGGATCTCCATCCTAACAAGCTTGGTTCAGTGTTAAATTTGCATAAATGGAATCATTATAACTTCACTGCATGTAAAATGCAAATCTTATGCATGAACACATAGGAAGCATATGTAAAACTAGCAATCAAGAGGTAGTCATTATACCTTAACAATTGGATGTCCAGAAACATCAGTAGAAGAAGGTGCCCTAGCAAGCAACAGTGCTCGAGTCACTGCAATTCACATGTGCTAACAATCAAAATATATACATATGAATATATATGTGTGTAGAAAAAGATATTGCAGCCATCATACTATACAAGCACCTAAACATTCAAAAAAAAACATGGAAGATTAGAAAAATTCTCAGATGGTAAAAGTTTTGGCTACACTAAACAATTTAAAGTATCTCCAAAGTGCATAAGGATTTGATCTCTGTCCATCCTTTCTCAAATGATATTTGAAAGAGACAGCAAAATAAAGAAGAGCCTCTAGAAGGAGATAGCCTCACTAGAAAAGTAAATTATTATCAGCTGATTTACAATCGACTATTTCATATAATTAACCATATGTCCATTTAATGTCCTTCAACATACCTGTTTGTTTTTTTGTTGAGATTTACAAACCTTGTGTGTGTGTGTGTGTACATATATAGAAGAAAAGTACTCATTTCTTTGAATTGCTCTGACACCAACCATATAGTGCCTGCATCAAGTGACAATTGTCTCAGTTTGTATCAGACAAAACTGATCACACATTGGGTGAGAAGGGGGGCTAAAGGCAGAGGCAGTTGGAAAGCTTGAGATGAGGGTTTGTGACAAAGGGACAAAGGAAAAGACATATTAGAGGTTTTGTGTGAGCTTGTTTTCAAGTGACAAAGTTCAATCCAGATATGCAGACTGACAATATAGGCATTTAGCAACCATTCTCATGAACCAATTTTGCATCGGATGACAGGTTGCTCTCCTTCCATTCAAGCGGGGAAGAGTAAGGGTGAGGAGCTTGAGAAATTCAACAAGTATTAATTAGTAGGTATGCTATATATCTTCATATACAATAACTCAATTCAGCTGGCATATACTTATACAATAACCTACTTTAGGTTTAGCTCCTGTTTAATTCAAATTAAATACATACCTACACATCATAAAAATTCCAATTATATTAAATCTCAATCAGACCTAAAACTTGGGTGGCCAGACCCGACCCACACTGTATTGGCATGATAATGCCTAGATAAATTTTAGGCTAAAACTAAAATCAGCAGATATACAGGAATTTCAAAACTTGGCCAACCTCAAATGGATTTCCTCCTTGGTTGAGCTCTATCTCTGTCAAGACCTTTTTATTGGTCTTGTAATCCCATCCCATTGTGATCCTTAGGCATCAATCCAATTATCATAATTAGTGTCGTTGTTTTGACACTAAATTTCGACCTTAGCAAACCAGCAGAATGGTATATGTCACCTATTTTGGCAGTACATATCATGATTTTAATCCCTGTGACAAGCATTAGTATTGGTAACTAGTAATTTTGGACTAAACTCATTTACTCCTAACACTCCCTCGAGTTGGGAGTATACATATCTATTGTCACATGTCACTAGCCATTTAAAGTATAAATCAGTCTCTACTAAGTAAAAAAAGGCAGCCCAATATACGAAGCTCCTGCAAATGCAAAGTCCCAGGAAGAGTCTATTGTAAGCAAGCTTATCCTACTTTACAAGAGGTTGTTTACAAGATGGAAACCCGTGACATCTAGGTCACATAGCAACAACTTTACAGTTGCACCAAGCCTCCCTTCATCAATCTCCACCAAGTGGCTAGGTAAAAAAATATAATTTGTTATTCAAAAGAAATTATGCATGCAATACTGGAACAAGATAACATCTCAACTAAAGTGTGTAGTCAACTTAAATGAGTTCACTAGATTGCTTAAATTGTGTATGAATGTTTGATTGCCATAATTCACATGAATTAACTAGACGAACTACAAAACCTTTGTTTTACCATTTGATCCATTTGAATTGAGTCAGTCAGCAAGGAAAGAATTTACCCAACATCAAAACATTCTTGAGACGATAATCGAGAAATGTTATCACAACGAGCTAACATTATGCATGGGTTCTCAATGTCGGCAAGGTTGTGTGAGCATCTTGCGACGTCAACAAGGATCATCAAGGGTTCCACAGTTTAAAGGCATCAATGAGCTCGCGTGCATGTTTCAACTTCTGTAAAGCTTCTTCACGTTCCAACTTCCACGGTGTATGGAAGATCATGTAAGCAATGGCAAGGTCCCCCGATGTCAAATGAGAGTTCGAAAGCGTGATCTTCTCCTCCTTTACATCCCACGATCTCCTCGTTAATATTCACCTTCTCTTAGCTTAACTGCGGCATCCTAAAATAGAGAAGAAAGTAGTATGCTTCCTTCTCCTTTCCTTGTTCCCTTCTCCTTCTGCCTTCTCTCTTTCTTTTCCTTGATGTCTCCAACCTCAGAGTGCTATAGTACAACACCAAATTATCCAGTTCTAGTTGGGGATCCAAATTCTAACTTGAAACAAGATTTCCAACTATGCTTCCATCAATGTTACTAAGTTGCCTCGACATAAGTACAATATGATCTGAAATTTACTTTTGTCAGTAGCAATATAATGCAAGTTCAGAAATACTGCAAGAAAGCTGAGTTGTAAAATTGGAAATGGACATGGATCTGAAGTAGTAGTTTAAATAATTTATCATACTATTCAATAAGTTGATAAAGATATATTATATATTAGATGAAACTAGAGAGAGGTTCTAGAGTTTGTGATTGTTATGTGTCTTAGTTTAAGAAGAAAAAGTTGTTATACTTGTACAAATAGACAATGGGTTAAGGAATTAGAAGGCTAAGAAAAGATACATAAAAAAGTGTGCAGGATTACTAGGTGAGATGAAAAGGAAATCATATTAGCAAGCCAGCAGGTGTCAACTGATAGACTATGTAGGCATCAGACAACCTGGACTCTACAGTTACAAAACTAAATAGAAGAGCTCTTTTAAAATATTCTATGCTACAGTATGCTAGTATTGTTCTTACACTTACCCCCACTATCTATGTTCTTGGCATCCAACATGATTAACTTGGGAATTAACTTTGTTGTCTAATAAATGACGTCTCATCTTCAAATTCTTTTATAGAATAACAAGAGACAAGACTCTAAAATATGAAAATCATAATTATAATTTTGAGTGAACAATCAAAATAAGCATGATAGTCTTTAAGTCAGTAAGCTGTCATAAGGACTCATCACATAGAAAAGTTGCACAATATCAACATAACTAGTAAAAAGAATTTACTTGTGAAAAGAACTACCAGAATAGTAGCGATTCTTAAGTTCTTCAACACTCCGAGTCTGAGGGAATGAAAACCTATCTGCTATAATGATGAAGCGAAGATCAAACCGTTTGCAAAGATCAAATAGCTGATCTGTTTCTTCCTTGCTCCACATCTAAGTAGAAAGAAAATTAGATACAAGGAATGAAGTGCAATAATCATAACACAATTGAAAGGAAAAAATTAACTTATATCTTCCACTATTAATGCAACAAACAAAGAGCAGAAAATTGTAAGAGAAATCACCCAACAGAAAGATATGTAGACCAATAGATAGTGTACCCTCATGCAATTCCCAGGCAAAGCAAATCTCTAATGTTTAAAGTGAAGTCTATGTAACATACAAGGAGCTTTACCAGTGGAGAATTGGAGTTGGAAGGGAAAAAAAATGAAGAAAAAGAAATAGATAAGGCAACTATATATTTCAGTTCAAATTTTATATTCCATTTGAAATAATTCAGTTTTAACATATCTTGTATGGACACAAAATCATCATCATCTGAATTCATCTTAGCCCGTGTTATCCATGGACGTGCCAAGTGTTGGCATGACACGATACTCATTGACATGATTACCACAATGACACATGAGAATATGAGATATTGTTTGTGTCAAATAGAGACTAGTATTAAAATTCAATAATTTATCGGCACAATATGTTTCAACCATGCCACCCAACACCATACAAGATTCAAGCCATGGTTATTATAGTTAATCACATGTTGATTGTTTTAGTTATAGGGTATTATGTTGAGTTTTCAAAGGAATCCACTATTACAGAGTAGTCTTCACTAAAGTAGGTATCAATCATAATATAATTATTGATCTCTTCACCCAGACGAACCATAATGAGACCAGCTGCATAAGGCTTATGAACATTATTAATCATAACTGTCTCAATATCGGCAACCATGAATGGTTTCAGCTCAGTGCTATATGGTTTGAGTGCTTTGACATTGGTTGGATGGCTACGCTTACAATTACAAGTCTCTCAAGCAACAGTGATTCATGGTTATGTATGCATATATATTGTGCTCTCTTAGCAATAACAATATGATATTAAGACACTACAGAATTACCGCCATTCTTCTACAATCATTTTACGGAGAGGCTGCAACTTTGATATGGCAGCATGGCATCTTTTACCTCCATCACCACCAAAACACTTACATTTCTTCCTCTTCACCTGCTAGTAAAACCCTAAATTTCTCTCTCTTAGGAAACACCACCCTCCGTTTCTTTTCTTCGACACTTTACCTCTCATCACCATAACCACCACACTTATTATAAAGACATTAAGTTCTATGGTTGCTAAGATGTTGCGGCAAGAACCAGAGTCTCCATAAGGTAAAATTGCCACAACAATATAAGGCATAGTAAGGCTACTGATTATTCTGTGACACTTTCAAGAGTATGCAATCCTCCTCCTCTTCCACCTAGTTCTCCTCCACGTCGGATATCTTCTGCTATCGTCAGCTAGTTCTCCTCTACCTGTAGTTCATGCTAAATATAACCACTAGAACTAGCACCCATGCCAGCGGCACGTTGCTAACCTTGCCAAGGTTCCTTCATTTATGCACTAACTGTACATGGCACCGCCTTTAGAAAACCAATTGGCACTACTCATCTTGGAACTAACATCTTATGATACAAACTAAAATTGAAAATTCTAGGAAAATATAAGAACCTAGCTGTAATCCCAACTCTCAAGTGGCATATCATAACATACAAATATTATAATTGTAATAATAAGGAGATCATAGCATCAAAATGCCTGCACAGTCGTAGGAAGTGACAAGAGTTGAGAATTTCAGCAATAAAAACATTTAAGGGAGAGGAGTAGATTAGAACTTCACATGTTACAATGCATATTATCTAAATTGGCATCGGACAACAAAGGGAAATGCACCAATATTTTTATTATCTAGCTGTAAGTGCTGCTGGAGGCGCCTTCAAAGGATGTTAAAGGTGCCTCCGCGCCTTACATGACTGGAAGGCGCCTACGATGAACAGTGCGAAGGCGCCTTCCAAGGCTATAGAAGGCGCCTTCGGCCAGTCAAATTACCATTAGCAGTGGATAAAGCCTTATCCGCTGCTGCCTTGCTGGAAGCGCCCTCCATCCACCTTAGAGGCGCCCTCAAGCTTAGGATGGGATTTCCAGGAGCTATAAAAAGACTCCTAGAGTTAGGAAATAGAACAACTGCTATAATCATTTCCTAGTCTTTTCTAAACTTTTCAAAGAGTGTAAGAGACTTCTCCGCCTACAAAGAAGGAGATTTTTCTAGTAGGGCTTTACAACCGTCTTGGATTAATAACCACCTAAGTTGTAACCAAGTCAAATCTGTTTATCTCTTCTTTTTATTAATTGTTCATTTTTGAGATTATAATTATTATGATATGTGCTA
Organism: Zingiber officinale; assembly: GCF_018446385.1. Classification (NCBI taxonomy): domain Eukaryota; kingdom Viridiplantae; phylum Streptophyta; class Magnoliopsida; order Zingiberales; family Zingiberaceae; genus Zingiber; species Zingiber officinale. The sequence goes on from NC_056003.1 coordinate 119,753,172, forward strand.
CTAATCTTAGTTGGAAAAAGAGAAAGGTTTTAATTTTCTTTTACAGACGTTGCGCCCTCTGATTGGCCGCCGCTGCGCCAACAATATGCACATTAACATAGGAAGAACACCAAAGAAGATTTAATAGCAACGATAAAATAGGATAAACTTCATTTAAATAATAATGATATAGATGAGGATATAGTAGGGAATCTAAATGAAACTCAGTTCCAGATGTGAACCTGGGTTATGAGGGAAACATGCTGGATCATCTGGCCAAAACATGGATTGTATATTCCAAGAGGGCTAAAACACAAAAAGAGGCAAACCAACATTAATACATAGTAGGCAGTTTATATTGTAGAGTCAATTATTTCTCTATGGCAGTTATGTTTTCATGTTTTAAAGTATGTGTGTGGTTATAAGTTGGTGGGAAGTTAGTGGGGAAGGGATCTAGGAATTATTGTCGAAAGAGAGAGTTGTACCGGTGGAGAAAGATTCTCTATTTCTTGTTGAATTGTTTATGTTAACCCTAATAATTTTGTGTGTTCCTTTATTCTGATTTTGGGACTCTAACATTGGTCCGACCTACCGGATGTAAGAGGGGTTGTATGCTTAGAAGGAATATCAAAGATGTCAGATGGGGCTAATGTTTTGGAAGAGAGGGTGGCGACGCAAGAAGTAAGGAAGATATCAGAGGTATTATGCAGCATTGATGTCTGAAGTAGAACAACATGGTTCTCTTTTACAAGAGATCAGCAATCAATTAGGAACAAGGGTTAAAGCAACACCATTGAAGGGGGCATCCATTTTTGTTGATCAGTCATCTCAATCTGAGCCTCAAGAACATCAAGGTGATCAATTGGAGGAGTAAGGATGTCTATTAAGAAAGTAGAATTACAAATGTTTGACGGTTGGAATCCACATGGATTACTAAGGCTGAAATTTATTTCAAAGTCCATAAATCAAGTTGGCACATGTAAGTATGGAAGGCTCCAGCATTCATTGGTTTAGTCTTCTTAAGGAGACCAAAGTTAATCTAACTTGGAAAAAACTTAAACATGCTCTCATTGCTCGTTACAAAAGAATAGTCTAAATAAATCATTCATTGCTACTTGAAAGGTTACAGGAGCATTAGTGAGCCCAAAAGGCATAACTAAGAACTCATGATGTCCATTGTGAGTGCTAAATGCAGTCTTATGAATGTCTTCCTCTACTCTAATCTAATGATACCCAATTTCAAGTCAATTTTTGAAAAAATCATAGCTCCAAATAACTCATCAAGCAATTCATCTACCACATGAATAAGGTACTTATCTAAAATTGTAACCTTATTTAATGCTCTATAAGCAACACACATTCTCCATGATGAATCTTTTTTTTACCAATAAAACAGTGTTAGGACCAAAAGTAGCTAGAGGGGGGGGGGGTGAATAGCTCGTCGCTCGCTCGTTGTGCTTCGTTGCTTGTTTCTTGAAGGATATGCAGCGGAAAATACAGAAACAAATCACACAACGCTAACACGGTTGGTTTACTTGGTATCCACCTCACAAGAGGTGACTAGTCCAAGGATCCACACCACGCACGCACCCTCCACTATGAAAACACTCCTTTTCGGTAACTACCGAGGGCGGAGAAGCCCTACAAGACTCTCAGTACAAGAAGAAAGGAAAGGGAAACAAAATACAAGCGCAAAGCTTACAATGAGTACAGAAAACCCTAACCCTAGCTTCTCTTCTTGCCTTTGATCCGCCTCTTGACTTGGAAAGCTTCCAAGATCCTTCAAGAACTGGCGATCTGATCTTTGAGAGCGCTGTGGAGGAGTTGGCGAGAGATCTGGAATGAATCGGTGAAGTTCTGCCGAAGGAAATGAACGCCTGCGGCTTAAATCGACGCTAACGGTCGAATCCCGATCGATTGGAATGCTCCCAATCGATCGGGGAGGCTTTGGATCGATCCACGGATCGATCCAGAGCGCCTCTGTGCTCTGGAAAAACTTCTGGATCGATCCACGGATCGATCCAGCGCTTATCGCGCGAAGCAGCAGCGTCCCAATCGATCCACGGATCGATTGGGACCTCTGGATCGATCCACGGATCGATCCAAAGGGGTTCTGTTCGCGGGGACTCACCGGATCGATCGGTGGATCGATTCAGATCTGCTGAATCGATCCACGGATCGATTCAAACCTGCTGAATCGATCCACGGATCAATCCAAACCTGCTGGATCAATCCACGGATCAATCCAAACCTGCTGGATCAATCCACGGATCAATCCAAACCTGCTGGATCAAACCACGCCTCAAGCCAAAACCAACATCTAGTCAATCATGACTTGTTGGTACATAAGACCTAGCATCCGGTCACCCTTGACCAGCTAGGACTCTCTCACCAAGTGTCTGGTCAATCCCTTTGACCCACTTGGACTTTTCTCTTCTTGCCAAGTATCCGGTCAATCCCTCTGACCTACTTGGACTTTTCTTCCATGTGCCAAGTATCCGGTCAATCCCTATGACCTACTTGGACTCTCACCAGATGTCTGGTCAACCTTGACCCATCTGGATTTCTCATGCCTGGCTTCACTCACCAGGACTTTCCCAATTGCCTAGCTTCACTCACTAGGTCTTTCACCTGGCTTCACTCACCAGGATTTTTCTCCTGCCTAGCTTCACTCACTAGGTCTTTCACCTGGCTTCACTCACCAGGATTTTTCTCCTGGTCAAGTATCCGGTCATCCTTGACCTACTTGACTCTTCTTCAATCCCTTGCATTGTCAAACATCGAAATCCAAACCAAGACTCAAGCTTGGTTAACTAGGTCAACCTTGACCTGAGGAATGTTGCACCAACAATCTCCCCCTTTTTGATGTTTGACAATACCACAATAACACTTACAATCCCACATGTAAGTTAGACTAATCCCATAGCCTCATTCTTCATGCCACTAGGTAATGAAAGCAGAAATTAAGCTCTTCATTCTCCCCCTAAGAGGGCAAACTCCCTCTTAGGTAATGAAAGCCTAACTTACTCCCTTTCACAAGTCCTTTCATTCTCCCCCTATTGGCACACATCAACCCATGTCTCAATATTGGGCACACATCAACAAATCCATTGTTGAAAGACTCTCCCCCTGAAGAGTTGCTCATCGTAATCACAACTTCACTTATTGTGATCAACACGATAATGAAGGTCCCATACTCTTCATTTTCCCTACATTCTCCCTCAATGTAGACAAAGGCCCAACCTTGAGCCTTTTTCAATCACTTGAAAAACCATTTGAAAATATGAGGATATTCACTCCCCATTTCAAGTTCAAATGCTCATTCATGAGCATTTTCTCTACAGAAGGTTAACCACCTTCTAAGGTTCATGAAAAATAATTTTCATGTCTTTAAAGAGTCCCTCCCCCTAAAGACATGGTGGTAATTTCTGTCATTGCACCAACAATGACTTGGAATCCCTAAAACTTTAGGAAACCCAATTTTAGAAGTTTTGAGGTTCAAATATTCAAAAATTTGAAACAACCTCAACCTAAACTTCAACTTAGCCTTCCTTAACCAATCCATTCTTGTTTTCAACACGAAAACACCCTTTTTATGTATACAAATGTATTTTAGGGGTTTGGAATGGTTATCTAGACTAAAATAGGTTTAAAGATGCTGAAGTCAGGCTTTTCCAGCCAAAATCAACAACTTGGATCGATTGGAGTTGGGTTCCAATCGATCGAACCTATCTGAATCGATCCACTGATCGATTCAGACCTCCTGGATCGATCGGCTGATCGATCAAGCGAGCTTCTGCTCGCGGGAGACTAGCCTCTGAATCGATCCATGGATCGATTCAGGCACTCCAATCGATCCATGGATCGATCGGAGCTCTGATAGTTGCTGAATTTCCAAATCAGCCAACTTCAGAAACCCCTAGAAAATTCTACAAAAATCCAAAAATCATGAAATTTTGTGTAGGCAGTATTTAGGGCATATACTATCAAGGAAAAATAGTTTTCTATGAAAATACATCATATTTTCAAAGATTGACACAAACTTGAAAACTTACAAAAACTTTAGTGTTTTCTTCAAGTTTGTGTCTAACTATTCAATGGTGATCACTATCAAAAGATAGCCTTCACCAAGGTTTTCCAAAATCATTTTTAAAACCATTTTCAAAATCAATATCCCATCATGTTCCTTGGGCATAATGCACATGACTTGTACATTAGCTTTCCCAATGATGGGAAAACACATAACTATGTGTTTTGATGAACCTAAAAACTCAAAAGAATGCACTAAATCAACATCTTGAGCTTTGTTTATCATCCTAACATCTCACTTGTATCTAATGTGCACTAAAACACATACAAGTCACCTTATAGTCTTTGTGAGATGTAGATTTTGGTTTTGCCCTAATCTAGGGATCATGCATATCTATCTAGGCATTTTAGAGATATTAGACATCCACCTAGGATGTCACTTGTTAATAAGTGTTGTTAAATGCCATTTGTCCTTAATTTCAAGGAATTAAACTAATGCATGATAATGTTATGGCATACATCAAAATAAAATAACTTTCAAAAGAAAGATTCTTATAACTACATGATGTATGAATGTCATGACATGGTATTTTTGGATTTTTCATAATAAAACATGAATGCAAAAATAGACATGATGTCATGGCATATGATGGGCAAACAATCATGGCAAGATTTAGCATAAATAAAATATACCTAGATTAACTATCTAAGTATCCTTAAAATCTTAGCTAAACTTACAACTTAAACCTAGATTGTCCTAAAGTGCTTCAAGAAAATGTCAAAGCCTAAATCGGCATTTCTAATTCCCTTGATTAATGTATGTCAATTGAAAATAAGCATATCCTCAAATGTTGGCATATTTCATTTTCCCACAAGAGTAGCACCTTTAAATTAAGGCCCGGATCGCCTTAAATTTCCTAAGAACATACCAAAATCCCAACTTGGTAGTTCTTATGAATTTCCCAATATGTGCCATTTAAGATTAAAATCAATTCTTCCACCATTAGGCACATTTTACTCTTTCAAGGAGTAAATAATAATTTCATTTCATTTTCAAAGGTTATCAAAACCTTGAAAATGCTCTTTGAGTGTCAATTTCCTCAAAGTTGGGTTAACTACCCTTCTAATCGGAGTTGACACTCTCTAACCCATCTATGGGGTAGAGAAGATGCTCCTAGGAACCCAACACCTATTGGTGCTCCTTGGATGCTCTAGGTACTCACTAGGGATAACTTCCCTAGATACCTTCCTAGTGACCTTGTTGGGCTTCTTAGAAGCCTTGGTCACATTTTCTTGGTCAACTCTAGGGATAGCCTCCCTTGTGACCTTGTTAGTGACTTTCTTAGACTTCTTAGAAGTCTTAGTCACATTAATTGCAAAAATACTCTTAGGGATGACTTCCCTAGTATTCTTGGCTTGACCACTAGACCTAGGGTTTGTTCCATAACTATATGGAACTCTATGGTAAGAGGGCATATCCTTCTTAGCCTTTGGTTTGTATCCCAAACCTCTATGACCATTGGATGACTTTGATTTTCCTAGCCCTAGGTATTGCTCATTTTGCCCTTTTAGGATATTTTCCATCCTTTTTAGGGTCTTTTCCATTTTATCAAGTCTTGACCTCAAGACTTGATTTTCTATCATTAAATCCTTAGTGTTTGGTTCATGAGCATTTTTGTTTCTAGGCTTGTATCTAAAATCCTTAGAGTTATTGCCTAGATTTTTACCTACATTCCTAACCTTAGGTGTAGTTTTGGCATGTAGGGCCACATGTTTTTCCTTAAAGCCCTCATGCTTTCTATTCTTATGATAAATTGCATTAAAATGATAAAAATTTGACCTCGCATGCTTTTTACCATTTTGCAAGGGAATAGGCTCAATAAAAAATACCTTCTTCTTTACCTTGGAGGCTCCCCCTTGACTAGTGCCTCCTTGAGCCTTGACCATCTTCTTCCCCTTGGGGCATTGACTTCGGTAATGCCCCTTTTGATTGCAAGAGAAGCATATAATATGCTCCTTGCTCTTCTTTGTGTTGGGGATGATCTCCTTGGGCTTCACCTTGCCCTTTTGTGCCACTTGACCCTTCTTCTTGGCCAATTTAGGGCACTTTTGTAGTGCCCATGTTCCCTACATTCAAAGCATATAATATGATTTTTATTATTAATTAAAATATTTATACCTTTGCTTGTAGGGGTGACATCTTTTCCTTTGGATCTGGAGGTAGAAGCTTCCTCTTGATCCAAATTTGATACTCCTCCATTTGATTTTGCTTGACTTGTGGAGGTGGACGCTTCTTCATCCTCTTCTTCTCTTGACCCGGATGTGGAGGATTCTCCTTCTTCTTGATCCGGTGTCAATGAAGATTGCTCCCCCTCAATCCTAGAGGTGGAGGCTTCTCCTTCTTCTTCATCCTCTTGTACATGAAACAAGGAATATACTACTTCCTTGCTCTTTTGATTGCACTCCTTTGAGGATGAAGCTTCCTCTTGGACTTCTTCTTCGGAAGTTGAGCATCTCTCAACTTCTGAGTCCTCCTCTTGATCTTGATCCATTGAGTCACCCTCTTTGGATTCCTCTTGATTCGGTACAGTGGAGGGGATCTCATGGATTAATGCCAACTTGCTCCAAAGCTCCTTGGCATCCTTGAATTCTCCAACTTGAGCCAAAATATTGCTTGGCAATAAGTTGACCAAAAGCTTGGTCACTTTATCGTTTGCCTTGCTCCTTTGAACTTGCTCTTGACCCCATTTGCTTTTCTTGAGAGGCTTGCCTTTGTTGGAGCTCAAATCCTTCCAAGAGCAAACCATTGCTCTATCTCCATCATAAGGAAATTTTCGATTCTTGATTTCCAAGAATCGAAACTCGTGGAAGTGTATGGTGGAGCCACCCTTGTGTCAAATCCAAGTCCATCTTGGAATTGCATCTTGAAGTTAAGCTTCTTGAAATCTTTGACTTTTGATGATTTTGCCACTTCTTCACCCTCTAGCTCTTCTTGTTATGCTTGACCCTTCCGGCGATGATTGGTGAGGCCTCGCCTAATACCACTTGTTAGGACCAAAGTAGCTAGAGGGGTGAATAGCTCGTCGTTGCTTCGTTGCTTGTTTCTTGAAGGATATGCAGTGGAAAATACGAAACAAATCACACAACGCTAACACGGTTGGTTTATTGGTATCCACCTCACAAGAGGTGACTAGTCCAAGGATCCACACCACGCACGCACCTCCACTACGAAAACACTCCTTTTCGGTAACTACCAGGGGCGGAGAAGCCCTACAAGACTCTCGATAAAGAAAGGAAAGGAAACAAAATACAAGCGCAAAGCTTACAATGAGTACAGAAACCCTAACCCTAGCTTCTCTTCTTGCCTTTGATCCGCCTCTGACTTGGAAAGCTTCCAAGATCCTTCAAGAACTGGCGATCTGATCGCTGTGGAGGAGTTGGCGAGAGATCCGGAATGAATCGGTGAAGTTCTGCTGCCTGCCGCTTAAATCGACGCTAACGGTCGAATCCCGATCGATTGGAATGCTCCAATCGATCGGGGGGCTGATCGATCCACGGATCGATCCGGAGCGCTCGCTGCTAAAAACTTCGGATCGATCCACGGATCGATCCGGCGCTATCGCGCGAAATGTCAATCGATCCACGGATCGATTGGGACCTCGATCGATCCACGGATCGATCGAAAGGGGTGTTCGCGGGGACTCACCGGATCGATCGGTGGATCGATTCAGATCTCCGAATCGATCCACGGATCGATTCAAACTCACTGAATCGATCCAATCAATCGAAAGCTTTGGATCAATCCACGGATCAATCGAACTCTTGGATCAATCCACGGATCAATCCAAACCTGGTCCAAAACCACGCCTAAAGCCCCTAAACCAACATCTAGTCAATCACGACTTGTTGGTACATAAGACCTAGCATCCGGTCACCCTTGACACTCTCTCACCAGTGTCCGGTCAATCCTTCACCCACTTGGACTTTTCTCTTCTTGCCAAGCATCCGTCAATCCCTCCGACCTACTTGGACTTTTCTTCCACGTGCCAAGTATCCGGTCAACCCTACGACCTACTTGGACTCTCACCGGATGTCTGGTCAACCTCGACCCATCTGGATTTCTCATGCCCGCTTCACTCACCGGGACTTTCCCAATCGCCTAGCTTCACTCACTAGGTCTTTCACCGGCTTCACTCACTGAGATTTTTCTCCGGTCAAGCATCCGTCATCCTCGACCTACTGACTCTTCTTCAATCCTCGCATCACAAACATCGAAATCCAAACCAAGACTCAAGCTTGGTTAACTAGGTCAACCTTGACCTGAGGAATGTTGCACCAACAATCTCCCCCTTTTTGATGTTTGACAATACCACAATAACACTTACAATCCCACATGTAAGTTAGACTAATCTCATAGCCTCATTCTTCATGCCACTAGGTAATGAAAGCAGAAATTAAGCTCTTCATTCTCCCCCTAAGAGGGCAAACTCCCTCTTAGGTAATGAAAGCCTAACTTACTCCCTTTCACAAGTCCTTTCAAACAGGACTAGAGAAAGAACTTACACCAGGCCGAATAAGCCCCAATTGCAAAATTTCATGAACCTGTCTTTCGATTTCCTCCTTTCAATGGTGTGGGTAACGGTATGGACGCACAATAATAGTGTTAAGATGTATACTAAAAGCCTAGCTTTTTTGTATGAACATTTATTTTGAAATGAGAATCACATTGGTTAAATGTCTACATTTAGTAAAATGCAGTTGTCCATTTAATTTATATTGTAGATAACATGGTGTGTGGTGCCGTGTCACACAGAAGATCATGTTATCAGTTCCTTATAAATTATAAATAGTAGCTCACAACCAAGATGGATTGGGACAAACCATTGGAATGGTTGTAATATAATTTGATACTAGTTTATCTTGACTATAAAATTACACTAGTACACTATGTGTGTATTGAGCAGAACCATTTGAGGTTGTCCCTTTTATACTGACTGATTCGATAAGTTGAGAAATAATATTATTTATATAGTGTGTTGTTGATTATAGAAAAAAACTGTGTCCTAGTAATCTAGGTTGATGATGTCCCCTTGAGGAGCTCATAAGGATTATCATGTAAACCCTGCAAGTGGACTTAGTCCGACATGACAATGAAGTTGAGTGGTACTACTCTTGGAGCTAGATATTAATTAAATGAGTTGTCAGTAACTCATTTAATTAATAGACATTCGATATCTTAAACACAGGGAGATTAATGCACTCATGATAAGAAGGAGCTCATAATGTAATATGGGATTGGTGCGGTAGTTCAATAATAACTCTTTAATGGTATGAGTTATTATTGATGAACTTGAGTTGGGTGTTCGGGTCAAACACAGGAAGCTCAAGCTCATCGAGAGGCCAAAACCAATTCCTCCTCTCGGTCCCTGCTGTAGCCTCTATAAACCCTCGCGTTCACCCATTTGATTTTCCTTCTTACCCAAATGAGGGACCGGCTACATCCTTGCTTGGTGCCCAAGCAAGGGGCCGGCCAAGCCATGCTTAGTGCCCAAGCATGGGGCCGGCCATACAAGAAGAGAAAAGGAAGTTTTATTGAAAACAAAATTTTGTTAAAATCTTTCCTTTTATAGCTTTCTACAATGGATTAAAAGAGAGATTTTAATTGTGTTAAAATCTTTCTTTTTTTGTAGTTATCTACAATGGTTAAAAGAGAGATTTTAATTTTATTAAAATCTTTGCTTTTTTTTGTAACCAACCATTATAGGAATAAAAGAAAGATTTTATTTAAAACAAAATTTTGTTATAATCTTTCCTTTTATAGCTATTTACAATGGTTTAAAAGAGAGATTTTAATTTTGTTAAAATATTTCCTTTTTTGTAACCATCTACAATAGCAAATAAAAGGAAATTTTATTAAAAAATTTCCTTATTAGCCGCTAGCAAAGATTATAAAAGAGGAGGGAGGTGCTCAAAAACTAACACAACCTAAGGCTCCTCCTTTATTCTCGTGTGGTCGGCCCTTCTTCTATCTTCTTCTATTGTCTTCTTTCCCTAAACGCCGACGGCATCCATCCTTTCTTCTTCATTAGGGTCGGCGTCCCTTTGGAGAAGACTCTACCTTGGAGGCCGGTTGCTTGGAGGAGAAGAAGAAGAAGGAGACCTCTTCACTTTGTATTCTTTGGTGGCCGAAAGCTTGGAAAAGAAGGAGAAGGTCGGGTGTCTTCGTCTTGGTAGATTGTCGCCCACATGACGTCCAAGAAGAGGAGAGAAATACAACAGAAGATCAAGAGATCTTTAGCTACAAGGAAAGGTACAACTAGTTCTTTATTCCGCTGCGAACTAATTTTTTTTTTCTTTGTATGGATCCTGAAATACCAACACAAGAGGCTAGCGATTTTGTGTTTCGATTTTGTGCTTCGATTTTGTGTTTCGATCTTGTGCTTCGATTGAGGTCTCTTTAGTTAAACCTAGGGTTTATTGTGAGGAGTTTAAATATTCAATTTTTTAAAAGGCTTTGTCTAGGAAGTGGTGGATGATCCCATAACCACGAAAGCCGAGTGTCTCGCCAACGACCTGGAAGTCAATCCTTGAAATAGATATTTAATCAACTTCTGTAATATGGTTTAATTTCTGAAGAATACATGAGTTGAACTTGGAGTAAAAATGTTAAGTTTCGTTTCAATCCAAGTTTAACTTATGAAGAACATATGGTTTGAACTTGGAGTAAAAATATTAAGTTTCGTTTCCAATCCAAGTTTAAGAACACATGGGTTGATAGAAAAAGTTCTGTGCTTGTACAATTTTTTATAAGGGGAAACAGAACGGAATTCCGAGTAGCACCCAACAAATAGGACTCTGCCCTTCCTGCAACACTATAGCCTATTGTTGACTTCACTTAGGTGGAAACCTGCTCCCTTCTTTGAAAACTGCAGAAAATCTTTCAAATTACTGCAATAATGCTGATTGTTGTGATGCATTCAATTCTGACTCTAGTGGTAATGTTGTTTGAGAAGTTACTCCCTCTGCTTCACATAAAAACCCATCAATAGTAAAAGAATGCCCTTGCAAAAGGCAATATAAGGAGCAGGATTCTACCCCCCTTTTGTCTCTTTGCTTACTCTTCTTAGCGGCCTCCAACTTACCTTGTAGGGTGACTAAAAGATCTTCATGATGGAACTGCATGGTCATCTCCTTCCAATCCATTACAACTTTCTATAATGTTTTCAATTGGGAAACTCCCAAGACTACATCTACACCTCTCAATTCTAATACATATGCCTATGTTTTCAGCTCAAAAGTTCTCAAGCGAATGTATAACTCAGGACACTTCCCTTTAATAAACATGTTATGCCTATCACCAAATTTAATTCCTAATTGTCTTGTCTCTTGCACCTTCAATCCGAGAGCTACAGTTAATTGAGGAGAAATAAAATTATGACGGGCTTCACTATCTATAAGCACCACCATATCAATCCCCATTAGTTTGCCTTCACTTCGTGGTTCTATTGTCAGTTGTACTTTCTGAATTCATACCCAATTTTAGAAAATTTTGGTAAAGTAGATAAGCCTATGACAGAATTGACTAAGAAGGATAATTTTCACCAGGGATCAACTTCTTTAGAGTCTTTCATGTAACTCGAAACGCTCTTGGCTAGTCCCCTAGTTCTTGCACTCCTAGATTTTTCCAAGCCATTTAAGATTGAGTGTGATGCCTCTAGAAGAGGAATTGGCATTGTATTAATGCAAAATAGAACATCAATAGCTTATTTTAGTAAAGCTTTATCAGAAGGGAATTTGTCAAAATGGAATTTGTCAAAATGTGCATATGGAAAAGAATTGATAGCTTTGGTTTTATCTGTGCAACATTGGCATCCCTATCTTCTTGGGAGACCTTTTATAGTGTATACTAATCAAAAGAGCCTTAACATTTACTACAGCAGTGGATCACAACCATAGATCAACAATGTTGGATGACCAAGTTATTGGGTTACCAATTTGAAGTTATTTACAAATCAGGTCTGGAAAATAAAGTTGTTGATTCATTATCCAAAATATATGAAGAAGGTGAATATCACACTTTAGTGTCTTACCCTACATGAGAGGAAGGTGAAAATCTTATTGAAGAAGCTAAACAAGACCATCAATTGCAAAAAATTATGACCCATTAAACCAACAATCCAGATTCTCATCCAAGTTTTGAGATGCAACAAGGCGTTCTATACTACAACAATAGACTTGTTATATCTGCATCATCTCCTTTGATATAATCACTCCTAAAGGAATTCCATTCTTCCCGTTTAGGAGAACATTCAGGTTTCTTGAAAACTTATAGAAGCTTGGCAAGACTTTGTGCAATCTTGTGATGTGTGCCAAAGGCACAAATATGCTGCAACTGTTCCTGGAGGCCTGCTCCAACCTTTGCCGATTCCAAATCTAATATGGGATGACATCTCTATGGATTTTATCACCGGGCTTCCTCAATCAAGAGGGCATGAAGTTGTTTTTGTTGCGATGGATCGGTTTTCTAAATATGCACATTTTATTGTGTCGAAACATCCTTATACAGCCAAGACAATAGCTGAATTGTTTGCTAGAGAAATTATACGACTCCATGGAATTCCTAAATCCATTATTAGTTACCGAGATCCATTATTCATTAATCACTTTTGGAAAGAAATCTTTCGGCTGTAGGGCACTATACTTAAGATGAGCTCTTCGTACCATCCTGAAACAGATGGCAAACTGAAGTCTTGAATAGATGTTTGGAGGGATATTTACATTGTTTTGCTTTTGAACAACCCATAAATTGGGCTTATTGGATACCATAGGCAAAATTATGGTATAATACTTCTTTTCATATATCTATTGGTAATTTTTGAAGTAGTTTATGGTCGAAAGCCTCCTACTTTACTCTCATAACAAATGAAACTACAGACAGTGATAAGGGAGTTATCGACAAGGATGAAGCTCTCCTTCAACTTAAATGTAATCTTTCCAGAGCGCAAGAATATATGAATAGATATGCTGATAATAAAAAGGAAGCCACTACAATTTGTAGTAGGAGAATGAGTGTTCCTTAAATTAAGGCCCCATAAGCAGCACACGGTTTCTAGGAGAATTAATAAAAAATTGGCAACAAAATATTATGGGCCTTTCCAGAGGTTATTGCAAAATATGGAGAGGTTGCATATAAGCTCAAACTCCCCCCTCATTCTTGAGTCCATCCCGTCTTTCATGTATCATTAATTAAGAAAGCTATTGGAGAGTATAATGTACTAGCAAATCTACCGGAAGTAACACTTGAAGACCCGAATATGTGATTTCTAGTAGAGACATTGTTCATAATGGCGAACTGATTCATCAATGGCTAGTCAAATGGAAGGGCAAGGATATGATTGACACGTGGGAGGATGATTTCACTCGTAAAACTCAATTTCCTCATTTAGCCTTGAGGACAAGGCTAGAGCTGTAGCATGTGGTAATGATATAAACCCAGTTCTAGATGTGAACCTAGGTTATGGGGGAACATGTTGGATCATCTGGATTATGGGGAAACAAACCCAAAACATGGATTGCATATTCCAAGAGGGCTAAAACACAAAAGGAGCAAACCAACATTAATATATAGTAGGCAGTTTATATTGTAGTTTATATTGTAGAGTCAGTTGTATCTATGCGGCAATTATGTTTTCATGTTTTAGAGTATGTGCGTGGTTATAAGTTGATGGGAAGTTTGTAGGGAAGGGATCTAAGAATTATTGTCAAAAGAGAATTGTTTTTGGCTAGTGGAGAGAGTTTCTATATCAGACCTTAGTGTGTGTTCTTGTTGTACTGTTTGTGTTAACCCTAATAATTCCGTGTGTTTCTTTATTCTTTCTGTCATGAAATCAGCAGATTAAATCATGGTTTAAAGTGTCGTGCCGAATCGGTCGAAACGTCTCATTCCGCTCGGCAGCTAGCATCGGCACGACCCCGGCACCAGACCCACAACATGTTGCGCGATCCCGTAGTCACAGCAGAGGGGTCGCTCGACCTACAATAGTAGCGGAGAGGTAGCATAACCCTTCAGCTACCGCCGTGGAGGCATCGTGCGATCCTGCGGTCACTGCAGAGGAGTCACACGACCAACGTGGTCACGCCGAAGGAGTCATGCAATCCTCGCAACCATGGCTGGTCGCGTAACCCTGCGACAACACCGAAGTCGTGCGTGCTCGCAAGTGGTGTCGGATTCCAGATTTTTTTTAATTAAACTTAAGTTAATTTTTTTAATCAACTCCTAGTTATGGTGGAGATAATCTAAAGAGACTTTATTAAACCCTAATAAAATTATCTAATTAAGTTTATATTTCATTTATTTTAATTTAAAAATTATAATAAAATTTTTATTTATTTATTTATCTATTTTCATATCTTTTTCTTTTTTAAAAGATTATTTTGTATCTTGTTTATTTTTTAAATATTTATGTTAAATATTTCCGTTTTAAATTAATATATTTTATATTTAAAAAATACCGAAATTATATAGGCACGGCACGATACGGTATGAAAACTATATTGTTCCGGTCTAGGACCAAAACCTCGACACGGGTCGAAATTTTAAACCTTGGATTAAATTACTAAACAAGAACTTGCTATACTAAATATTGAAAAGGCTTTTCTTTACTATGCTGAAACTAGTACCTACAGGATCAGTTAAATGCTTTTCATATTCCTCATCTGTATATTTGAGAACATCCACAGACTGCATCCAGAAGACAATAAAACATGTTACACAATTAGCAAAAAATAAAAAACTTGCAGCAATGTTTGATCTGAATAGTGTTGGCTTACCTTGTTGTATTTAGCGAATGAGTAATCACCTGTAGGTGGAACACCATTTACAACCCTTACCTGTAAAGCTCAACTTTAAGAACATAAAAAAGTGTAACTAGGTAACTAAACTGACCATTGCAATGTATTAGCAACATACTCGAGCAAGAGGGAGAATTCTATACCCAATGATACAGTTGCAAGTTATCTGGTCGAGCAGAAGATGTAAAAGGAAGCCATTGCCAAGAAATCTGCAAAATAGGTAAATAGTGCAATAAATTAATAACTATGACAGTTAGTGAGCTAGAAGTTGATGTGACCATGGAATTCATAAATTTGGCATCAACTTCACCCACCAATCTTAATTAAAAATAAATACAGAACATAGTTCTTCCTACGGATTAAGATCTCGAATCATGCCAACGGCACAACTAAAATTTTTCAACCTAGATGGAGAATACTCAAGATCGGCTGGCATAGAAAATTACTAATAGCCTGCTAGTGTTGGCCAAGCCACTAGAAACCAAAATGATTCCACTTGTTTCATCTAGTTTTAGTATCAACTAAGAAAAAAAGAGATTGGATGAAGTAGAGAAATGTACTTAATGAGAGGCAAAAAGCATTGATGAGATGTGAAAGAGGAGAGGTAGGAGTGAAAGGTCAGTAGTGCTCCTTCGTCAACCCTAGGCGATTCGCGAGCGAGCACCCGAGGTAGGAACATATCACATCCCTACCCCGAGTGACACAAAGAGAAAGTGAGAGAGAATAAAGTTAAGATATAACTTTTTGATTAATTATTAATGTTATTATATCCATGGTTTAAAATTTCGAACTATTCCAAAGTTTCGGTTTATAACGATACAGTTTTAGTACCATATCGTTTTCAATACCTTTTAAACAAAAAATATATTAATTAAAAAATATTTTTATTAATATTTAATTGTTATACACCTTTACTATTGAGTTATATTTGAGATATTAAATGTTGAGTTTAAGTTTTAATATTATTCATGGAATATTTGATGCTTATTGAGTAAATATCAATTTAGAGTTAGAAATTATATTATATTTATTTTTTTTCCTTTCTTAATACTCAGTCTCCTATATCGTTAAAAGACTTTTTCCTCTAAGTTTACCTCGCGAACAAATAAAGAAGGAAAAAAGATAATTATCCTTAAAAGAGGATTTTTTTTTTCTCTACTTACTTTGTGAAGAGATAAAGGCAAGAAAGATCATCTTTAAAGAAGTTAAAAAAAATCTCTTTGTTTACCTTTGTGGGCGGATAAAGAGGAAAAATTAAAAAGGGAAAATTAACCAAAGAAAAATTAATTGATGAAAGAAGGAAAAGAATTAAGAAGGTAAAAATATTGTTGGGGAAAAGAATTCCTTGTTAAAAAAATAAAAATTTGTCTGAAATTAAAAAAAATAGAAAAAACACACACACACACACACAATGACCCGTGACCTCATGGAGGTTGTCATGACGTCGTGGTGCTAGTGTCGGTCAGCGGACATGCCAACCAGCATTGATCGGTACTTAAAACCTTGATTATATCACTCATACTTATATCTTATGTATATACATAAATTTTATCTTTTTATAAATTATATCATATAATTACAATTAAATCTATAAATTGATCACTTTATAGATTAATTTAGTAATTTAATTTATGCAGTAACTAATTTAAATTAAATTATTTATTAAATGAGACTAAATTTGATTGTAAATCAGATTAAAACAATGTATTAACTCAGATTACAACTTGTATTATAGAACTCAAATAAAATTAAATTTGATTTGGTTATACCCTATAAAATTAATTAAGTTAATGCAATTTGCTCAAATAAGAGCAATCCAATCAATTGTATGATCAATTATTATTTAATCAATCAACAGCAACGATTTGCTCCAATATAAACAATCACAATTACAACACAAGTGATAACACCATGGACAGCACTGATATTGTACCATTGACCATTCTGGTCAAAGGCCAAAGTTATGGCATGGCTCAAGGTTTCAATTCTTAGTTCTTCCAACTAATTTGATTAAAAAAACCTATCAGAAAATAATAAACATGACACCAAGCATGTAGTTGGCAATGTGAAAAAGGAACACAATATAGCATCAAATTGTTTTGCGTCAAATGATCTAGAATTTATGATTTGGAAGATTTATTTAAGAAACCTTGATGATCCATATATAAGGCAAACTTATGCAACATGATTAGCTTATGTATAGATTTTATTGGCATGATCACATAACAAAATTCAGGATAAGATCTTTGACATCTCACTACAATCATAAGAAAATATGAATCTTTATGTAATGAATGATTCTTTATGTATTGAAACATTTAGATGATAAGTGAGATGCTAGAATGATAAATTGGTTCAAAATTTTTGATATGACGCACTAACCAGACCAAAAATATCAAAATTTTAAAATAATATGCAAAGGACCAATCATGGAGGGTATTACTATACTTAACCATGTGAATTAGTGAAAGTAAAATGATCATGGCTGAAAATTTAGTCATAATAAATAATAACATTAGGGTTGGCGTACTAACACTTCTTAAAAATTTAGGATTGACACTTTTTAAAATTTATATTTTTGGCACAATAATTTTAAAAACATCATAGTTTTATCAAAATTGTCTATTTGTGCTTCAAAAGCATTTTATTCAATGATATATTTGCTGAAAATTCAATGAGAATAGGCGATTCACAGACATATACATACAAGTTTCCTACCCCTCCATCCCACGCAACCCCACAGATCCACTCAATTCACTTGGCCCATCCAACCTACCTATTCTACTTGATTAGTCCAACCCAATACATATCCAACCTTTATAGTCAACCTAATCTACTTGGCTCACCTGACCTATTAAATCCTCCCACCACATCTAGCTCTTCCACCAATCTAGCTTACCTAACTCACCCAACTATTCAACCTTACCTATCCAAGTAACCCACCAGGTCTACTTAGCTTGTCAAATTTACCCAACACCAACACATCAAACCCATCTGGTCCACCAAATCCTTTTGGCTTGCTCATTCAGTGCAACCAACGACATTCAAATAATCTGGCATGCCTTACATCTCGGCTCATTCAGTCCATTATAGAATAGGTGGAAGGGAATAATTCCTTCAGAATAATCATTTTACCTTCAAATGTCAATGTCAATTCAAGAATCGGAAAGGAATCAGGAGGAGAATCAACCACTCCCATGTCATTGTATTTCAACCTCATACACATAACCTAGCGACAATCCTATAGTAAGCAAGCTCTTGAATAAAAATCGTTGTTATTTGGAAAAGGAAATCAAAAGGAAGAAAGACAAAAATGAACAAGATGAAAAATGAAAAAACTATATAAGGTACTAAATCTTGTTTACCTTTTCCTCTTTCTCTGAATATTGTCGTTTCTTCAAGTGGGAGATCTCTATCGTGGGCATAAGCGGTGCCATCCCTCCTGTAAGAGCATAAACCTAGGTACCAAAAGAAATCCATAATTGATGCGATGAATGTGAGGTAGAAAATTTTAAACTAGGGAGAAATAAAGGTGTTTACCTCCCGATGGATGCCATCGGGTTTCCTTTGGGAATCCTTCTGAGGTCGGGTTTTCTTCTCCTGAGCACCAGGGAATGAGTTCTTGGGAAGGCCGAGGATGTCCTTGGCATCCATGGCAAAGGCTTGAAGAAGACTAAAGTGTTATAATTAAGCCATGAATCACCTACAATTGCACAGAGTGTTATAATTTAATAGAACCAAAAAATGATCAAAATGCATCAGTAGAGAAAGTTCATGGCTACATGTTGCAAGATAAGCAGAAGACTAGGATGAGAAGGAAATTATTAAAACAACAGAAGATGCAAAACATTTCAGATGCCATGTATTTCTCTAAAGGTATCCATTAAAGATTCTACACACTTTTGAAAAGACAATTTTTATATAGCCATAAACCAATAGGCAAACAAAGAGAACTAGTGCAAGGCCAAAGTATTTTAATAGGAACAAGATAGAAAAAGGACAAACATGTAGAAGAATTCACTTGTCAAAATAACAATTAAATAGTATCTCACAACTTTTGTCAAATTTATATGTGATGTAGCAGTGGACTTTATTTTAGATGTATCAAGACAAGAAGATTTCTTAAAGCTATCGTTTATACTCGAGAAACTGTGCAGAGTAGGCCACATCTCTTCCTAAGCAAGAAAATAGGTGAAGTCGTGCATGATGGCTAGAGGAGAAATGTAGCTAAGTGCAAGGGGAAGTCAGCAGAAGAAAGATCGTCAGATTGGGAAGCTGGCAAAGGCAGAGCAAAGAGATCAGAGAGGGGATCAAAGAACAAGCTTAAGTACAAGTATATGAAGGGAATCAGAGCAGACCCTTAGCGCAAATCAACATCTGACAGCTTGACAACAGAGACAACCAGCAATCACGCAGAAGTTTGGAACCAGAATCCAGTATCAGCAAAGCAGAGTCAGCAGTGTCCTAGGGAGGAAGATCCGCATGCATTGTTTTAGTGACAAGACCGTCACATGTGGGATTGGGGAAAAAGGAAATAATTATTGTTAGGGTTGATAAAAGATTGGGTAGATAAATATTAAGGTTATAAAATTGCATTTGGTACACATGAATAGAATGAAATTAGAATGGGAATGAGAAAGGAATGGATTGGAGAAAAAACAAAAGTGGAATGCTTAATTCCATTCCTATATTTGGTTGCACTAAGGAATAACATAAAAAGACAAATTGCCCAATGAACATATATAGACCTTTTTTTTTTTTGCAAAACCTAATATCAAACACTACCACCAAATTGCAAAACTTATACAAATATCAAACATATTCTCCATTTGTATGACCAAAACTTGCACATAGATCAAAACATATCCACTATCATACTCAACATTTAAACAAAAGCAACAAAAGTCACTATCTATCTACATCTTTTTCTTCTTTTTTTGAGCAAGTTAAGTAAGCATCTATTGAAGTCATAATCTATCAAAAGGAGCTCAACCTTCTATCTATGTATATCAACTCTATAACAAAACAAACTTCAATAAACACTCAAAAAAAACTTTGTAAAATAAAAGAGGGAAAAGAAACAATTTAAAATTAAAATAATCAATCTAAATCTAGCCACTTCCTAGAATCTATAACACCTTCAAACCATTTACGATAGTCATTGTTGGTGCAATTATGCTTCAGCTTGGGCTTGTTAGACCAAAATGTTTGGGCAATGTAATTAAGTTGAGTCTTTAAGTTAGGTTGATGTGTCAAATATGTCAAGGTTAATTAGATATTTATATTGAATAAAGTCTAAGTGGATCAAGATTGACTAGACACGTAGTAGTTGAGAAGTTCAACAAGTATTAGCATCAGAGAAAGAATAGCAGGTGTTGGCAATGAAAATTGGAGTGAAGGTGTTGGCAATGGACGAAGTCTAATAGGAGTTCGCAATGGACAAAATCCAAAAGGTGTTATCAAGGGGAAAAGTCCAAAATGCATATTGATATGATGCATGCTTTTATTTACATATAGAGTTGCTTAAGCCAAACAAAACAGCTAAGCTTCCAATGGTCAAGAAGAGGAAGATTTGAGAAGAATATCTGCTCCTCTTCGAAGAAGAGACTCAAACACAATAGAACTTGGAAGCTGAGTGCCTACTACATTTTACCCATGAAAATTATCTCACTTCGTATATATGCTTTATGATAGTACAGCAAGCAGGGCCTGGTGCTGATTTTTCTTGCGCACATATAGAAAATTGTAGAGGAAACAGATAGAATATATTTGGTACATAAATAGAATAAAAGCTTCTGTAGACTAGAATCTAGGTAGTTTAGCACCAAAAATTCGAGTTTGTGTTCCTTTCCCTTGTCTTCCCTCAAAAGGGTACCTCCTGATTGTTCCTCGAGATCAAACCTTGCCTACTTGTGTCTTTAATGTGTTCTTTATAATTAGCAGGATAATCCTACCCTTTTATTTTCTTGATTGAAAAAAAGGAATATTTAAGCATGATCAATCACGGACAGAGACAAGAAGTCCAAAAACAGTAAAGCATCCAAAGTTGAGAACATATATCCCATATAGTAAACAATCTGACTAGATTTGGACAATCTAACAACTTCACTTAAAGTAAAAGCAATGGTAAATTTGAGAGATAAATCACTAAGAGTAAGGGAAAATCACTTCTTCTCCCTCTTCACCTGCATATCTGTGCCAAAAGCCCTAAAACCCTGCCTCTTCCCTCTACTTAATTTGATGTATTCCAAGGTGCTACAAGAGCCCCCCAAGATTTCATCAGAACTAGCGATCATACACACGCGTTGCATGTGTAATATAATACATGAATACATGCAAATTTTATAAAATGAATATTTCGGCAATAAAATGCTAAAGCAAAGTCATTAGTATAAAGTACTTGCCACTTTGAAAATCCGAATTATTTGGGTTCTCGAGTGTCGCCCTTACGTCTATAACGGAATCTCCTTCATAAAAAATTAATTTAATTCTTTATATCAGATATTAAACTGATAAGAACAATACTACAATTAATCTTAGCCAAAAGGTCACCCATAAATTGGGTAAGGGTGCGACCCATGCAATAGTGCAATGCAAGGGTGACGCTCGAGAATCCCAGTAGTAAGTTATTATAATATACTCCCCCTAATAAAAAATTAATTTAATATCATACTTGATCTTAGCCAAAAAGTTGAGAAAAGTATGATTTCTAACGTCGTCGGCCCAAGGTATTTATAGAAGTTTCTCCGCCCGTAATGTTGTCAATCCTAAGATGTGGAACTAAAGAGAATTAGAGAAAATTATTGATGAGAAAAATTCTCAATAATACGCAACAAATTGTTTCGAACGGTGAGATGCAGGAACGTTTTAGTAGTCTTCAAATATGGTGCTCTCTCTCGAGCTCGAATCCTAACAGTACAAAGGTCATTTAAGTAATAAGCTAATACTAAGAACAACTTCATATAAATAATTTATTCCCCCGTTCTTTGGTATTACTCATACTAATTTCTTAATTGCTTGCTAGTCTTTTAGTTATTAGATCCATAGCTTCATTAATCTATCTACCCATTTATCATTCTATAAATCTAACCAACATGTACTTAAATCAATTAAGTCGTGAGCTTATTAGCTAATCACACGAATTGGTAATAGAGTTCAACTAGCTTTACCCCTACTGTTAGCATGTGATAATTCATTGAATGAAAGTTAACTCATTAACCTCACCGTTAACAGAGAGTTATTCAACCCATTGATAACAACCGGATTATTCCTACATCTAGTGGGAGTAACCTACGTTTAGCATATCACAATCGATTGAAGGGAATTTAATTCATCCTCCTTACTGTTAACAGCAACCTCAATAAATCCCAAAATCCATAACCAGTCTCAAATTCCAGCTTCTACTCGGAAATAGGGCTAATTTGAACCAAATTTAGGTAAGGCAGGATTATTACCTTTGGCCTTCTTCTTCTCTGGCAGTGGTTCCTGGAGGTCTATGGAGGCAACGGCTTGAGTTAAGGTGGTGGTGACCGCGACCGTGGTAGCAACAGGAACTGCTTCCCGAGGTCCGTCGGTTTGCGCTGGGCGCAGATCGGCGCTCAAGCCGCGACCCAGGTCTCTGGGGACGGTCTGCAACAGCTGACTGTGACCCCCTTGTCCGAGACGGCGACCGCAAGCAGTGGCAGCTCTGTGGCACCGGCGGTGTCGGGCGGATGTGGCGCGGCGTTGGGCAAAAAATTGCGACGGAAAATCGCGAATAGAAAAATAAAAGGTGAGGCGGTGGAAGCTACGGCAATAGGAACTTGGGGCTTTTTTTTCTAGTCAATCTCTTGAAATATTCATAACTTTGTTTAAAAAAAGGGAAATTTTACATGCACTCCCCATTGGTAAATAAAACTTTGCATGCAGTCCCTAGTGGTGAAAAACTTTGTTTTCACTCCCTAGTCAAATATGTTTACCTAATTGCTCATGATACTTTTGGGTATAAAAAATTCAAAAATCAGTATCATTTCTCTTAAATTCAGTACATTAAAATTAGAATACAGTATATTTTCTATCAAATTGAGTACGATTTTTTTTTCACTTCAATTAGATGAAAACCCTAAACCCAAAACCCTAAACCCTAAACCCTAAACCCTAAACTCTAAACCCTAACCCTAAACCCTAAATCCTAAACCCTAAACCCTAAACCCTAACCCTAAACCCTAAACCCTAACCCTAAACCCTAACCCTAAACCCTAAACCCTAAACCCTAAACTCTATACTCAATTCTAGTATAAAGTACTGAATTCTAGTTATAAAGTACTGAATTTAATCAGAGTTATACTCGTTTTTAAACTTTTTATACCTAAAACATCTAAGGGTAATTTGGTCATGATATTTACATGAGGGGAGTTGAAGCAAAGGAAACTTTGCATGTAGGGAGTGGAAACAAAATTTTTTGGATAGGGGGACTGCATGCAAAATTAAGAATGGGATTGGGGATTTTTCTCCAATTTACCGTTATTTTAAATCTTCAAATGTAGGACTAATACACCTTTAATTCATTAAATTTGTTAATCTAACTTTCTTAATAATATGTTACTTATTGTCTTATTCTAGTTTTAATATTATGACGGTAAATTGGAGAAAAATCCCCAATCCCATTCTTAATTTTGCATGCAGTCCCCCTATCCAAAAAATTTTGTTTCCACTCCCTACATGCAAAGTAGGGTTTAGGGTTTAGGGTTTAGGATTTAGGGTTTAGGGTTAGGGTTTAGAGTTTAGGGTTTAGGGTTTAGGGTTTAGGGTTTTGGGTTTAGGGTTTTCATCTAATTGAAGTGAAAAAAAAATCGTACTCAATTTGATAGAAAATATACTGTATTCTAATTTTAATGTACTGAATTTAAGAGAAATGATACTGATTTTTGAATTTTTTATACCCAAAAGTATCATGGGCAATTAGGTAAACATATTTGACTAGGGAGTGAAAATAAAGTTTTTCACCACTAGGGACTGCATGCAAAGTTTTATTTACCAATGGGGAGTGCATGTAAAATTTCCCTTAAAATAAATAGGTTAAAAAATTAACTCGATAGAAATGTAGAATAGTCCCACATTAAAAAATTTTAAACAAATGACTTAAGTTATATTGAACTACACCATTAATACTAATAAAATATTATTAAATAATTTAATAAATTTAAGATATTTTTATAAATAAATAAATAAATAAATAGATGGTTAATCGGAGGTTCAAATTGTCTGTTGGATTTTTTGGAACTCAACCCTTAGGGCATCCATAGTCATTGGAGTTCTTAGAGAGCGCTCCTTGATCAGATTGCAAAGTAAAAAAACTTCACACATCTTTTCATTGTCAAAAATCTCTCAACAGTTTCTTTGTTTATATTTTTTATTATATATATTTCTCATCTCTTCTTTATATCTTATATTATATATAATTAAAATTAGTGGTCGTGCACACGTCGCAGGTGTAATATAATACATTGAAATCATATTGACCTTTTATAATGAAATTATATTAATTAAAATATTTTAGCATTAAAATACTAAAGTAGAGTCATTAGTAGAGTCCTGACTTTTGAAAATCTGAATTATTTGGGTCTTTGAAAATCTAAATTGTTTGGATTTTTAAGTGTCACACTTACGTTCAAAATTAAGAATTAATTATTTGGGTAAGATTCGTCAAACCCATGCAATAGTACAATAATTCAAGGTGACGCGCTAGAGAATCCTAGCAACAAACTACTGTAACGGACTTCCCTATAAAAAAATTTAATTTAATTTAATATTATACTTATCTTAGTAAAAAAATTAAGAAAAATATATTTTTTTAATATTATCAGCCTAAAATATTTATAAAAACTTCTTTAATCATAGTGTTGTCAATTCTAAGATGTGGGACTAAAGAAACTATATTTTTTTATATAAAACAACCAGAGAAAATTAATGATGAGAAAAATTCATAATAATATGCCGCAGCTGAGTCTCGAACTCTAGATCACTAATTGTTTCGCTTGTGGAATTACTAATAAATCTTGAAATTATTTTTAGTGTGAATAGAAAAAAGGATATTAACATAAATTCATTTTAGGTTTAACTAAAATTAGTTAGTAAAGGGGGAAGATTTTTAATAAAATAGTAAGATTTTATAAAATTTAAATTCATAAATTATTAACCTAAAATAACATTAATAATTTTTTCATCTCCCATCTTTTTTAATATCTTAATATTTTGGTTGGATGCTTTAGGGATTGTGGGTTGTAAATCATGTGGAGGTCGCATCCAATTATGCCCCGCAAGTAATTGTGCTACTAAGAGAATTGGAGGCACTATTACTTGCTACTAAGAGAATGGGAGGCACTCGTGGTTTGTGTTGAGGTTACAAGGTTGCAAAAATAGTTTCACATTGAAAACACATGGGAAAGATCATAGATTTATAAGAGAAAATATATCTCCATTAGAATGAGGCTTCTTGGGTAGAGCCCAAGAGCAAAATCACGAGGGCTTAGGCCCAAAGTGGACAATATCATACCATTGTGAAGATATTTAAATTCTTTTCGATCCTACAATTAGTATCAGAGCTCGGACTGCCAGAAGGTTTAACCACCGACTGTGCACAAGTAGGAAGTCCTAGTTGCGACTAGGCAAGGAAGAACTGTCGAAAATCGGACATGGGAAGCCTATGGTTCTTTGTTTTGAGGGGAGATTGTTGGGGTTGCAATGTTGCAAAATGGGGGGCGTAATTAAAGGATACTGGGCTTCTGGACTGGCCACCACGTGCACTTCCCGATTTACCCTGGTGACCGGTGGAAAAATTCTGTGGAATTGAACCGGTCAATAGTCAATGGTTAACTGGGATTATCATTTTTTACTAAGAGAATTGGGAACTTTGTACTAGGTACAGTATTATTATCAATTTTGTTAGGAGAATGGGGAACTCAAGATATCAAACTCAACACGGACTAAAGAGTTTACATGAGATATTCTAGAGGTCGAGAACTATGTAGAGAACTCGAGAAATTAAGTAGGATGAAGAAACTCAAAAGGTCAAATCACACGGACTGCTCGCGAGTCCAAACTAGTAGGGTCGATACTGGTAGTATGAAAAAATAATAATAAATTCAGTTAGTTTCTTTGATTAGTTTTGAGGTGATTAGCCTTGTCCTATAGGATTTTTCCACCAGCCATTATAGTAAATCGGAAAGCGCTTACGGCAAGTAGTCAAGAAGTCCAGTATCCTTTAAAATTACATCACATTTAGAATGACAATCTGAGTGCTCTAGTACTATATCATAACCCCGAGGGTAATACTATAGTTAGTATATATATATATATATATATATATATAGCTCTCTCTTTCTTTGTTAAACAAAATGATCCTAGGAAGTTAGGAACGCCCAAACACCTTTTCTTTTATATACCATAGATGGCACAAGACTCCCACACCATAATTGTTTCCTTCACTGTACTCCACTTCAGCTAGACCACATCCATCTTCCTCTTCCTCCTCTTGTTAATTAACTCATTCATTTGCGCCTTTTTGCCCTTCATTCAAGCGATCGATGAAGGTTAGACCGATCTAGTTTGTGTTTCATTATGGTTATATATCTATATGTAGTTCTCTTCGAAGTGTACATATGCTGGTACATTTTTTGTTATTGATCTATGTTTCTTCATTTGCAGAAGATTGTGCTAAATTTGGACATAAACGACGCGAAGGAGAAGCAAAAGGCCATGAAGGTCGTCTCGTCCCTCCCAGGCAAATCTCCCTCTCCTTCTTCTCCCCCTTCCAATTTGACTTATACTAATTGCACCGTACGTGGTTCACTCGATCGGGCAGGAATCGATTCGATAGGAATCGATGTGAATGAAAAGAAAATGACAGTGGTCGGGTCGGTGGATCCCGTTAGCCTCGTGATGAAGCTGAGAAAATCTCGGCACACCGACATCCTCTCCGTCGGCCCCGCAAAGGACGAGGAGGAGAAGGAGGAAGAGGAAGCAATCGAGGTGGAAGTAAAAGAAGAAAAGCAAGAGGAGGAGGCTAAGAAAGAGGTGCCCGACGATGATCAGCAAATGGCAGCAGTGGAGCTTGTGAATCCATACAAAATCTACTACAATCCGTACGATGCCGCACAGTTTTACTATGTGCAAAGTGCTCAAGACAATCCAAATTTTTGCACCATCTTGTGAACATGATCATTAGTTTAATCAGAGGTGCTAATTAAACTGTCTTTTGGCACACGAATAAGCTAAGGGTTTGGAAGGTAGGGACTGTTCATTCTTTTTCAAGGCTGGAAAGTGTTGGTGCATGCTTGGCTTTGGCCTTTGGGGTGTAGTAGCTGCTGCTTGTTTGGAGCTTTGCTGATGGAATCTCTTTTTCTATGTGAAGAATTGCTCACTCTCCAGCAAAATTTTACTCCTGCCCTGATCTTCCATCCATTAGTATTTAGAGTGAAAGCTGTTATTTGACGTACGATTGCACCTATAATCTTCTCAATCCACTTTCTCTAACTTGACCATTTCAAGATAAACTAACAGAGAGAGGATTGCACCTATTTTCTCAGGACCTCACATCAATAGGACTTTCATGCAATGGACTGTCTTGTTGCATGAAGTTGACTTACTATTAAGCTTCTATTATGTCCCTTTTGGCACATGCATAAAAGCTTTGCAGTCAAATGTCATCACATGAACAATAATTAGTCCTTTCTTATTCATACTTTCTCTTGTGTATCAAACTACAAAGGGCATATTCACTAGAGTCGTGACCTAAAAATGTTTGAGGACTTGTTGGTGTAATCATATCATTAGATGGTTTTGATGCTTAGATAAAAGTTTAAGCTATTGTATGTGATGTTTACTAACAAAGTGTAAGTGTGCATGTGCAAGTTACTTGACATCAGTAGTGTAGGTACAATAAGGAAAGTCTGGATAAGTTAAAAATAATCAAATACTCAACAAATGAAAATTTTTATAGGTTAAGAGTGATTAAATGCTATACAGAAAAGAAAGACCTACAAGTAAGACTTCTTTGCAAACGAAATCTAAGGAAAAGATACTCTTAGCAATGAGAGCATTTGTGCAAAAGAAGTTTACTCATGGTCTAGATTAGACCAGGAATATATAAAACTTTAGTTAGTGGTCAATGACACAATTCATGAATGTATTTTGTAACCAATTAAAGCTTGAGAAGCTGATAAGTCAACTCAAGATAAATGAAATGTCAAAAGAGTTTTGTAAAAAAATTCATATAGCTGAACTATCTAGTGAAATAAAATTTAATTATTGTTGTTGTATTCCACTTGATCTCTCTTTCCCTAATTATAACTTTTCTCTTATGCCAAAAGTTTCATTCATAAGAAGAGTAGAAGATATCTAAATTTTGGTCATAGGCTATGATCCTGTCCGAGCGCTGAGTCGATGGACGCTGGGAACGTGGCGCTCTTCGCTGTCCTCGGATGATGGTGTAGACCTCCAATGAACCTGCAAAGAAGCCGAGCCGGGAGGGGTTTCCTGGCGACGACCCTCCGACGCTCAAGTCAGGCAATGAAGAAGAAGATGAGCAAAGTAACGCTACTGTGACTACAGTGATGAGAATCGCATACCTCCGTCGAAGTCTGGGGGTCCTTATATAGGACTCCAGGGAAGCGCGTGCATGCTTCTCGATGCGTGCACGCTTCCCCAAACATACCTCAATAGAGTTGTGTCAGAAAAGCATGTCTGACGTCATTCCGCAATTGTCCGAGCATATCCCTGATGTGTCGGTGGAAACTTCCACCGTACGATACTCTGTCTTGTCCGGCCGCCGACCATGCTGTTTGTCGGCGGCAGGTGTCTCGAGGATGATTGTTACTAGCTGTCCCTTTGCGCCTCTTGCCTATTCCCAGTCTGAGCGGACCATTCTCTCGGCGCTCATGGCCTCCAGGAATGCGCATACCTCGGACTGGGCGGGGAAGCCCTGCTCATGTGCCCGGATGGGATTGCGCCTTATTGTTCTGTGGCTCGGCCGAGCGGCCTGTCCGCTCGGCCCAGAGATTCTTTTACCTTGAGCATCGGAAACCCGACCCTGGTCGGGCTGTCTTTCGTCCGGCCTGGGAGCCCCTTGGCCGGATGTTCGGTTGGTCGAATGCTCGGTCGGCCCCCCAGTCCGCTCGGGGTGACCTCTGTCCACTCGGCACGACCTTGGGGTTGACCCTCTTGGCTATTGATCTCCATGTGTCGTTGACCTCCCGCCAACGAGGGTCCCCCGTCCTTACCACCAGATCAGGCTATATAGTAAGAGTTGGTCGGGGTTTCAAATCATATAAATCCTCTTGTTTGCATTGTTTTTTCACATGTACTGGAAATACTGTTGGAGACACCTTCAAATGAAGTTGAAGGTGCCTCCGAGGCGTCTCCACACTTTCACTATGGAAGGCGCCTTTCATGTATGGAAGACATCTTCGATGAACAGTACGAAGGCGCCTTCGACCAGGCTGAGTTTAGCCGTTGTCAAAGGATAAAGTTTTATCCTTTGACGCCTCGTTGGAGGCGCCTTCCAGTCTGTTGGAGGCGCCTTCCAATTTGTTGGAGGCGTCTTCCAGCCACGGATAACTTTTCCCATGGGTTATAAAAAGACCCCTGGACCTAGGAAATATGGTAACAACTTCTGTATTCATTTCCTAGTTACTTTCCGAACTTACAACGCGTGTAAGAGGCTTCTTCTCCTTCAAAAAAAAAGATATTTAATGTCTTTATTTGTCTTGGATTAACAACCTTTCTAGTTATAACCAAATAACTCTTTTAGCAATATATTTTTTTGTTCATTTATTCTATTTTTTTAATACTACTAATCTGAGTTAAAAATTCGAGAAAAATTTTTCTTAACGGATAGTTCACCTTCCCTCCCTCTAACCTAACTAAGCTAACATATATGTGATAAAGACAAATCAACAGAACTAATTAACCACAATAACAACTAACTAACTAACTTGAACACTATCATCCATTAATGAATGCAAATCCTTCACGTCAGCATTGTGACAATTAATAATATTATATTAAGGCACCTTTTTATTTTTATAAAAAAAACAAAAGCATAATAATGTTTATTCTAAAAACATTCTTCTTTACTAGAATAATTCTCTTGGACTTTCATCTGCTAAGACCTTCACCTCTTGAACTTTCATCTGTTAGACCGGCCAAATTGCAAAAGGCAAGCTTCCTAAAATTTGATCGCCAACAATCTCATTGATTCCACTATTAGGAAAGTTATAGGGTTGGGGATAGATAGCTCGCAAGACTATCGGTGTAGCATGGACGAATCCAAGAATTAAAATTTGCGATGAGCTTGAAATTAATATAACAATCTAGTGCATGAAGCTCTTGTAAATACGGAGTTCTGGAGAAAAATTTTATAATTTTATCACCACACATGCTCATATTATTATGAAAGATATAGTAAATCATATATATAATAAAAAAATCATTATATTACATTACACTCTCCAATAAAACAATTTCAAGGCTGAAACTAAAAGTCTTATCCTCTTTGATAAAATAAGAGTAGCTCTGGTTGGAGATGAAGAAGGATTAGGGTGCTATAGTCAGGCTGGAAAATAACAAAAGAAAAAGAAGAAGAAGGGTTAAATCAAAATTAAATCAATCCCGATTTAAATTAACATATTCCTTATTTTCATATCTATCCGATGAAATTTATTTGACCTCAATCTAATTTCTAAATCATCATCTTCACTACTTCGTGTTTGATGATTCGATTTATTTATTTATTTATTTTGTTAAAAATTAAATACTTAATAAAATTTATATAGATAATAATAATTAAAAAAATTAGGATGAGTTAACAGCCCAAGACAAAGCAAACGAGGTTCCGTCCACAAATTCTTCACTTGGAATGAGATTTAAGAGCATCCACAGTGGTTAAACCTCACTGTGAGCTCCTTCGTTGTCACATCTGTGCCACATCAAAAATTAAAAATCCCATACCTCTTTCCACTATCAAAAAACCTCTCAACAACTTTTTCATGGGTCCCACACTTTTCATTATATATATTTCATTATCTCTTTTTCATATTTACATTTTATATAATTAAATTTTAATAAAATTTAAATTCATAAATTACTAACATAAAATAACTTTCATAATTAAAAAAATTACATAAATATCACAATACATATATCACAATTAATAAATTATTTTTCCACTGATTACAATTATAGCGTGTCCAGATATACTCAACTAAGTCGGCTCGAAGTTGATGATGTAGCTGATTATCACGTAGCTCTTAATTTCTACGGATATATGCTTGAAATTCTTGAGTGGAGCCTTGAAATATTTGTGATTGAGAATCTCCTTCATCGTCCGACCAATTGACTACTGCATCTCCCTCATTCTCAATAATCATGTTGTGCAAAATAATACAGGTATACATGATGTCCTTCAAATTATCCTTGTACCAAAATCGTCCTGGACCTTTTATCATTGCCCATCGTGATTGGAGCACCCCAAATGCCCTCTCGACATCTTTTCTCGCAACCTCCTGTCGTTCCTTAAATATTTTTCTTTTAGGATCCTGGGACATGGAAAGCTCTTGACGAAAGTAGCCCATTCTGGATAGATCCCATCGGTCAGATAGTATCCTTTTGTATATTGTGTATTATTAATCGTGAAATTAACCTCTGGTGCATTCCCTTGTAAGACGTCGTTGAATAATGGTGATTCATTAAGCACATTGATATCATTGCGTGACCCTGCAATCCCAAAAAAGGCATGCCATATCCACAAGTCCGAAGATGCAACGGCTTCGAGCACAATTGTTGGGACGCCATGATCTCCTCGAGTAAACTGACCTTTCCAAGCGACGGGGCAATTTTTCCATTGCCAATGCATACAATCAAGACTGCCCAACATGCCAGGGAAACCATGTCTCTGCTCATGCATTTCAAGCAAGTGTTGGATATCAGCAGCATTAGGTCTTCTTAAATATTGGGCACCAAACACTTCAATTACACATCGGCAAAAGTTGAATAAACATTGGATGGCAGTTGTTTCAGCAATCCGTAGATACTCATCATAATGATCAGCAGGGGCTCCATACGCCAATTGACGAATAGCCGCTGTGCATTTCTGAAGTGGTGACAAACCTTTTTTCCCTGCTGCATCGACCTTCCATTGAAAATATTCGGAATGATTTTTCACGGCATCAACTATACGAAGGAATAACTCTTTTTTCATTCGAAATCGACGTCGAAATATGTCATCAGGATATACCGGATCATCAGAAAAGTAATCATTGAAAAGACGAGCATGCCCAACTTCACGATCCCGATTCAAATACCTTCTCCTCTGTGTTCTACTGGAAGAACTTTGAGCTCTTTGATGTACCGTTTGTCGCTGCTCATATAGTTGGAGCATTCTTCGTTCATCTATATCCTCCGCATCTTCCGCCAATTCATTTCTCCAGAATTCCTGAAGCATAGATCGATCTGGATTGTGAGTCATTGGAAATAAATCAAGATATTTTTGTGGTTGAAAAATATAGAGAATTGAGGAAAGAAATAGAAAGCAAAGATAACAAGGAGATGAATGAAAAATATAAAATCGATCATGTATTTATAAAAAAATAAATTAAAAAAATAATAATTATGACCGTTGAACAACGGCTAAAAATTAGCCGTTGTCCAACGGCTGTTCTCACTGAAATGAGAAGCAGATTTAATTATTAAGTTTTTTGTTTTTTTTTAATTATTAAATAAAGAAAAAATGAAAAAGATGAAGAAGCGGCTCCACAGCGACGGAGCCGTTCTTCATTTTAATCAAAAAACCTCCCTCCACCATGGGAGGGAGGTTTTTCATCCCATCCACGTCACAGTGGGAGCTCGGAAGAGCTCCCACTGTGGTTGCTCTAACTATTAAGATGGAGATCCATCCGAATAATCTGGACCCAATTAAAATAGTCTTTTTTTAGTTTTTTCCTAATAATTGTTTACTTTTATTTTTTAATATTTCATTATTATTATATTAATATTACGTTATTAGGTATATAAATCAGCTTAATTTTTAAAATATAATATGATTTAGCCTTAAGAAAATTATAAATTCAAGACCATCTGAATCAATTCAAATCTAAACGGATCCTAACACAATCCAAAAATTCTTAATTCGAACTTAAAAATCTCCAATTCTAATATAATATTTTTCAGATTGACTCGGATCGAATTAACAAATTATATTTATTTTTGACACCCTAGATTGGCTCATCCAAGCTAATCAATCCAATCAACCCTATCTAGATCAACTAAACTAACCAGCTTTTCTGAATTGACAAGCCTATTTAATCATAATTTAAACCGACCAACATGATCTAATCAATTTGTTTTGACAACCCCTCTTAACTTTTTGAGCAACACCGTCAACTTAGCAATCTTGACGACTCTACATTCTTTAGGAGTAAATTACGAGGACATTTGTCCTATCACAGCGTGAGGCAGGGGCGTAGTCAGGATTTTTGATTAGAAGAGACAATTTTAAAAAATTCATGAAACAAGAAAGGAATAACTTACAACTCTTGGAAGATCATTGTTTTTGAGAAAAATAGAGAAGATAAAATAGAGAGGAAAAAGTAAAAAAAAAAAAAAGAACTTTACTTTCTTCGTTAGAAACCTTGACTAGCTTCGGTGAGCTCGGCAATAACACAAGGAGAAAAGGTAAGATAAAACATGATTATTTTGTTGTGCCAATAAAATCTTAAAAAAATACCAGAAGAGGAAGAAGATAGGGGGGTTGATGGCTGCTTGATCTTGTTGCTAAAAGAGGACAGCAACTGGTATTGCATTTCTTGCTTATAGGAGAAGAGAAAGGAGAAGAAAAAAACTCTTGTGCTTTAAAAAGGAGAGGAAAAAATTATAGGTTTACTAACATTGGAGAAGAGAAGGAGAAGAAGCAAATGAGGAAGAAGAGGAAAAAAAATAAAAGAGAGGAATGGACGAAGGGGTGACATACGGTACGGTTGGGGTGTAACATGCATAGGGAGAAGAGGGAGAGAAAAAAAAATGAAAAGTTTCGTCAAAAATATCCTAATTCTTTTTAAATCGTTCGAACTCGTTTAAATATTAAACTTAGTTTGGTCATAACTCAACTTCAAATCAATTTCAATTTGAACCAACATAATACTTATCTTCATATCTATCCGTTAAATTTAGTTCAAACTCGATTTAATTTTAATTTAACTTCCTTACTTTGTGTCCTATAATTTAGTTTATCCGTTTATTATTATATATTTTATTTTTAAAATTCAATACTTAACGGTGTTCGACATTGAATGGAAATGAATCAATTACTCAAAGTGAGGATAAGCACTTTATATATATATAGATATATATAATTTTTTAATAAAATATGAGTAGGGAGGATAAGCACTTTATATATATATATGTTTTAATAAAATATGAGAGGGGGTGGTCGCACCCCTTCTCCTTAAGGTGGCTACGCCCCTAGCGTGAGGTACTATGCGCGCTTCCAAATTTATTCTGATAGTCGATAAAAATTTTTTGTGGAGCTGAATCGGTCACCTCTAAGACTTAATATATTCAAAAAATTGAATATATATACAAATCTGTTAGTTAGAGCTCTAGAGCCAATCATTTGATGATTGTATGGACTCATGTATATCATACTCTTGTATATTAATAAAGGCATTTGTTTGGTTATTATACTTATTTATATTAGTGCCAAATAGACTAAGTATAATAGCGTCCTTGAGTAGAAGGTTCATACCTATATCAATCGATTAGTTGAATCGATAGTGAGATGATATAGGGAACACTACTCTAAATCATTCCTAGTCGAGTATTAGCATTCAGGGACAATGTTAATACAATAAGACTAGCATGTAGGTCAGCTCGATGACTTGATCTCACAAGTCATGGATATAGAGATATCAAGCTGACACATGGGTATGCATTAGAGAATGTATACTGAATGACCCGCCATGAGAAAGTATCATGGATCGTTATATGAGTGTCATATACTTTCTCATGTGGCTATTAGTATGACTATTAGTCCTTAGACCTGAAGTCACCATGGATCCCTACATAAGGAGTTATGCACTTTAGTTTCGTCAAACGTCACCCGTAACTGGGTGGACTATAAAGGCGATTACTGGGTATATAACGAATTATGTAGAGGGATGTGAGTGATGTAGATGGAATCTATCCCTCCCATATGACGGGAGCGACATCGCGCGGTATTCTTGATAGAGTGAGACCACTAAGTGCATGACCATGCCCAAATGAGTCAACATTAGATGTTGAGCTCATTTGATCGAGTGAGTGTACTTGGAGTTCAAGATTTAGATTGATTAGAGGATGACACGGTCTATGCCTCATATTGATCAATTTAGATGTCTAGGATAGAAGGACACTTGTCATTATTTTGTGAGTAGTCACAATTGGTAGTCACAAGGTGATGTCGGATCTCGACATTCTTGTAACTTGGGTAGTAATGATGTGTTGCTAGATACCGCTCATTACTTATGCTCCTAAATGGGTTTAGGGCATTGCCAACGTTACAAGAACCTATAGGGTCACACACTTAGGACAATTAGGTGGAGATTAGGTTCATATGATGAACCAAGAGGATTAGATTCATTTGATGAATCAAATTAGATTAAGAGTAATCCTAATTGGGCTAACTTGAGTTCGACTCAAGTTGATTCATGTGTTAAATGAGTCTAATTTAGATTTTGACTCATTGAATCAATTTAATTTAATGAATTAGATTCATTATATTAAGTTGGCTCGAATCAAATGGTTGGATTAGATCCACCATGGTAGAGATTGAGTCAAGTTTGACTTGACTTGAGAAGGAAGACCAAAGGTCAATTTTGACTTGACCTTTTGCCACCTCATTGGTGAGTTGGCATTAGGTGGACCAATAATGATGTTCCACATCATCATGGGTGCCACCTCATGGAAGTGACAAAGTCACTCTCTTAATGATTTCATATTAATTGCAATTAATGCAATTAATGTGATTTTATGGTTTCATATTAATTGCAATTAATGCAATTAATGTGAATTTTGAAATGTGGCCGGCCACTTTGTTTTGGGTGAAGAAATTCATTTTTCATTCATTTGTGTGCATCTTCCTCCTTCTCCCTCTCAAGCTCTCCCTCTCCCTCTCCTCCCTTGGCCGAACCACATAGGTGCTAGCACACCTTGGTTTTTGGTCATTTCCATCTAGTGTGTCCGTGTGGATACTTCTAGAGGACGGTCTTGAGATCCGGCATCATTTGGACGAGCGGGAACGCGAAGGGCATCGCATCAAAGGTATAAATGGTTTATCCTTATATAGATCTACTGTAAATTAAAGTTTTTCAAACTCGTACTCGTATTTTCGTTCGGTTTTACCTTGCACGAGATCCGTGGCTTGGGCGATTCGGGATTTCCGCGACGCGAAAAGCGGTTTTCGCGGCCCGAAAAACTCAACAGTGGTATCAGAGCCACGTGCAAGGCTTGTACGAGTTTATTTTTATTTTTATGAAAAATAAAACCTTCTGTGATTTTCTGTAAAAATTAGTTTTTTATGATTTTATGGGTAATTTTTCCATAGAAGCGAAGCACAAGTGTCTCGGCACTTGTAGGCTTCGGCTACCGGAAAGATCTTTCAAAACCGGCTTCGTTTTGCCCCAAATCCTTTTGGGACAACGAGCTTGGGTGCCATTAGATCGCAAAGGAGCAACTCACGATGGTTAGATCGTGGGTAGGGGTACTGCCCCTAACCCCGCAAGGGGATTTGCTCCGCGATTGCACTCGAAATCGCTAAAAACGAACCCGCCGGGAAGATTTTTCCGAAACGGCAATGTCTCGACCCAAATCGTTTTGGGACAGCGGGTTTAGGCGCTGTTGGATTGCAAAGGAACCCTCGCGATGGTTAGATCGCGGGTAGGGGCGATGCCCCTGGGCCCCGCAAGGGGATCCGTTCCGCGATTGCGCCCGAAGCCGCTAAACGGGACCGCCGGGAAATTTTATTCGTAAAATTGTAAAAATTAATTTTAAAATTATAAAAAATTATGAAAATATATAATTTTGAATTATATATATTAATTTGTGATAGTCATGGCCCAAAGCCCAATATGATTGGTTGTGTTGTAATTCATAATACGGCCTGCGTGCCGTTATGTGTTTGCGAGTGTTGTATTATATTCGCGACCTGCGTGTCGTGCCTTCTCATATTTTCTTGTTGTAAATTAGATTTAGACTCGAATGTAACTCGAGTTTCAAATTGTAATGTACAAATTGGAGCGGTGGAGGGTCCACACGAGACGGAGTTCCGAGGCGGGCACGAGCAACACAAGGTGGTCAAAGGGAGGCGCTTGGAGAAGCTGTTGACCCTAGGTTGACCAATCGATCTTCTCATTGGCTTGAGAAGATCGTAGTAGGGTCATGACTAAATCACAAATAGATTAATTAATTAATTATTATGTATTTGATGCATGTTTAATAATTAATTAATTAATTAGTGCCTTAACGATTAGATTAGATCTAAGTCGTGCACATGATGCACCCTTGCGATTAGATTAGATCTAAGTCGTGCACAAGATGCATTCTTCTCGATTAGATTAGATCTAGATCGAACCAACTCTAAAATGCCTAACCGTGCCGTGATACCTATCACTACCTCGATCACATGTATTGTTGAATCTGCCAAAGCAGAGTAATACATATTATCTTGCTAGGGTACGGAGGGACAATCTTGGTCCCGCCTATCAACGCATGGGTGAATACAAACTCAATTAGATTGAGTATTCCTAGTTGCTCGGTTAGATCGAGTCAACTATAGGCATTCTTCTAATAGTTGGAAAGATAGGTCAATATCACATCTAACTCTCGGGCATAGCCAAAGCTAACTCGAGTTTTAATATAAATGCGGATATTGATCCTATAAACAAGAGTTGCATAGAGATGTAATTGGTAATCGTTACCTACCGATCATACTAAGCCTTGGGCGTATTAGCCAAAGCTAACTCAAGGGTTAGTATGATGTGGATCTTGTCCCACAAGAATTATAGAATTCAGTGGGAGCATCATTTAATTAAAAGGCCTAATTAAATGATTTTTAAAGAATATGATATTTATTTCTGCAAATTTTCTGTTGTAGATAACCATGACGTCAAACACGAATTCCTTCTCCCGCGATCCGTCATTGAGAAGGACAAGCTCAACGAGCGAATTTCCTGGTACAGGAACTTGAGAATAGTTCTCACCCGGGAGCGTAAACTGGAGCAGCCCATTCGGAGGCTCCTCCCGCCAATGCCCCGTGAGCCGACAAAAATGCTTACAAGAAGCATCAAGACGACGCATTAGATGTGTCTCTAATGCTCGCGACCATGAACTCGGAGCTTGAAGCAACATGAGTTGATGAACGCTACGATATGGTTGAACATCTTTGTCACCTATATCAAGGACAAGCAAGGCAATCGGAAGAGGAACTCCAAAGAATACCTAGAAGATCTTAAGAAGAAGAGAAATAAGATTTCTACTCAGGTATAAATGTTATAGAAGTCAACCTCTATTTCTTCATCGTGGGTATTAGATACTGGATGTGCTTGCACATTTGTACTAATGTACAATCGCTGAGAGGCATTGACGAAGGGTGAGATAGACCTACGAGTAGGCAATGGAGCACGAGTTTGCTATTGCTATAGGAACTTATCATCTATCTGCCCTCCGGGCTTGTACTAGATTTAGATGATTGTTGTTATGTGCCCGCTTTTACTAAGAACATAGTTTCGTTTCTTGTTTAGACAAGAAAGGGTACTCTTTATAATAAAAGACAAATGTTGTTCGCTTATTTGAAAGATATGTTCTATTGTAGTGCACCACTAATAAACGGACTCTATATTCTAGACCTTGAGAGCCCTATCTATAACATTAGTACCAAGAGGTTCAAGTCAAATGACATGAACCAAACATACCTCTAGCACTGTCGCTTAGGTCATATAAATGACAAGCGCTTATCCCAGCTCCATAAGGATGGTTTGCTGGACTCATTTGATTTAGAATCATATGAGATATACGAGTCATGCCTACGAGGCAAGATGACCAAGACCCCCTTTAGTGGGCATAGCGAGAGAGCAACTGATTTGTTAGGACTCATACATAGTGATGTATGTGGCCCTTTCAATGTTGCTGCTAGAGGCGGTTATAGATACTTCATCACATTTACTAATGATTTTAGTAGATACGGTTATGTGTACTTGATGACACATAAGTCTGAATCCTTTAAAAAGTTCAAAGAATTCAAGAATGAAGTACAAAACCAGCTTGGCAAGAGTATTAAGGTACTTCGATCAGATCGAGGTGGTGAATACTTAAGCCATGAGTTTCGTGACTACTTAGCTGAGTGTGAGATTTTATCTCAACTCACTCCTCCTGGAACACCACAGTGGAATGGTGTATCCGAAAGGAGGAATCGTACCTTATTAGATATGGTGCGATCTATGATGAGTCACACAGATCTTCCGACATATCTATGGGGATATGCTCTAGACACGGCAGCTTTCATACTCAACCGAGTTCCATCAAAGGCCGTGATAAAGACATCATATAGGATATGGACTGGGAGAGATGCCCAGGTGTCTTTCATGAGGATTTGGGGTTGTGAGGCTTACGTTCACGTCAGTCTCGGACAAGTTAGGACCCAACCGACAAGTGCTATTTCATCGGATATCCCAAGGAAACTAAGGATATTACTTCTACATTCGACAAGGTAGTTGTGGCAAAGACGGGGTCTTTCTAGAAAGGGACTTTGTTTCTAGAAAGACTAGTGGGCGCGCTTCGATCTTGAAGAAGTTCAAGATGCGAACAATAGCACGAATGCCTCGATGGAAATTGAACCGAACCACAAAGTGTTGTGGATGATGTTGTTCCACAAGGAGTTGAGGAACAACAACCAGTTCAAGTAGACATACCTCTTCGCAGGTCCGATAGGGTACGTCGTCACCGAGAGATACTCATTTCTCTTGTCTGACCATGATGACATTGTGCTCATAGAGGATGAGCCTACCACCTATCAAGAAGCTGTGATGAGACCAGATTCTGAGAAATGGCTAGAAGCCATGAGATCCGAGATAGAATCCATGTACACCAACCAAGTATGGACTTTGGTTGATCCACCTGAAGGGGTAAAACTCATTGGGTGCAAGTGGGTCTTTAAGAGAAAGACTGACATGGATGGACTTATCTATAAGGGTCGCTTGGTAGCTAAAGGTTTCAAGCAGATTAATGGTATTGACTATGATGAAACCTTTTCTCCAGTGGCGATGTTTAAGTCCATTCGGATCATGCTTGCTATTGCAGCCTACCATGACTATGAGATATGACAGATGGATGTCAAAACCACGTTTCTGAATGGAAACCTACTCGAGGATGTGTACATGACACAACCTGAGGGTTTTGTAGATCCACAGCATACTAGTAGAGTATGCAAGCTGCATAGGTCCATTTATGGACTAAAGCAAGCTTCTCAGAGCTGGAATCTTCGATTCGATGATGCGATCAAACAGTTTGATTTCATCAAGAACGAAGATGAGCCTTGTGTCTACAAGAAGGTTGTAGGGGACATAGTTGTCTTCCTCATATTATATGTGGATGACATACTACTCATTGGGAAGGACATCCCTATGCTTCAGTCTGTCAAGACCTGGCTAGGGAGTTGCTTCTCAATGAAGGACTTAGGTGAGACATCCCGCATTCTAGGGATACAGATCTATAGAGATAGATCTAAAAGATTGCTTGGCCTAAGTCAGAGTACATATATTGACAAGGTACTCCTTCGGTTTGCCATGCAGAACTCTAAGAAGGGATTTCTGCCGATGTCACATGGTGTGAGTCTTCAAGACTCAAGGTCCCTCTTCTAGAGAGAGAGACCGCATGGATCGATCCCTTATGCCTCGGCCATAGGATCGATCATGTACGCCACGCCTGTGTACTCGACCGATGTCTCGTATGCTTTGAACATGACGAGAAGATACCAGTCTGAAACCGGATAGCGGTCAAGAATATTCTTAAGTACTTACGAAGGACTAAAGAATATTTCTTGATATATGGAGGCAATGATGAGCTAACTGTAAAGGGTTACAGTGATGCCAGCTTTCAGACCGATCAGGATGATTACCGATCGCAGTCAGGGTTCGTATTTTGCATTAATGGTGGTGCTGTCAGCTGGAAGAGTTCGAAGCTGATTCTACAACAGAAGCCGAGTATATTGCTGCATCAGAGGTAGCAAAGGAGGCAGTTTGGATCCGCAAGTTCATCACTGAACTTGGGGTGGTTCCTAGCATCGCTGACCTAGTTGAGCTCTATTGTGACAACAATGGAGCTATAGCACAGGCGAAGGAACCTCGCTCACACCAGCGGACCAAGCACATACTACGGCGCTTCCATCTCATTCGAGAGATTATCGATAGAAGAGATGTGAAGATTTGCAGAGTACCTACAGAGGCTAACATCGCAGATCCCTTGACCAAGGCTTTGGCACAGAGGAAGCATGATGGTCACACTAGGTCTTTAGGCCTTAGAGCCTATACTGATTGACACTAGTACTAGTGGGAGATTGTTAGTTAGAGCCCTAGAGCCAATCATTTGATGATTGTATGGACTCATGTATATCATATTCTTGTATATTAATAAAGACATTTGTTTGGTTATTATACTTATTTATATTAGTGTCAAATAGACTAAGTATAATAGCGTCCTTGAGTAGAAGGTTCATACCTATATCAATCGATTAGTTGAATCGATAGTGAGATGATATAGGGAACACTACTCTAAATCATTCCTAGTCGAGTATTAGCATTCAGGGACAATGTTAATACAATAAGACTAGCATGTAGGTCAGCTCGATGACTTGATCTCACAAGTCATGGATATAGAGATATCAAGCTGACACATGGGTATGCATTAGAGAATGTATACTGAATGACCCGCCATGAGAAAGTATCATGGATCGTTATATGAGTGTCATATACTTTCTCATGTGGCTATTAGTATGACTATTAGTCCTTAGACCTGAAGTCACCATGGATCCCTACATAAGGAGTTATGTACTTTAGTTTCGTCAAACGTCACCCGTAACTGGGTGGACTATAAAGGCGATTACTAGGTATGTAACAAATTATGCGGAGGGATGTGAGTGATGTAGATGGAATCTATCCCTCCCATATGACGGGAGCGACATCGGTATTCTTGATAGAGTGAGACCACTAAGTGCATGGTCATGCCCAAATGAGTCAACATTAGATGTTGAGCTCATTTGATCGAGTGAGTCTACTTGGAGTTCAAGATTTAGATTGATTAGAGGATGACACGGTCTATGCCTCATATTGATCAATCTAGATGTCTAGGATAGAAGGACACTTGTCATTATTTTGTGAGTAGTCATAATTGGTAGTCACAAGGTGATGTCGGATCTCGACATTCTTGCAACTTGGGTAGTAATGATGTGTTGCTAGATACCGCTCATTACTTATGCTCCTAAATGGGTTTAGGGCATTGCCAACGTTACAAGAACCTATAGGGTCACACACTTAGGACAATTAGGTGGAGATTAGGTTCATATGATGAACCAAGAGGATTAGATTCATTTGATGAATCAAATTGGATTAAGAGTAATCCTAATTGGGCTAACTTGAGTTCGACTCAAGTTGATTCATGTGTTAAATGAGTCTAATTTAGATTTTGACTCATTGAATCAATTTTATTTAATGAATTAGATTCATTATATTAAGTTGGCTCGAATCAAATGGTTGGATTAGATCCACCATGGTAGAGATTGAGTCAAGTTTGACTTGACTTGAGAAGGAAGACCAAAGGTCAATTTTGACTTGACCTTTTGCCACCTCATTGGTGAGTTGGCATTAGGTGGACCAATAATGATGTTCCACATCATCATGGGTGCCACCTCATGGAAGTGACAAAGTCACTCTCTTAATGGTTTCATATTAATTGCAATTAATGCAATTAATGTGATTTTATGGTTTCATATTAATTGCAATTAATGCAATTAATGTGAATTTTGAAATGTGGCCGGCCACTTTGTTTTGGGTGAAGAAATTCATTTTTCATTCATTTGTGTGCATCTTCCTCCTTCTCCCTCTCAAGCTCTCCCTCTCCCTCTCCTCCCTTGGCCGAACCACATAGGTGCTAGCACACCTTGGTTTTTGGTCATTTCCATCTAGTGTGTCCGTATGGATACTTCTAGAGGACCGGCGCTTGACGGTCTTGAGATCCGGCATCATTTGGACGAGCGAGAACGCGAAGGGCATCGCATCAAAGGTATAAATGGTTTATCCTTATGTAGATCTACTGTAGATTAAAGTTTTTCAAACTCGTACTCGTATTTTCGTTCGGTTTTACCTTGCACGAGATCCGTGGCTTGGGCGATTCGGGATTTCCGCGACGCGAAAAGCGGTTTTCGCGGTCCGAAAAATCCAACAAAATCAAGTTAAACAATCATTTTAACAGTTTGATTTATTTAAAGATCGATTTGATTTAGTTTGATGATTTTTTTATTTGGCATTAGGTCAGTGTTTTAAACCAACTAATCCTACGAATGATTGATTCAGTCTCATAGAAATTTTCTATCGACCATCAATCTCACAAAATTTTCTACCGATCATCATATAAATCATGAAGATTTATTCAGACGATCAGTATTCTTATCTAAGAATACGCTTTTCACGAGAGAAAAAATCTTTAACAATACACCACAACTAAGATTTGAGATTTGAATCTTAATCCCTTGATTTTCCATTGAAAACCCAATCATTAGGCCATTGTCCCGCGCTAACTGGGTGAGCTTTGAATAATATAGGGCGTTATTTATTTGGAAATGATGTTTAATACTTTAATGAAAACGAAAGAGGAAATAAAAATGATTTCTCTCTCCGCTTTTGCCTGGCCGTATATTAAAATTAGGGTTCGCGAGCCCAAGTTGAAGCCTTTGCGGTACGCTCCCCCGTTTCTTCCGTTCCGCTTCTTCAGTCCTCGCGCATTGCATCTTTTCCTGTTTGTCTCGGACCAATCCCGCCCATGTCTGTGCTTCTCTGTGCGATCTCGACCTTCGGTTGATCCATTCGCGGAGCCATGACGTACCAGGCTCGCAATGCCGATACCGGCCTGATCCTCGGCGCGAAGCTGGGGGATGGCCGGGCGAATGGCGATTATGTGAGGCTGGGTGGGGGAGAGCCCGTCGGGTTTGTGGCGGAGCCTCCCGATTCCGGTCCTAGGATATGGAATTCGCTCGGGCGGTGGGTGAAGGTGGCTCTCTGCATTTGCTTGTTTGCTGCGACTGTGCCGCTCGTCGTCTTCGCCGGCCCTTGGATTCTCAAAAAGGTCTCACCTTTCGTCTAATACTACTGTTCGTTTGGATAGATCAATGTTGGATTTCTTTGTTTCAGTCGTTGGAAGACGATCTGGTCGATTATTCTTCTTCGTACGCACAATCCTCAGTGTTAGGGTTGCCCTGAGGGAAACTTTTTGGTGTCATATAATTA
This sequence comes from Zingiber officinale, assembly GCF_018446385.1. NCBI lineage: Eukaryota > Viridiplantae > Streptophyta > Magnoliopsida > Zingiberales > Zingiberaceae > Zingiber > Zingiber officinale. Next base: position 119,797,589 of record NC_056003.1, read on the forward strand.
GTTTCTTGACAGACATCGATATCAAAGATCGTTTCCATAGAAAATAATCTCTATGGGGAGCCAAAAGAGAAGAGACGTTACTTTAAGACATTCTAAGATCTTGATTAACAATGATAATAGGATGTTGACAATTAACAATTTGCATTGTACGACTGTTGAGTTCATTTGATCATGATATTCAAGTGTTGAATGCTTGTTGTATGACCTCAACAACAAACAGAAAACCATTTGGCCAACTACTTGATTCATGGATTTATTCCACTTCAAAACACTGCATCATGCCATATAAATACTTCTTAAGTGCTGGTTATGGAATCACAAGAGTGATTGTGATCAAATTTAATATTATCTTTCTTATAAATTAAATTTAGTTGGATTCAATGAGCCACAATCCTTCTTTTTCTCATACCATTCACTTTGCAAATCCGAATGTAAGTCATCCAAACATTTTTGATGTGATAGAACGTTTTGAACCCCTCCATAGTAGCTGTTTGATCTGGAACTTAGTTGTTAAGTAGACCTTATGATGTCCAATATTATCATTGAAGTAATTAGGGATTGTTACTTTGTTCTTCTTTTTAAATTTAACTGCTAGGAGTTTAATGTGTTTCGAAATATGGATGTAGCTACAGTTTAAATGTATAATTATTGGCAAATCATTTTACCAAATCTTAAACTAGACTGCATTTTCTCACTTGAAAAATAATCTTCAAAACTAGACAGAATTTTCTATATATTCCTTGCTTGCACTGATAGATTTTATGCTTCTGGCAGGTGGTTATTCCTGTTTTGGACTGGGAAATGGCATCCTTTAGCAGACTAACACTTGCTCTATTACTTTTTGCTACAATCGCATTGTTTCCAACTCTTCTGTTGCCCTCATCACCCTCTATGTGGTTAGCAGGGACGACATTCGGTTATGGTTATGGTTTTCTGCTGATTATGTCTGGGATGATAATAGGCATGTCATTGCCTTTTATTATTGGTTCATTATTCCATCACCAAATACACGTTAGTCTCTGCTTCTGATCTACTTCAGTATCACTTGTAATTCTTAAGATACTTATGTAACTTCGGTCGTTACTTCTTAGAAATGGTTAGAGAAATGGCCCAAGAAAGCATCTTTTGTAAGATTAGCTGGTGAAGGAGATTGGTTTCACCAGTTCCAATCTGTCATCTTGATCAGGGTCTCTCCATTTCCATATATAATTTTCAATTACGCTGCAGTTGCTACCAATGTTAGATATGGTCCATATATCTCAGGTTCAATGGTAGGAACCATGCATGAGATCTTTATTGCAATTTACAGGTTAGTAAATCTCCTCGCGGATCTGCTCTAGTAAACTATATCAGTTTTTTATTCGTGCTGCTATTATCTTCTCCTTTGCAGTATGTGATAGGGTCATATAGATTCACAGTCTACATGTTTAGATTTCATGATCAACTTGTAGTCTGTTTATTTACACCTAGTCATTATTCATACATTACCTTAGTTTCTATTCCTTTGAGAAGTAAACTGAATGCTGTTGCCAACATCTCCAAATGGCACTGGTTTAATGGTTTCATAACTATCCTTTAGTGCGTGAATTTTGCATTTGTGACTATGTAGTGAACCAAAAGGTTATCTGTGACCAGACGACTTAAATGAGATTTAGGCACTTGTTTTCCTGTTTTCATGTGTTTCATTATTATTATTATTTTTTATCTTTTACTTTCCAAATTTAATATGGTAAATGTGCTTTTACGAGTCAAATTAAATTATGCCATGTAATGTGACAGATGCTTTTGCAGAAATTTGTTCCTCTTCGAAAACTAACATTGTTTCATTCTCCTTACAACTTGTTTACATGAGCAGTGGGAGGCTATTTCAAAGCTTAGCAGATGCAACTGATGATGGTGGTTTCTTTTCTTTGGAACAGATTATCTACAATATAGTTGGCTTTTCCATTACTGCCGGTGCCACTGCAGCTATTACCATCTACGCTAAGCGAACTCTTCAAACTCTTCGAGTGGAGGATGAGCTTAGCTAGAATAGAACAGTTTGCTAAAAGATACTCAAAACTGCTAATCACATTCAGTTTGAGGTTTGTTGTGTATTTATGACCAGTTGTGAGTTCTGAAATACAGGTTTCCTGGTTGGAGCTATACCATACTAAGCTCGACTACGGGAAGATACATACAGAGTTGCAAGTTATTAGTAGTGCATTTTCTCAATCACATTCTTTTGTAAATGTCAGAAGCTTTTGTTGTATCTACGATCGCTAAGGACTAAATGTCCCAATGGGAGGGATGTATACTTGGAATTGTTTGTAGGAGCAAGTTCTTTTAGGATTTTTGTTGTTTCAGCTCAAGTCACAAACTGTGTTTATGTCTGCGTTAGCTATGATTTTTGATAGTATTATTTAGTGAGTGAATTGCTGTGCAGAGTTATATGGAATGAGACTGTTTTTATTTATTTCTTTTCCTTTTATAATTCTTTCTTATTTTTGTTTCACTGGCTTCTAAGTGTTCAAAATTGGGGGTTATTTGACATAAATCTTTTTTTATTAGTTGATCAAATAAGTTAATTTTACGTTCATTGAAAAAGTTTGAAAAACCTTAAAAGGCCAAAAGCTTACAAATGGACTAGATACGCGCCATGAGGGTTTAAGTACAAAATCACTAAGTTCTTGAAATAGATCTAGTTCTTGTCTTTAAGATGACTCCACTACTTGTTTGGGAAGACAGACATGAGTTTTGTATATGCCCTTGGAAGTGAACCTTCTCTTCTTTTATTTCATTCATCCTTCTTCTCGACACGAGGATGATTGATTGTGTGAACGTAAACTCCTAGCTGAGTGAAACTCAACCTTATACTAAGTAGTACACAATTAACTAATACTAAATAAACCTTCTACTAATAAATTTCATAAACTTCAACGCTTTCTTCAACTAACATTCTTATATTAACTTCAAAAATTTTACATTCTTTTAACACTTTCTTCTAATCTAAGGATAGAAACTCTTGATGTCCTTTCGACTGACATTCTTATTTCTTAGCGCCATCTTTTTTACAAGGTGTGTTAATCTTAACTTTGTCATTTCATGATGCTTCTTTGAACTCGAAGGATGATGAGCATCCACCTTTTTGTGGCTTTTCTTATTCATATCTTCCTTCGCAACAAAAACTATACTTTTTAGATTGTTCTATTTCACAAAAGAATTCATCTATTTTAGTAAAAGATGAGTCATGAATACCTTATATACATCTATCAATCATGCAAAAATGATGGGGAAATACCTCTAGAACATACCTTTTCCCCTTTTTCTTTAGAGGGCCGAGTTTGACAAAGCAACCGCCCTATGGGAAAATACCTTTAGAACATACCTTTTCCCCTTTTTCTTTAGAAAAAACCTTTAAAACATACCATGGTTCATTTGTGCTTTCCATATTTACCCAGTGGGCGATAAGAATCTTCTATGGAATTGGATCGGCCATCTCCAGATTAATGAAGAGTACAAATACCTGGGCTTCAGAGAAATTATTTATCATTTACTCTTTGAACTTTTAGATTGACCTCCCACATTACCATGCAAACACCATGACTAGACACTAAACATCATCTATTTAGGCTCGTGCCTCGCATAGTTCAAGTGCTCCAAAAAGTCTATCCTACCATTACTAACAATATAAGACATTACTCAATCCATAATGCAACTCAATCTAAAATGCAATTAATTGTCTCAACACCAATAAGAAAAATACAGCATGTATTTTGAAAACAAAAAACACAAACAAGTCTAAGAAAATCAATCTCGTCTGGATATCTGAAACAACATTCTCGCGACCTAAGTAGCAATTCTAAATTTCAATTACACTCAATACAATATGCTATAGGGAGGGGTAAAGCACACAGCTCTGTTGGCTGAAGTAAATATTAGTGAACTTGCAACCACTTCTTTGTGCCAAATGAAGTTCTTTTAACTCGTACGCAGATCCTGTTAAAGATACGATATATTTGCAGGTTTCATAAGAACAGCATTAGAAGATCATGAAGGCGACTGAGGCAGAGGTATTACAGGAAGCATAGGTAGAGAGGAATTGCAGAATTATGAAGCACCTACCTGAAAATCTACTATGTATCAGGTGAATATTACTCATGTAGTGAGAGTGAGATCCTTGAAGTACTCGTGCTTCAGAGCGTGTCGAGCTGTGATTCTCTTACTTGGGTCTAAGCTAAGCATTCTCTGATAACCAAGGTATTAATTGGGAGATTAGTGACAAGGGGCTTAATTTGGCCACAAGGGGAGGATAAGTAATAAAGGAGACACATCAACTCAGTGAAAACATAGTAACTTTATCGGCATAATCTGATCAGAGTGGCATCATCATTCAGAAACTGATGTTAATTTCCATTTTCCAGGGAGGGAAGGCTAGTTGGATACCAGCACTTGCTGAGATTTAAGTGAATCTAAATACTTCAAATATGTTGAATATACTACGAACAATAGAAAATAATATCAGATATGAGATATGTTCATTGTGCATATATATCAATTTTGGTAGGACTTACTGAGAGAAGATCAATCCCTGGAGCTTCAAGATTCGGAACTACTGTTGCCAGATCCTGCAAAACAGAAATCCAATTACATGTCTTTTAAGAGCAACTTAAAACATGATAATTGTGTCATGGCACTGAACAGTGCCACAAGCCCAAATTGAACATTGTTTTAATCAATTTGGAGTTGTTTCACATTCAATGATTTATCCAAAAGACAATCTCATAGATCTTGTCCGGTAGGACATAAAGAGGAGAGATTCTTTTTCTTCTCAATGAACCAAGAAAATGTTGGATAAACAATCTGTTACCGAAGATTTTTGGGACTTAGCTGAATTTAAAATTACAGAATTTAAATTCAACTTACAATAGAGATGATCTGAGCGCATAATCTCAGGCTGCTAGCAGGAACTGGTTTCTGCTATATGCAAAAGAGCGGCAGATCTGTGTTGCCGAGCGGGCAGATTGGCCGAGCGGCAGAGCAGCACTAGCGGACGAGCCGATCAGAAAGGCCGACCGGGCCGACCGGGCGAACAAAGAAAGGCCGACCGGACAAAGTAGTCGTCCGATCAGAGAGACAGAGAGTCGACCACATGAGTAGACAGGCCTACAGGCCAGTCGGGCGGACAAAGAGGCAGATCGGGCAAGCTGGTGTCGGTCGGGCGAATAGACAAGCAAGTCGGCCGAAGCAAAACAGGTCGGGTGAGAGGCAGACCGGGCGGACAGACAGGTCTGGCGAGAGGCAGACCGGGAGGGTAGACAGGTCTGGCGAGAGGCAGATCGAGCGGACAGACAGGTCTGACGAGAGGCAGACCGAGTGGACGGACAGGTATGGCGAGAGGCAGACCGGGCGGGTAGACAGGTCTGGCGAGAGGCAGACCGAGCGGACGGGCAGGTCTGGCGAGAGGCAGACCGAGCGGACGGACAGGTCTGGCGAGCATACATGCCGACCGGGCGAGCAGACAGGTCGGGCGAACAGACTGGCCGACCGAGCGAGAAGACAGGCCGACCGGACGAGCAGACAGGCCGACCGGGCAAGCAGACCGAAGCCTGATATTAACGTAGTTTCCTTGACGGCAGTGCTTCGAGGTTTACTCGGGTCGTCTGTTTCCCAAGATACAACGGTTGACCGTGATTCCACCAAGCACTAGTGGTCACGGCGAATTGAGTGTCACTCGAATGCTATCACGGCACTCTGCCGAGCAGGAGTTGCTTGACAGAGGATGAGAGTACGGAGGTGGAGAGCTTCTGCTTGTGTTGCTGTCTATCTTCTACCTGTGATCGCAGCCTCCTTATACAGGAGCTCAGATCAACGACAGTGTTAATGGTTGATTAATGACCATTACTTGCCGAGTAGTGAAACGCCCACCGTTTCACTCATTATCGCTCGACCGTTTTGATTATGCATTAATCTCGACTTCAATGCATTAGTTACACAGCAGCAAAAGGTTGGTTGTTCCACTTGGGCAAATTTTGCCCCGGCCGGTCCGACATTCGGCGCGCGCAAGTCGTGCCCGCACACGAGTCAACATGGTTCAGTGCAATCCGAGCCCTGGATTTGCACCCCCCTGCGCACCCACACGTAAGAGAGAGTCTCTCCCCATGCATTTGTTTACATCCTCAATGCATGTGAAACTAACCAACATGCCTTGAAACTTTCAATGTGGGACTAAAGTCCCATTCACAATGGATCTTCTATCCTCTTCCACCTCTTCTCCATTCACACATATTCAACAGAAAACACCACATTGTTGAATCATGGATCCTTAGAATGAATTTGTAGGCCAAGTAGTAACAAATCACTCGCTTTCTTTCACTTATCCTATTAATGTGTTGTGGGGGAAGTGAAAAAGATTAAGCAACCACTCGTGAATGATTTTATTCACTTACAATTCACAAGGCCAACATGTGCAAGAAAAGAAAATTATCCTTAATTAAATACCTGAGGCTGCCACTTGGGGAAAGCAGACTTGAAATCGGGTAGTGAAGTAACTCCTGGCCATGTCCCTTCATTTGGGGTACCCAATATGCTGCAGAGGAATAAAATAGGTGCAAAGATTAAGCACGAGGAACCGATACCAGAAGTTAAGACGAGCATTTTCAACATTTCACTAATAACAAAACCTGAATATCTTAAACAATTCATCAATCTCAGAATCTCCAGGAAATAATGGTCGTTGATTCACCATTTCAGCAAAAATACACCCCACTGACCACACATCAACAGGCGTAGAATAGTGTCTGGATCCAAGGAGGATTTCCGGAGCTCTATACCAGAGCGTCACAACCTGAAAGATCAAACATAATAACAATAGAGATATACGAGAATTTGAAAGCCTTTCATTGATAACATCTAAATGACCTGTGAGGACATAGCCTGAATAAAATTGAATACACAGAAGGTTCTAAGACCTGTATGTCAGGCTTAGCCTACGACTGCACAAAATAGCTAGAGATGACCTTGTGAAATAAAAACATTGTTAAATCTTTTTGCAATTGTGTTGTTGCTAAAGGATTGGAAATTTAAAAGCCCCTGAGTCATTATGCTTTGCTGAATTCAGAAGCTCCTCAGCATGCCAAAAGAAGCCCAATGAATACAGCATTTGGTACATCTAATCAGCTCCTAGAATGCCCCATGATCTGCACAACATTGATAAAGGGGGCAATGGTGCATAGTTACCATGCAAATAGGTTATCATGATAAAGCTACTATAGTCTTGATTCCTGAAAATATATGTTGTGCAATATGTAGGGGAAAGAATTAGAATCACATTCCTACAATATGGTTTGTTGAACCAAATGTCATTTAAAATGTCTGGCAAGAGGCCATACTGCATTATCATCAAGTGGAAATCTTTAGTGTTCTGACCAAAACATACCTTTCTTTTGATTATTCATAAATAATGGTCATATTGCCTAAAATAATGTGAAATATTCCTATTTGTGTTACGTCAGATATTCTTTTAATATAACATACTAATCTTATATAAGTATAAAAAGTGAAGGCCAAAATATGTTATATAACATGAAAACCAAAACATTAAAGCAACATTCTCAATAGTGTTGAACCAATTTTCATGGCCTTCAATGATGGCAAGTTTAATTTCAAGAGAACCAAATGTACAACCTCACATGCCTATCTATTTAATCAACAGAGATTCTAGAAATGTGGTTCTTTATGGGGGCTTCAATGCCCATGAATCAAATGAACTCTTACCGCAAAATAATTGCCACATGTCATAGAAGAATAAGCTTAAGTTGCTAAAAGGTAAATCTTCATTTCCATGGAAATATTGATAATAAAAACATAACTTTAAAGAAAGCTTCAAGTATATATTTAAAGGTGATAGTAAAAGCAATATAATGCAAATTAGCACCTCATGTGTGAGCGTCCGAACAGGAATGCCAAAAGCTCTAGCCAGCCCAAAGTCTGCAAGCTTCAATACATTTGTTCTTCGATCAATCAAGAGATTTTGCGGTTTTAGATCTCGATGAAGCACCCTATGGGAATGACAATAGGAAATGCCACGAAGTATCTGATACAAGTAAGTCTGCAGATGAAGCAATTAGAGATGAACACCTTAGATTTAGCCGTAGAAACCAGAACATATTTCTTAGATCCAGTACATAATGATATAGCATAGACAAATAAAAAGAACTTCTAGTTGTGCATAGAACTGTGAATTTTCTGCAAACTCATTCTCATGCAATTCGTCGACATGGTAAATTTTAGTAGCATTATCACAAGCATCAACATTATGAGTCTCCCATCATAAGCCAGTGAACTCTAACCTTGAGGAATACATGTGTTTTTAGAAAGTTAAACATTGACCAGAGAAGACATAAACATTTTAAGAGACAGACCAAGGAAATGAATTCACAAACATATTTTGTTCAACAAAGCCTTGAACTCCCTCAGCATATCTCATTAAGCTAAACCTCACCAAGATGATTTTGCCAACCAATGTCCATACCAAAAATTATTTGTAAGTGATTAATGAGTCTAAATCCAAGAAGACAGAGAAGAAACTCACTTTGACTAGTCGTGGATCTTTAGCAAATTCTGGGCAAGAGTCCATGAATTTCTTCAAGTCTAAGTCAAGATACTCAAATACTAAATAAACTCTTTTCTCAGTGTGGACTACATCCTGCAACCTGTCGTGCCAATAGAATTACTAAATCACCCTAAAGTATAATACAAAGATCAGAATGTAATGTCCAATTGAACTGACTTATCAGATCCATGCTTATGAGTATCCTACAACCTTCAGATAACCATGAACCATCATCTTTTTAGAGGAAGAACACAAGAGCCAGACCCTAGAAGAATGCCACCTCAATTTGATAGGCAATTCATACAGTTCTATTCTATCATATGCCCATAAAGTTCATCCTCTTGAGCAATATAGGTTTTACATTTTGCATAATAGACCGCTGGTCAATTGCAAGCATTTCCTAGTAAATGAAATAAACCAGTAGATAGATTCTAATGTGACCCTCAGAAGTTACGTTTATACTGCAGGCGTACACGCAGAAAGCGAAAGGAAGAAGCATAATAAGATTAGGTCGATTACATGTGAAAACAACTATCAAAATCCAAAGATGTGAAGAGAAATGACCGAAGAGAGGGACCTGACAACATTGCTATGCTGCATTTCCTTCAGGAGAGAGATCTCTCTGATTGCAGTACTTGAAACCCCCTTTTCTTCATTCTTCAGCCGAATCTTCTTCAGAGCAATCGTCTCGTTAGTGAGACGATCCCGAGCCCTGTACACCACCCCATAGGTCCCCTCCCCAATCTTCTCCACCTTCTCATACTGCTATCAATCCGCCACTTTACGACCATAAACAAAAGGCATCAAAAACTTTTATTTGCGAGAAGCGCTCACCTGGTCCATTCAAAATGGTGGAAAGCGACTCTCCTCCCGGAATTCGGAGAGCAGGAAATCGAAATCTAGCGATAACAGTCAAGTGAAAAAGAAAGAATATTTATACAAGATTGGCAAAAGGAAGCACATTTGCACCAAAACCCTAATTCAAACATTGTTTCGAAAGCAGAACTGCACAAGACTGACGCAAGAAACAAACCACAGATAAAAAAGAACAAGAACAAGAAATCCTACCCACAAAATCACGGGGGAAGCAGGAACACTGACGGAGGCTGATCGAGCAAGTGCGATCTGACTCCAAATCAGTGAAAGGTTGGAAGATGGATAGGGGAAGGGCGAGGAGGGGCCGTGAGAGGTAGAACGGTGGCGGGAGAGCGAGACGGAACAAGCTCGCTTCAATCTGTAGGGGAAAGCGATCCGCTGTCCCAACCACATCAGGAAACCTGGTAGAATTATCAAGTGGGCCCCAGAGTGAAACGTTCGACATGCTTACCTAATTTACCTGCATTCCATAAGCCGCGGCCCCTCCGATGGATCGAGGTACCGTAAGGTGTATGTATTGGAAGCGGTGACATCATCCGACGTGTCATTTTCCTGTGCTTCGGTTAAGAACTCGGGAGGAAAGTAGGGGACGGCAATCTGCTGTGCCAACCGACAAAAAATTGTCTACGTTTGGTAGGGTGTGTAATCTATCTTGTAATATAATCAAGATTATATTACAATATTGATTATTTTATTTGATTTAATTTTAAATTTATAATGTAATATAATTTGGATTACAAAAGATAGTGAAGTTTTGTAATCTAGATTACAAAGTAAATACTATGTAATCAGATTACATTACGATGTCACCGTTTAATCAAAATTTAAATGTCGAATATACCCTTAGTCTACCGTCGCCGCTGTCCACTATCGTCGGTTGCCACCGCCCAACGCCGTCGGCCCTGCCTGCCGGCGACCACCGTCGACCACCACCGGGGACCACCGTCGGCCGCCACCGCCTTTGTCGTCGCCGCCGACGGCCGTCGCGGTCGCCGATTGCCGGTGGCGACCGTCGGTGGAGGAGGCCAACGACGACTGTCGTTGGTTGCCGCAAGTTCCGACGGCCGTCGGTAGAGGTCGCAAGATATTTTTGTCATTTTATAATAAGAAGAATTACATTTCTTATAAAAAATAATGGACACCAAACAAAAGAATATAATAATCCTTGTAATAAAAAATTACATATATTAAATTACCAAACTTAGTAATGTAATCAAGATTACATTACATTACATTACATTACAAATTTAATTACAATACAAACAAGATTACATTGCACCCAACCAAACTTAACAGCAAGTAGACCAAAGGATCTGTGCTTACTCTCTTGCGTTCCATATGCCACAACACTACCGACTCAATCTCACACGGAAGTTTTTCATTGACACCGACATAAATTAAGAAGTGCTTGTGACATAAGTCATAGTTGTGAATTGAATCGTGAATATTTGGAGAACAATCTAAATATTCTACCATGACACAATCAATCAATTAACATCCCAATTTTATTAATAATTTAATCATCTATATAAATTTAACTCTAGTTATCCAAGGAGTCATGATTAAATTTTCTAATAATAGAACAGAGATTTTAGAGTTCGAGACACTGACATATTATTAAGAATGTTTTTCTTTAATAAATAACAGATTTAAAAATATTTACTGTTAGAATAAATCTTCATGTATACTTCCTTCCTATTATCATCATACTAAGCCTAGAGTGATAGAGGTGCAACAATTATTTTTTTAGCGTGTACTAGGCATCTAGTCCTTCAATCCCATTAATTATAAGGATGATCGATCTAATCTTATGAAAATTTTCTACATCCCATTAAAGTAAATGTGAAAACTCATGGGGGTTAACAATCTAACATCCTAAGTTTGTCATTCCACCGGAGGAAAATACTCTGCAGTATATCGTAATTAAGAATCAAATCATGAATACTAAAGAGACTCTATGGACATTCTATCACTTCACCATAGCTTGATAGTAAGAGGTACAATAATTGTGATGCAAAAAGATAATAACACTCACCTCAAGCACCCTTCCACTGTTTGGCCCAAGATCTTATGGAAGAGAGGTAAATCACGATACTAAGCGGTCTCCTAGATTGAAAAAAAACTTATTTCTAATGGAATAAATCCTAAGGGATTAACTCTAACAACAATTATGGCAAAAAGAGGCGAAGCGCTTGCCCCAGCGCCTTCACTAGTCCGTCTCAGGATCAATATAGAAGAGGTAAATCACGGTGACTAAACAGGCAAATGTATAGAGGGTGAGTTACATTGGGTGTAGGGATTTATACTCCACTAACCCCTAGATTTGACTCTAATACCTTATATTACAAACAACCATCTACTTACTACCTTAGACATGTGGGAACTACTTTGTCAATAATTGTGTGTGTACTAAAAGTGGATGAGGGCATTCAACGTGTTAATTTTTTTTATATCCAATTTTTGCATCGATTAATCTTAAACATAACTTATTCAATTCAATGAAAGTTTTCCATTAACCATCACAATAAAAATAAAAAAAATACTCATAAAGGCCCGTCTAAACAGATAATTTTCTTACACTAGAAAAAAACCTCAACAATATGTTGTGGCTAGAATTCGAATATTCACCATCTGATTCACTATTTAGATGTCTAATCACTATAACCTGAGCATCCGATGTGTTACTTTTTGTGAAATACAGTCAATAGACAAATCACGTGTTAATTGAACGACCTTGATACTTAAAGTTGTAAACCAACGACTCAACTCAAGTTTTATAATGTTTAAATTTATTTAATAAGATATTAAATCAAATATAAAACTAATTAAATTATTAAAATTATTATTCAAATTTGATTTATTTTTTAGGAACTTATTTAATTATTTAAAATTATTTATAATTTTAATTTTCTTTAATTTATTATTAAATTTGATAATATAAATTTATTTATTCATTTTAAAAAATATTTATTTATTTATTATATTCATGAATATTATTTATGAATACACGTGTTCAATATTTTTATTTAATTTAATGAATTATTTAATTGATTTATATATATTGAATAAATATATATAAAATTTTTATCTAGTCTAATATTAAATTTGGTCATGAATCAATATCAACATACTCCATCTATATTTCACACTCTCATAGTGAGATATTATAAACATAAAATAAATTTACTTTAAATAAATATCAATAAAGGTTAATTAGGATTTTGTAGCATTAAATTGGAATATTGAGATTTCATGGGTTGTTTTAGAAAAAAATCATGCACGCTTTGGTTCGAGTTACTCGGGGCCGATATGAACCAAGTTGAACCGGTTCAGTGGATTGGTTTGGTTAGGTTTTCGGGGAGATTAAAGTCCCTGCTTCCTCCCGTTCGGCACGAATCCAGTTCACCGCCGGCGCCGCTTGGAGCCAACTTCACCCACGACGGAACGCCTCCCTCCTCCTCCTTCAATTGACGCAGCTCCGCCACCGAATTTTCGTCATTTCTCCGAACCCCTCTACTTCCTACGATCGGAGCAGAAGAGCGATCCTCGATCGAAGCTTTCTCTGTCCCCTTCGTCTCAAATTTCTTGCTCCTTTTTTTACGACCGCTAGATCCGCCGCCGCACACCGCACCTCACGGATCGTTGGTCGCTTCCTCTTGTCTTTCCTTTCTGAGTTTTGCTGGTGATTGAGTACGATTGTAATAGTGAAGAAGTGCTTTAATGATTCATAGCCGTTTTGGCAAATCTCTGCACAGAGGTATGTGTCATGCATTGACATGCCTAATTCTGTGGGAAGTCCCGATATTGCCTTGTTTATTCACCTGCCTGTTATTGTTTGTATAGTGCCTTTTGAATGGATTTGCGTTGAGCATAAGCATCACGTTAGTTAAGTTTGTAAGCTGTTACTTGTGTTAGTTGCATTATTTTTTATTACTATTTACATGCTTATATCATACATGTATTATGTTGCTCATGTTTTTAGTTATTGTAGTGCAGATAGTTAACCTGGCGGTCACATGATAACCTATAATAGAATATAATAACTGAATAGTATTTCTTATGATTGTGGATTATAAAGAGAATGCTATACTGTTGATGAGAACTTTAGCCTGTTAGGATGATGATGGACCACATAACATATTGTACCACCATTTTTTTACACTCCAACCATACTTGTCCTGCGGATGAGGGTGATGGACCATGTAACATATTGCAGATGAGAAAGTTTACACTACCTTTGATAGTCATGCACATGCACATGTTGGAGTGTAGGTGAGTCCCACTCTACCACAGAATGGGAGAGTGTAGGGGTTCATGCCCATTGGATGGACCCGACTCACTCAATGATTGGAAAGTAGTAATTTAATATGGGGTATTTTTTGTAGCTAGTAGATTTTTTTTTTTTGCAATTTTTTGCATAGTAATATTTTATTGGTTACCTTATAATTATTCGCCATATTTCTTGAGTTGCTCAATTTTCTATACTAACCTTTTCCTTTGTTACTCCAAAAATACAAGTGGAAGTTATTTTGGGTTGGTTAAAGATTTGGCCATGGGTAAATGTAGGTTTTGAGGATATTTTACAATGTATTTCATAGCTTTTGTGCTTTATATTTTCCATCATTAGTTTATTGCTTACCAATGTGTTTAGAATTTTTTTGCATGTATCAATTTTTATGCCACCTTTATCCTGTTGCTAGTGTGTCATAACTTTTCTTTAATGTTCATCAATCTGTTCATTTATTGTTTATTTAAGACCTTTAATTAATTATGCAAAGGTCATTTTCTTTTGGTTCTTCTTTATAAAGGGTTAAAAACAATTTATTAAACCATTATATGTGATTCTTTTCAATTAGTTGGTTGGCCAAGTAGGTACTGGGGTAATTGTTGTGTGGCCATACCTACAGCCATGGAGATCAACTTTGGGCATGATATATTGGCAATCAATCAAGTACCAATTCTCATGTTGTGCAGTTGAGCTAGCTAGAGGCCTATTGCAATTAAGTAACCAACTAAATCCCTAAATTAGTTTAGATTATAAGCAAAGCTAGCGGAATGTGTATCATTGTGCAGTGTGTTAAAAGAAATGTTAAGCTTTAATCATGTTAGAATAGTCTAAATAGCATATTAAGTTATGTATATTTCACGAAATTTATCACTATAAAGAAAGAAATAACAGCTAGCAATTAATATTACTAAACATGCAACACACTATTTATAGCAAATAATAAGCAGTAACATATTTGCATGCCATAGTGTATATGTACAAAAGAAACAAGAGTTGATATAGAAAAACAAGATAAACAACTAAAAGCAAAAGATCTAACAGTTCTTCCTCTGTCAACTATAATTTCCAACGAAGGTCCCCTTACATACCCACAAAGCACCACAACTTGAGTTTATTCATGTCCAATTAAGGTATAATACTTAGCATGGTAGCAACCAAGAACCCTGTACATTCTATTATAGTTTTGCTTTAGAATTCATCAATTTAGTTTATTCATATCCAATAAGTCTTGAAACTATATCAGCATGGACAGACTACTGATATTATATCATTTTAGTTTTTAAAATACTGAAATTCAAACTTGCTAGCACCACAACCACTGGCATCCAAATAATGACTCTTAGATCCCTACTCTTCATTTTAGGCAGTAGCTGTACGGTTTGAAATTGCCAAGATTCTACCTATAACACTTCGCAATTACCTCTAAGATTTATAGAGCTATGCTCTAATATTTCATTTATAATCATTTTGTTTGTCTATGCTATGGATTTCATCCATTCAGTTTTAATTACCTTTTATCATTAAACCAAGGTAATATATTTTTGGATGGGATTGACAACATGGAGGGATGTGTGGTGATAGATCGAACTATTTCTAGATCTGGTCTCCATCAAGTTTTTCCCCACTTTGTAGGTTCTCCTCAATGCAAAATATTCTTGCAATTGTATCTATGTAAAAGGAAAAATACACAAGCACAATTTTAACAATGATTCACCCTCTAAACCACTACGATAGCAGCACTAGTGTTGAAGGATGACTCTAATAGTGAGAGTAAGGATTCTACCTCTTTTGCATGTTTGAGGACATTGCCACTAGTACAAGGCCATTATTTGTTTGCTAATAGCACATGAATTATTGTCCAAATTGAAGAGAATACCAGTGTTAAGACTAGTCCAACATATAAGAAAACTCAGGGTCTTACTGTTGGATAACTTGCAAGGTTGCTACAATAGATGCAGACACAATAAGGCAGGAACCTGATGGATCTTTTATTCAGTGTTGTCAAAATCAAGAGTTTAGGTAAAATCGTTAGAGCAGTCATAAAATCGGATCGTAAAATCGAATCGTAAAATCGCAAGATTTTATATCATTCTTTAAATCAATTTTAAAAGAAACATGATATATTCTTTTTAATTGATCATTAAATATTTTAATCCAAATTATAACATAAATTTACATATAGAACATTTTAATTCATATAATCATAAACTACTCATAATTTTAAACTTTTAAACAACCAAATACTTGCCATGAAAACACAATATAAACATAAATTCAAGTCTAAAGCTTAAGTCCAAAGATAAATAAAACACAAGATAACAAATTAATATAAATCATTAATAGACAAGTGCAAATCTAAAATAATCCCAAAATGATATCGTTTTGTCCAAAATGGTTCCTTTTTATTAATGACACAAAATCGATAAAATTATCTCAAAAATCATGTTTTTTACAAGTTTAAATGCGATTTTACGATTTTGATCCGATTTTACTTTAATACACGATGTTATCACGATTTCACTCGATTTTCATAAGTAAACTCGTGATTTTGTATGAGTTTATGAGTCAACTCACGATTTTGATAACATTGCTTTTATTGGCTACCTAATAATGAAGGTATACATGACTTGTTAGAAAACCTTCTAGTTGTTTTAAAGATTATGACATCCATAAGGCTTAGCTGACAATCAACAGATTTGACTTGATTTTGTGTCACACATCCATAAGAAGCACTCATTTATTTTGGGTCAGTGATAGAGAAAAATGAGGCCCGATTGTGCAGGAGAAAAGCAGGGCTTGGTTTCACTCACTGCTTATGGAGAAATGCAAGTTAACTATGATTTGACTTGGATCAGGTGAAAAGAGGTGCTCATAGTTGCAAGGATGACTCAGGGAGTACTTGTGTGATGAGGAAATGTTGGCAAATGGAATTGGAGAGCAATCCAAGGATTTAGAAGATGAACTTGGGTGAGGAGTGCCTTGCTATTTAAAGGAGGGGATTGCCTTTCTACACCCATTGGTTGAGTCCTATAAATCTGTAAAAACATAGTTAGTCTCCTTTCTTTGAGTTGGTGGTGTGTGACACAAATGTGGGAGAGAGCAGTTGTGGCTGCTCACCTTAGTGGGAGGACTAATTCCTCTTTGCTTATGTGAGAATTAGGATGGGACGAAGATAAATTGGGTAATGAGTTTTGATCTTGAGATTGGACTATTAGGTCAGGTTTTGTAAATGGTGTAATTGCGAGTGAATAAGTGATAGTTTAGTTAGTTGAGAATTGAGTTTTAGCCACCTATATAGTTTACTATCTGGCTTGATTTGTGTCATACTAGGCCACTTCTAATCCATGAGAGACCCAAATAATAAGCTTTTATTTTATATGTAGATTTAACAACCATTTTCATTAAATTATATTTTTTATAACTATTTACAGATAACTATTTACAGTTGGCAATATGGATCTTATAACTCCAATAAGCTTTGTTAAATAAAAATAATATCATTAGTAATATTAAAATTAATTAAACTATTTTTTATTTATTAATATTTTCTTTGGTCATTCACACTCTATTACACCTTCCACTCTAATAAATTAACTCATTTAAATATATTATCTATCGACCAATTTTTACTATGCCTATTATTTTTAGCAATTCCACCCACCTATCTTAGTGTATCATCTCTTTTACATTAACCCAATAACTCAACATTTATTTATAAATTATGGCAAGTTGTGCCATAGCCTATAATTTTCCTTTTAGCCTAAGGGGATCATGACAATTATCTAACATTATATATTTTCCTCTCTATTTTGACTCCCCAATCATTTTCTTATTATTTATATTTTGATCAATATCTTTTTCTTGTTGGATTATATATTTGAGATACCTAAAACTATTATTGGCAAGACATTATCCATCCATATAGACTCTTTTATCATTTTTTTTTCTGTTTTGAAACTACATTTTTATATATTTATTTTTTATTTGACTTATTTTAAATTCTTTAGATATTTTCTACCATAACTCAAGATTTAAATTTAATCTAAATAGAAGATTGATTATATTATAGTTGATTATATCATAGTTAACATAATGGGCCAATACCTGTATAGATTGCTCGAGCAGTAGCGATATTTGTAATGACTGATTCAATAATTGTTTAGAAATCGATATCTCACAAAAATTGAGAAGTTTATTAAAAAATTAGAAATTATAATTCATTAGGTAGAAATTAGTTAAAGAATATTAGAAAATTAATGAAATCTATTGAAATTTAATTGAATTGAGAATGAAAATGAAATAAAAATTTGATCAGATACTGATGATTTTAGAAAATTTGACTCATCAAGCCTTCCCTTTATTTATTACTTGATTCTTAGAGAACTTGCATAGGAAGTAGGGAGGAAGGAGGGAGTCTTTGTTGCCCTTGTAAATTGTTTAGTCTTGCCATAGCTTGAGATTCACCAGGGATCAAGGGTCAGTTGTTGTCGCTAATTAGACTTGACTCTATCTCACTCATTATCACTCAATACTCTCACTCTATTGAGGTTATTGTGAATTGAGATACTATTGTGCAGCAAGAGAGAACACAATAATGCCTCAATCAACATAACATGGATCCTAAAATCGTCCAACAAAAAATCACTGTGAATGTAACTAGGAACATGATTAAACCCTATAGGAACACAATAATACCTCAATCAACATAACATTTTCAGAGTGAATATTAAGATCAATTTGGGAAAACTTGTACTGATTAATAAATTTAAAAATTTGGATTCTATAATTAGACTGATTGATTCGATTAAATTGTAATGAGTAAAGGATAACCGACAGAACACAATAGAGGGATATAATCCATATAACAATCTTCAAATTGTGGCGAACAATTTGAGGATCATGATGAATAGTACACCTTAAGGAAGAGAGGTGTCTGTCATCTTGATTGGACAGAATATTTGTCTTAATCGTCAGTGTGGAAGAACTAACAATCAGGCTAGTCTGTTGCCATCTTGTTTTTATGACATTGTTGGTGGTTCTAACCATTTGATTGGGTAATTGAGAGGAAGTTGAGAATATTGTAGGAATCTCCAGAGAAATGGAGATTTCTTGGATGTTTGTTCTATAAATAATGGTTTCACTTGTGTTGGATCTCTTGAATTGTTGAGTATTGTTCTGAAAATAGATGTTCTTTCTTTCTTGGAATTCAAGCATGAAGGATACCCTATATTGGAATATAATCTCTGGTGATTCCATGGTTTGATTATTTATCTTTTTTACACGGATATTGATAACTGACAAAGTTTGTTTCAGGATGTCGATGTTGGAATTTCGAGCTGGGAAAATGTTTCTTGATGGCACTCGAGTGATACCAGACACTCGGAGGGGTCTTGTACGCATAGGAAGAGTATGATTTACTATTGGATCAGTTATTCCTTCTTTTATGTTCAATGCGTATAAAATATTTCTTATTCCTTTATCTTATCTAATACCAACTATATTTTTCATGTATTGAACTGTTAGGGTGAGGAAGGGCTAGTTCACTTCCAGTGGCTTGATCGGACGCAAAATATTGTTGAAGATGTATCCTGTGAAAACAAACATCAAACACTTTTAGCTTCTATCGGAAACTCATGTTATTTCCATTTCCAGCTAATGGATTATGCAAATACATCTCCAATTTTCTTTGTCTGATCAACAATGTCCTTAATTTATTTCACATTTATGAAGGAAATCATTCCCACTGTCTGCTATGCAACTATTCAAACATCCTTAATGTTGATAACTTCTCTAATAAAAAATGTTTTTTCAGTCCACTTGCCTTCTTGATGCATATCTGTAATGTTATAGAAGTTTGCTTGTTTATCTTGTGGTAGGTTTTGTTGTGTGGATATTATTGCACATTTCCTTGACCAGATAATAGGATCAGATTATTTTTCCAGATGAAGCAATTTTTGAGAAGGTTCATGTTTTGTGTGACTATTTACTTTTATTTGATTATGCTTGTTAAACTTTTATGATCTTCATAGTTAATTGTTAATTGCAACTTCAGGTGTCTCAATCATCAGACAGGGTGTACATTCTGAGGTTTAATTCTGATAGTAGGAAGTTTTTCTTTTGGATGCAGGTCAGCTAATTTATGTAATAAATTAAGGCAACTTGTATGTACACCCTTATAATTTCTACAATTCCATGCACTCCATTTCCCTCCTAAATTATCAACTATAGTCTGAAACATATCTCATTCATTCCCAATTAGTATAAGTAAGGGTACACATGTAATTTAACCCTTATTTATTCAAAATTTCCATGTATTATTCTGACCATATCTTTGGATTGCCAACTTCTAATTAATCTTAGGAGCCAAGAGCCGACGAGGATTCGCAGATCTGCACCTCTGTTAATTTCTACATTAACCAACCTTTAGGTAAGTCAGAATCATGGAGGCATACACGATGTTCATTCTGATTCACATTATCTACAGAGTTTACTTCACCAGATCTGATGGCAGAAGATGAGACTGAAGCTTCAGTACCACTGCAAATGTCTGACACAGGGGAGGATGATTTTTCATCCAGGTATTAGCATGATAAGGCACATATTAAGATACTTTTACCATTTTTATGAATAATTACATAGTTAAAAATTATGGAATTCACTGGTATATTCTTTGATAGATAATACGGAAAAAAGCAATGAGCATATGATTAAATAAAGTCAATTAGGAGACATGTTGAGTCTGCTGTATAACTTTGTATTACCGAATATGAAAAAAGGTTCCTAGCATGAGACGTTAACCTCTCTGTACTACCTAGTTGTTACTTGTCAGATGTAATTGACAATGGAAGACAGCTTGATTTAGCCATTGCTTTGAACCATTTGTCTCACTCTACAGTGATAATCTTTTGCATTGCCCTCTTGAGTAGTTAGATTATGGTTAAACCATTTAAGTTGCTCTTAAAAAACATGTTCCATTCTTTTTTGTTCTGTTAGTTGTGAATTGAGATGACAAAAGTAATGGAGAAGAGACTGAATTTGTCAATCTTTTCATGAGATCAAACTGACGTTTCATGGTTGAGTGAAGATTGTAAATATATAGGGAGCATTCAAGAAATGGCCAATTTGCTTTTCTAACAGTATTCATTTTAATATTTGGCAAAGTTTTTGTGTTGCCATTGCACCTATTCTTAGTAATGTATCTGTTTCAAGGCTCAACTGTCATTTATTTCGTGAAGCAATTGACTTCATTTTTTTCTGATACATAGAGCTGGAAACCTTGTTGATCATAATATGGCCAGCGAGCTAGGTGGAGAAGTTACTTCTTCTGGTGGACCGGTGCGGTTGGAGGATTTGCAGAGGATTCTAAGAAGCATCCAAACACCAGGTATTGTTGAATAATGATTCTCTTGTTAAGGTTTTTTTGGGGTTGGATGTTTTAGTTCCTGTCAATTATTGTGTGGCTCATCTCATGTTTGTGTTTCCAGATGCTGTTGAAGATCCCGATGCAGGTAAGTTTCTGACATGATTAGGTGTTGTACGATTAAATTGCAGTGCTTCTCACAATCAGAGTTTCAGGATTTGGCTTAGCTGATATTTTAAAGCCTGATTTGATCTTGCCTGTTGTCGAAACCTTGCCAGTTGAGCAACACTTTTCACAATACTTGCCTGAGGTGCCTACCGATCAGTAAATTTTGTGGATATGGTGATTTTGCTACGATCTCTTTTTTATTTTGGGATTCTATTTCAGGGCTCATGGACTCCTGCTGATCTCATGGAGCTGTTGCAGAGTCCACAATTCCACCAGCAAGTAGACACATTCACTCATGTAAGCATTGGTTTCTGTTGGAAAAAAGATAAGACCTTTCCCCCAGTTTCTCAGTGTCCTACTTTATTGTAAGCAGGTGATTCGAACAGGGCAGATAGATCTTTCGCAATTCGGAATCAACCCGAGCAAATGTAAGTATCTTCTTGTTTTGACTGCCATCCGTTTGCACAGTGACTATAACTAAGATTAAGCACATCATACGACTGGACTTGGTGGATTTTTTTTTTCCTAAAAATTGTGCTCTAATTAAATTGTGTATATTTTACTTTTTTGCATAGAAATTTACACATTTTTCTCAGAACAGATACCAGAGTTTGGATGATGTTAGAATCAAGAGTCCAATTATTTTAGCATGTTCTTTGTCACCTAGAACATACGGTAGTAGTACATTCAATATTGGAACACCTGCTGCAAAGCTCCTGCAGATTTTTCCCATGGAATGTTGTATCATGAGGACACGAAGAACCTGGCAATGCTTACAAAACTCATCTTCATCTATTTGTATTCCTCATTGATGAAAAAAAAAAATCTAGGAATATGCCGCTGCTCTCATCTGATTGAATTGTTTATTTTTTGGATCTCTTGTTTTATAGGGTTTGCTTTATGTTATGTTGAAGTGATGGCTAAACCTTATTTCACAACTCACGCAGACAAATTTACCGTTCTCTCTTTCCTGGAGGCTCTGGAGGACTCCGTGACAAAAACATCAGACACTGTCGGAGAAGAGACACAAAGGGATGGTAGTCGTGATGCCATGGATGAGAGCTGAAACCATCAATTTCATTGCTGTTGAACAAGTTTCTCATGTGCGGCTGTTTGGTAGTGGTCTGGGGAATTCTTTTTCAGTTTGATTCGACTATTCAATAGGGGATTTGGCTGTAACATTATACCTAATTTACAAACTTGGACTAGATGCATTCATCAATAAATTAATTTACTTGAGATTCAGATAAATGTTTAATCCTGGTAGTTAGTAGTTAATGGAAGCCTGTCATTTGCTTGTTGGATTTGATATCCACATGGTTTCATATGATTAGGTGAATTTGGCATTCAACATTGAATTTCTGATTTTATATTTCATCTAGGCATTGTCACTGCTGCTTTGGTAGGAGATCTCCAATCCCCTTCTCTACTTGTAGTTGGTGTCCCAAGTGATTGTGATGTTTAACAAAGCCTTTTTAAATTGTAGTGTTCTTGTATTCTTCAAGTTGGTGTTGGTGTTTTAAGCGGTTGTGCTTATTCTTGTTCTTTAAAAGGGGCACTCCATATCTACTATCATTGTTGGTGTCGGTTTCTTTGATGATTGGAAATGATCTAGGTTTTGGTGTGTGAATAAAAAATTAAAAATTTTGATGTGTGTATTTGAGTCGTATAGGACTTGGTGGAATACATATGGAGACGACTTAGCCACACCAATTCATCTCCATCTAAGTCTCAATGTACTTAGACATACATATCAAAGACAAATGCAAGACTTAGTTAACCTCTTTAAGTCTTGAGCTGAATCAACTTGGCCATGCCAAGTCACCATCACAACACAACTTGATCATGTCAAGTTACAAGCTCCATAAGCTTTATGTACTTGTTACCAAACCTTGCAAACGCCACACTCACATCATCATTACAATCAAATACCTAACGTAAAATCCTATGCCAAACACATCAAAACATGTTGGTCAAACCCGATTGCTTAGGACATGATTGCACCAATAGAGCAGCAAAGTATAATTAAGTTGGAAGAGGTGAACTTAGGTGAAGCATGAACAATGATATATTGAGTGAGTTGAGCATTTAGTGTATTCAAGGTATGAGTAGCTTGATAGGGAACAACCGTGATGGAGAAGGGGATGCAAGGTAAACTCTTAAGTGAGTTGAGAGTTAAGAGATTTGTCCTAGAGGATTTTCTTCGACTTAGGTGAAGACTTAACCATTAAGATAGTCATGGTCACCCATGTAGTCAACTCAAGTAAATCAAATAATGAATTGAATATTTTTTATTCATGACTTAGTCGACTAGATTATGGATTGATATAACATAAAGCCTACTGATGATAACTTTCAGTTGATTGATGACAATAGAAAAGCTAGAGATAATTATTGATGACCTAAGAACTACAATAAGCTAATGGGATGATGGTGGAATTTAGTAAATCAATTGAGATAGTCATTAATAGTCTAGGAGTTATATGATAAAAAGTAGTTAACAATGATAGATCCGCTAAATTGATCGACAATAGCACAATAAAATGGCAAAATAAAGCTAAAGATGATTAAAGCTTATGAAAGGGGACCAAGGGTAGCAATTTGCAACTAATGTTAATAATATTTTTTTATTATGAAATTTTCAATGTGAAACTAAAGTATCATTCATAATAGAGTCTCATTTTTTTTTTCATCTCTTTTCCAATTACGTTTTCAACAATCTTGATCAGTAAGAAGAATACACGTGTCGAGACTGCGTTTGATAGGGGTAATCTACCTTATAATATAATCCAGATTATATTACAAGGCTGATTAATTTGTTTGATTTCATTTTTAAAAAAATGATTAATCTGGATTACAAAATGTAATGAAGTTTTGTAATCTGGATTACAAAACAAACACATTGTAATCCGATTACATTACAAGGTCATCGTTTAACAAAAATTTAAATATCAAATATACCCCTAATTTGTCGCCGCCCATCGTCGCCCTCCGTCGCCCGTCGGTGACCGACGACGGCGGCGGTCGGCGGTTGGCCGGCGGCCGGCGGCGGCGGCGGCCGACGACGGCGACGACCGCAAACTCCGACAAAGATGTAGCGCCCACTGGTAGAAGTCGTAGGATATTTTTGTCATTTTATAATAATATGAATTACATTCCTTATAAAGAATAATTGACACCAAACAAAAAAATATAATCACCCTTGTAATCAAATATTACATACATTACATTACCAAATATAGTAATGTAATCAAGATTACATTACATTATAAATTTGATTACAAGCTCAATTACATTACACTCAATTAAACGTAGTCTTAGGATTTAAGTTTAGAGTTGAAGATCTTCGTAGAAAATAAATTAATTTTAATATCCAATAATAAATTAGAGGACAAGTGAAGGATATCACTGAACCCTAATAACCGGCCAAACACCCGACGTCAAGAATCTCTAGTCTCTTTTAAGAAACGATCCGATCATGCCCGAGAAGGCCGACGACGACGAAGATGCGAGGAATAACGACGGCGCCGGCGGAGACTCGAAGCCGAAGAATTCGGCTGGAGTCATAAAGATCCCTTCTTATCAAGAGGTCTTCGGCACAGCGGGTTCCTCTACCCCTCCACCCCACAATCCTTACCCTTCCTTCTCGCAAGCCTTCTCCTTCATTAAATCCTCCGAGTTCTATACGCCGCCTCCTGCTCCTCCTCCTCCATCTTCCGAAACTACCCCGCCGTCGGTGCCGCCTTCCACGGTTTCCTCGGTGAGTGGGTCGGGTCAGAATCGGAATTCAATTCTTGTGAGCCAACGCCAGGTGACAGCTTTTGTCTTTATCATTATCATTATTATTATTATCATTTGTTTACATAATTTACTTCATTCTGCTACGCTCTGTTCTTGAGTCCTGAAAATGAGAAATTTTGTTTGCTTGTTGGCTTCCGATACGCAGAAGGGGAACCCATTGCTGAAGCATGTTAGGAATGTAAGATGGATGTTTGCTGACGTTGTTTGCGACTATTTTCTGGGCCAGAGTTCTTGTGCTCTTTATATAAGGTACACGAGGTTTCTTCTATCATTTACAATATTCCTTTTTTTTTATTCTTAATTATGTTTGTTTTTTGGAATGTAGTAGAAAAACTTTTGGAATTTATGGTGGTAATTGTTTAAATATTGTTACTTTTTGTTTCTCTTGTAACTCTTTTCTTTCATCCCCCTTTGTTCCTCTTATCACTGACATCTATAATTTGCAGCTCCGTTATCATCTTCTTCATCCTAGCTAATATTATCATTTACAGTGTTGCTGTTGTTGTTTTTATTTATTTATTATTTTTAATCTTAATTATGTATTTTTTTTGAAATGTACTAGAAAGCTTTTGGAATTGGTAATTGTTTACATATTACTACATTTTGTTTCTCTTGTAACCAGAATCGGCTATTGCTAATTTCTTAATAGTTACTCATTTCTTTTATCCTCCTCTTTTCCTCTTATAACTGGTATCTACAATTTGCAGTCTCCGTTATCATCTTCTTCATCCTGACTACTTATATTATCGAATTAGAGAATTACAAAACAACTATAAGCTGCGAGTTGTCTTGTGCCATGTTGATGTGGTAAACCTGATTGACTTGAATTTCTTATTTTTGAAGTAATTTTTTGAGATATTTATGTTCTAGATCTACTCACCTTATCTCCTTAGGAAGATGTTGTGAAGCCATTGCTGGAAGTTACCAGGACAGCCATGCTTCATGATTGCACTCTTCTTTGTGGATGGAGGTACTACCGATACAGAAATTGAGGAAACATAATGACAGATGTAATTGTGTAAAGTTGGTCTGCTGAAGTTTCTTGCATACTATATTAGGTTCACTTGGTTTTTGTGTATTGTTCTTCATATGAATGCTTCTTAGCAGTGATGTTACTTTCAGTTTTATCAACAGATGATTTTGGGGATTCTTTTAACAAATTTGGTATATTTCTTTATATTGATAAAACCATAAATTCTTTGAAATAGGATATGCAATAGAACAATTTTCTTGGAAAACCATGACATTGTATTATCAAATCCGTCTAGTTCTTTATAGTTAATAAACATTTTTGCTTTGTATGAATAAATATTTCTCTAACATTGCACATAACAACAATTTATTATAATAGGCTTCACTAGGAGCATCCTTTAATAGTGCTACAAGCGCAGCTAAAAAAGGTGGGGTTGCATTGAGCCCTTACTACCAATGTAAAATTATGTCAACAGTCCCATGAACATGGATCTAATATTATCTCGGCAAAATAATCTATGGTGATTGTGTATCTTGAGCAAATTTTGCCTCATCTTATTCTTTCTGTAAGGGACCAAAAAAAATTATTTATTTGCAAATACGATTATTAAATTCTGTGACAATGTTATGCAAAGACAAAATCTAATGTCTGAATGTATTGCCTTTATAGTCCTTAGAAATGAGTGAGGCTTGATCAGCTGTTCGTCTCCATTTTTGCTTCCAGTCTCCAAGTTCTCCTTACATGACAATTTTTTGGAATACCTTAAATGTTTTATCTTTTGTAATCATTTTCTGCATTTTTACCCCATTTTATTTCTTGTTAAATAAACCCATAAAGGTTAGCTTTTCCTAATAAAAAAAATGTTATTTACGAATTCTTTTTCCTTATTACCATCCACCTATTAGTCTAACTGATGCAAACTCGATAGAGGCCTAATCTCACCTTATTTCTTCTCATCCATTTTGTAAAGAATTATCCATGGATTGTGTAAAAGCTTAATACTGTTGTAGAAAATCACCACTTTTGTGGATATTTATTACCTCATGCTTTCTAGTTTTGTTTTTGGGAAACTTGCCTGTGTTTCAGATTGTTTCTAGTTTGCATAAATTGTTAATTAGAATTTTTTTTGGTCTATGCATTTGTTCGTTGTCCTGTTCCATTTGTATGTATAGCTGCTCCTTGAGTAGTAGAGATGCAGCTCAGGTTCTAAACTTTACTGTTTCATTTTAATATTTTTATTCTTTTCTAGCTTTGAAGAATGTGCTCGATACTTGGAGACATTAAAAGTGTATGAGAACAAACCCTCCGACAGCATTCGTGAGCATATGCATACAGACTATCTTTCACGGGTATTCTTCCATCCCAATATCAGGACTGTTGGTCATTGTTCTTCATCTTGGACTTATATAGTCTAGTCCAGTAGTTTGTCCTTGTAAAATTTTTATTTCATTTTGAATTTAATGGAAATGGGCATATGTTAAGTT
This sequence comes from Zingiber officinale, assembly GCF_018446385.1. Classification (NCBI taxonomy): domain Eukaryota; kingdom Viridiplantae; phylum Streptophyta; class Magnoliopsida; order Zingiberales; family Zingiberaceae; genus Zingiber; species Zingiber officinale. Next base: position 119,825,132 of record NC_056003.1, read on the forward strand.
TTAATATTCCAGACTTGTCATCAACTTTTCTAGGTTATGTTAAGCTAGGGAGGTTATTCTGATTTTCATGCAATGGATTGGAGAATCCGATTAGTTTAATTTCTTAAACTTCAGCAATAACATTAACTTGGTATTTTCTTTCCTATATTTTTCTCTTGATATTAAATGCCAGCTCATTTGTCTTAATCTCACTTTTGCATCTTTCTTTATTTAATCACTATTTTGCAGCTAAATCATGCACTTACTAGCATTAGACATGTGAACAAGACTGATGTAGTAACACTTGGTTCAACTTTTGGGGTGAGTTTGAAATCTTTTTATGCTGTTTTGCTGTTTCTTTCACTTCCTAATCTATTTCTCCAAACTGGTAATGAAGAACTAACTTACATGAAATTTTAGAAAATATTGCTCGATATGCCTACTAGATGTGGTGGCCTGTAGGGCATGTTGGTCAACATTCATTCTTACTTTGTTCTTGTGTACATTGCAGTCTCTATCAGGTATTATGGATGCTTCCATGGAAGATTTAGCTCGCTGCCCTGGCATCGGTGAAAGAAAGGTGGGCTCTCTATGACTATACTTCATATTTACTCTTCCTTCGTTGCTTTTGCACGTCTCATAACCATTAAAAGAGGCTGTTGTAGACTGCACTAGATTATGATAGTAACAGGTTAAGATATTTGAACAACTTCTAAATATTGTTCACCTATGTCTTCTAAGATGATTATAGACAATTTATGAGGTCTCTTGTATGCCATATATCTTTTATGGTCCAGACGCCACTTTCCTTGACACATTAACAACAGTACAAATTAACGACAGTTTAGAATCTGTGACAACTTTAAAGTACTACTTGAAGCCTCCTAAACGTAGCAACATTCCTTTAATGACCATCGACACACTCTGCAGAGCTGAAGTTCTTCAATGCGCCCCTTAATAGCAACCTTCCACTCTCCATGTTTTATCGCCAACACAATAGCTTACATAGTTAGGATTTTAATTATGTTATTTTAAACTTTAAAAAGGTTGTATAGATTTATTTGGCCATTTATTAAACAGTTGATTTTTTTGGATAGTGCAGTCAAATTATTTTTACTGGAAATCAGTCGATTAATATTATGTTTCTCTTGCACTGAGCTAAGCAGTATTTAATGTTGTAACAAACTAACAATTGGTATCACAATGAATTCATAATTTTCAGCGTCTTCTATTTCTCCCTCTACATAAATTTTTGGACTTGACATCACATTGAACGATCTTGTGACATTTTGGCAACCAATTTGGTTCTTGGCCAACATCATTATCACTCTTATGGTTCACTATCCACAACCTTTATTATAAGGTTACCCTTTAACTTTTAATTATTATATTTAACTATTTTAAGTCACAATTAATTGCTTTTAGGCTTGTTTTAAGATTTAATTTACCTTTTTCCTATAGACCTTTGTTTTATATTTTGATTTGACTAATTGCTTTGAAAATCGCTTATTAATTTTTATAATTCATCAAAAGTTAAGTTCCATCATCTTCATTTGCAAATGCTACAAGAGCTCAGTGTATAAATATTCTTTGGGTTGACAATTCATCTGAGGCGAGTCACTCTATGTAGTCTTCAGTGCAATTTCTCTTAAAGTTCTTTTTCTTGTTGCACTTGAAACATATGAGAACTTGTTTGGATCTTTTGCTCTTCTTCATTACCATCTTTACCATATGATAGCTTCATATATCCTTCAATGTGCATGCTTTTAGATCCTTAGAAGTTGTGTAAGCATCCACCGTTGATGTCCATATTGGATTTCTTGAAAATCTATTGAGCGCGTGTCGTAGTAAGTTATGGGTGGTCACTTCCTCTTCAATTGCCTTTTCCTTTTCCTTTTCCTTTATAGGTTCTTCAAATCTAGAAATATCAGATTCCTTCTCTTATTATCAGTCACACCAAGCAAGCTTCTTTCTTTGACCTGAATCCTGTTCTTGATTTGCTACTTTTTGCAAAGTCCCAGAAAGAGAAATTACTATTATCCATTGTTTCTTCATGTCCTTCGAGTGCTTTTTTTTTTTTTCCTAAATCCATTGTATGCACAGTATATGCAGCTTCAGAAAGAAGCCCAGTCAAGATTAAGCCCTGAGATGCTTCGTCATTCTCATTTTACTTCATCCTCTCTCTCTCTTTATCTTTGGCTAATTTGAGGTGGACATCATCAGCTATGTGCTGATCTGAAATCAAAAGGGACTGTTGCCTGTGTGCTCATCAACTATTTCAAGAACCATGCTGCAGAAAATTTTTAAAAATAGATATTGTATGAAAATCAAACAAATGTCAAGTAGTTAATATTGGCAAAATCTTGATTGAGATCCACTACTGGCGATCTGCTTGTTAGAGAAGTTGCCTTTTTCTTCACACAGTGCATATCCCTCATTTGTCTGGGATATTAACATAAACCACTTGGGAAGTTGAATTAACAATTTGATGTTGAGTCCATATTTCAAGACTTGAAAATTCAACAGATAGTAGATGCTGGTTGCATGATTATGCTCTTTAGGTTGGCATTCAATTCTCGTAGTAGAGGTAAAATTGTGAATTGATTGTTGCAGGTGAAGCGTCTCTATGATACTTTTCATGAACCATTCAGGCGAGTTTCTTCACGGCCTGCTAGTGTCATTCCAGAAACTCCTGTCAAGGACAGAAATGCTGAGGAAGCTAGTACCTCTGCGCATGATACCAATGAGCTTGCTGGACAGCTGACGAATCCTTCCGGATCTCAAAAAGAAACTAATCCTCCTAATATTAGATCGGTGCTGAATGCTGCCTTCGCTAAGTATGCTGAAAAGGTACGTAGACAAGACACAAAAGCCACCTCACCTGAACGAGGAAAATCCGGCAATGGCAAGACCAAAAAGGATGGATAAGACTGAGGTTTGTTAATCCATTGAAGTAGAGTAAACATATGCCATGATCAAGAGGAAACCAATCTCTTCACTATGCAGTATAGTATGCCTTTAATCATTCATATGGATAATTTTCTCTGCGATGTAGATGAAGGAAGATGTTCAATGTTTTATCCCCTTGTTCTTTCTGAGTTCTTATCCTTTTTCAAGTGATACTTTGTTTGGTGAAACTATGCCCTATGCCAAAACAAATATTTTTATCAGCTTTTAGTGACATTATTAAACCTATTTTATATGATCCTTCAGTATGCTGGTCTATATATCTATAGAGAGAGACGTGATACGCCGTGCGCTTGAGGGGGCGCGCTGCGTGCACTGAGAGGCACGCAGCGTAACGGTCTCATGTGTGTGTATATATATATATATATATATATATATATATATATATATATATATATATATATATATATATAATTTTAATAGAACAAATGTTTAATATCTGTGACATATTCTAGCAACTTTCTTTAAAAAAATATAATTTTCTGCCATAGCTTTCATCTTTAGTAAGCCTCTTAGTTTCTCTCCTTGGCTCTAGCTCATGCCCTAAATCCTTCTATAGGCGAATGAGCAAACAAGCGAACAAGCCTTTTAAAAAGTGGAACTTGAAAAACGTAAAAATTTATTATTGTTTGCTTTATACGTACTTTAAACTTTTATTTATTAACCAAAAGCTTAAGGAATTTAGGAAATAAATTACATGAATGATGAATCAGGGAAATATGCTACATAAGTCTACAAACAATTTACTAAACAATAAAATTACTTTCTAAAGTTAATTGAAAAATATTCTCTAATTTATTTTCTTTAATTGAAGATGTATATTTTCCTCTTGTTAATACAATTGTGCCCGTTGATAGTTGGGTTCGATTTTAAGTTTTTATATTTGGGTAAAAGATTTAAGTTAGAATCGTATTTATATTTGATAAGCGTAAGAAGTCACGTATGAACTTGGTATACATAGAGACCTCATAATTTAATATAATAACATCACATATCTTTATCATCACATTATCTCGAGGGGATAGAATTAGTATGATTAAAAAAATGATAATCTCAATTAGCTTGACTATCCTTGGGGGTGATTGGCTCGGCCTCACAGAAGTTTTTCACCAATCATCAAGGTAAATCGGGAAACACACGAGACGACCAGTCCAGAAGCCCAGCATTCTTTAATTGCACCCCTCATTTGGAGGAAAAATTCTTACAAATACGTCATAGCTAGGGATCGAATTATAAGTACCTAGGTGACAACCTGAATATCCTACCACGACACCATCGACTGAAGCTCAATGGGCTTGTGGTTTTATAGGAATTAAATAAAATAAAATGAGACACCTAAAGGATATTGGAGGAGCAAACTTGTGTAGATGAATTATAAAGTTAGCAAAGGTGATTGTGCTCGTCTCAATACCTCTGTCAATCTATCTCGATTAACATGAAAGAGATAAATTAGTACCTCATGCATAATCACTAAACCGTCCTGAGATAATATGTAGGTGAATTATGAAGGATGGCATACGTAGTGAACTGAAGGCTTAATGTATTGATGAGGAATGAATAACCTAATGGGAGATAGCCAGGTAGCGAGACGAGCTACCAATAAATTGAGAGATTTATACGTGAGAGAGGTTAGTATCCAACTTAGCCAAAGTCTCTCAACTATTAGGTTGGTTGTAGTTGATGATTTAGTCGACTGAAAGTGTTTTGTAGTTGGTTGAGTCAATTAAGTAGTAATTAACCGGCTAATAAAATAGTTGTGTTTGCTGCTGTAGTATAGATAGTCAGCTTTCAATTGACTTAAGTTAATCAACCAACAAAAAGAATATTTGTATTTGTGATTAAGTAGATTGGACAGGTGATTGATGGCGAGTTTTACTCAACTGATTTAAGGTTAAATCTTCGTGTCAACCTATTTGATTCAATACACTATAAGGCTCCGTTTGGTAGGAATGATAGGATTAGAATTTGGTTGATTAGGATAGGATTGAGAATAGGATTAATAATCATTCCCCATGTCTAGGGATTGTGAATCCCACTCCTAATCAACCCTAATCCTATCTTTAATCAATCCTACCAAACGACATATTAATAACTTTTTAAAAACATAATCTTAATCTTATCATCCCTACCAAACGGAGCCTAAGAGTTCATACAATAGTGTGAAAGGTTAGATAATTAGATTTTAATGCAGAAGCAACAAAGAAAGCCCGGTTGAAAAGAATACCCTTATGTTACTAAGAGCTTCCCGTTATACAGTTTAGATTACACAAATTATTTTCTAACATTAAATTGAAAAAAAAATCAATTAAACTCTAATTAATTAATCTCTGGTAAAAAATTTGACCTCCTTTCAAGAGTATTTATTATGTTAGAAAGTTTGCTTAGAGGATGCCCTTTGTCATTAAGATCCCCATGGTCATACAATATAGAGTTTATCCTCTACAAGGTGTACAATCCTTCATATCCATATACATTCACCACACACACATTTCATCAAACACAAACAAGCCACATCACAATAGAATAAGCCATAAACTGAATTTGTCAAATGCAAATACTATGACTAACAATTTCTTCTCAATAGTGACATAGTTTACTTGTGCATCATCAAGTGTCTTACTTGAATAGTGTATGACATTTAACTTCTTGTATTTCCTTTATCCTAACACTGCCCCCACTGTAAAATCAATAGTATCACACATAATTTTAAAAGGTAGATTCTAATCTGCAACTTGCATATCTGAGATGTCACCAAAACTCTCTTTATTCTATGAAAAATCTAAGAACTTAGCATTGAAAATCATATTAAACCGCTGTGTTAGTGTTGTGCTATTCTTTGTTGTTTCTATTCTTTGTTGTTGCTATTATTGCCACTCTAACTTGCCACACATATTGGTAACGATTGTTGCTTTTGTATCATTTTATCCCAACAAATCCTCCATAACCTTTTTTCCTCTTTTAAATAGAATAGCCTCGTAGTTGCTACCTCAACTCGTTGAAATTCCTTTCGAGCAAATAGGAAGATCATACCTTAGAACGGCCATTGTCGAGGTTACTCTAAGCTTGCTTAAAGTCCATTATGAACTCTCATAGAGAATAATTCGAAGAAAACTACTCTTAAGTGTATCATTCATTTTCTTGATGTCCTTGCATGATTCAACTTGAAGAGCTTGAAGCTCTTCTAAACCTTTCAAAATTCTATCTACCGCAGACGATGATTGTGTTTCCATAGCATCTACATAATTATCTTGTCCCTTATTGAAGCTAAAAGAAAATTAAGGATCTGTCGAGTCAGAGTCATATGTGTGTGAATTTGATGAGATCATTTCATCTATTTTAGGAAAGTTTGTGTCGATCCTCACCTCTTAAATCCCCCTTCGAGGATAATGCTTACCTCAATTTAGCCAATGTGAGAGCTACTCACAAAGGCAAAGACAATGATCACTTGAGTGACAAGTTCTATATCCCTCACTACCATGATCTCTTAGATGTAGAAGTCGCTCATTGAGGCTGCAAAAAATCCAGTAGTCGTAACGTATATGTAAGAAGAAGACAATTCTACTCGCGGCACATCAGAAAGAAGCTGAGAATGCTCGTAGGTAATACCCACAAGCGGAGGGATGAGGAAGGCTTAGGCTACTCAATAGAGTATAACATGTTCAAATTGCAAGGTAAAACCACTGCATTAGTTCAACTAACTTGCTTGGCTCCCGCGTTCCACCCAACCAAAACCACCGCATTGGCTGACTCGAATGCTACACAAGACTTGTTTGATCTTCCTAGTTAACCCCACTCGTTTTATCAACTAGACTTCCGTAGCATGTTTTGTATATTCGACCCGCCTAGCTCACCCATTCCTCCATATCATCGGACTTCATTTAAAATTTGATGATATATAACTAGGAATTGATGATATACAACTACAAAATGTATAGGATGGAAAAGACATATTAGAAACGATCACACCTTCATGAATTATCCAACTAAATATTGGAATTGATGATATGTTTGATTTGTGAGTCATCCATTCTCATCCCCCTCTTACATTACTCTATCAAACCATGAAGTCTACTAGAAATATATGATACTTGGAGAATGGAATATAACAATTATATATATTTCTTACAAACAACTATTTAGAGAATGAATATAACTATGAAGACAATCAGAGTCAATATTCTAACCTCATTTTTTTAACAAAATAAATCAGTTTCTATTCCAAAAATTAATAAAAAAAAAAAAGAATAACTACTACAAATCCAATTCAGTGCAAGGGTAAACAACAAGATCAACTTTTGGCCAAAAGGAATGAATCATCAAGCAAATGGGAGTTTGTAGCCATGCTGACCCTATTTTGTTAGTTGTCACAAACAGTTACTAAAGTGTGATGTTGTGAGTTTCAGTTCAATCAAATCTGTTGCACGACAATTGTGAGGCCATTTATATTAAGTATTAATTAATAATCTATAGCATCCTTGAAATTTTAAAGCTATCATAAAAAAAAATCTATCAAAGAGTTTTAAGTTATTAAATTTAAATATATCATCCATCTATACTCTATAGGTCCACTACTTAGCAGTGTTGATAATGATATGTGACAAAACATACATGCCATTTCAGTATCAGCCATGCCCAATGTCATCAAATTGAACAGCACTAGAGTTTCATTGTTTTTTCCCATTTCGATTGTTGACATAGCAAATGATCTAGTGTTCCACCACATCATCACCACATTACCAACTTAATACTTAACAAATGGACAGAGTGCAGATGAATTATATACTTGAAACTATACAACTTCATACAGATTCTTTAAAGATCATACAAAGAAGCTGCACCTATAAACCACCATTGGCAGAACTGCTAATTCTTAAAAGGGGGATGGCATAATAAGCTACTTCCCTTAAACTCAACACAATCTTTGTGGTATCATTGTTTATGTTTAGATCAATGAGGTGTCAGTATACTTCATTATTAATATTCATACATGGAAAATGATTAAAACGATATGACTTCCAAAACACTGGTTATGGTTTTTCATGTGGAGTGAATGTGCCAACCAACATTGGCAGAGAAGAAACCCATTTGAACAGCTTATTATGGACCTGGATGATCTTGATCTATTGATGATCATTTCCTTGCACTTGTTGTAACCTCTAGTTTACATAAAATGACCAAAAATTTCTCATGTCTTGAACTTCTGTCTGATCTTTCCAACACCTTCCTTGCAATCTTCTACTATCCTCCGAGTCTGATCCCCGACAAAACAGCTGAACTCAGAGGCATTTTCCTGGACACCATCCACTGAGTATTTAGCTTTAGCAGCTAAATTTTTCCAAAGATCCAGTACCTGTGTGGAAGCAGCTAAAGCCTGTTGTTTCAAAATTGTAATTAAAGATAGAATCTTTTCGGCCACTTTCTCAATTGTAGCAGAAGATCTGAATCTTAATTCAGCTGCCATTGATTTGAGATTCTTAACCAAGCTTTCGCCTCTTTCAAACGTTGGTTCAACTGGAGACTGCTCCAATGCTGTTACAGTGAAAGCTTTATTTTGTAAACCTCCATTAACAACATCAATTAAATGCCCCTTCCAACTTATTCTAGCTTCTTCAAGTACTTTGGCATACTCCCTAACTCTTTTGGCCTCCTCCTCTGCCCAGGATCTGATGAAAATGCAACATAAATAATTTCAAACCATGCACAGAAATATATCATTTAAAGGAGAATAAAAGGAACTTTTGCTAGCAGTTGTCCCAGTCGTCAAGCCTGACAAAGCTCATAAATTGGGATGACCCTAGAAGCCTGGAACTTAATTGTTTGGGCAAACGAATTGAAACAAACTCATGACATGAACATGTATATAGTGAGGGACTGCCGGGTTGAGCATTTAGCCTTGTTAGCTTGAATCATCTCGGGGATGTGTTGCCTGTAATTTGATAGATCATATTTAATGTGTTGCAAGTGATAAGAAAGCTTTTTCTATGACTTTCCAACAAAAACTAACTCGAGAGTTTTTCTATATCAACTCTTGACACCGAGCTAGCTTTTGTCATGTTGATCTCCAGTCTAGAAGATAACATGGGGTTGATAGTCAATTTTTCATAGTTTTAGTTGCAGAGAATAATTATATCTGTACTCCTAACAGGGGCAGAATTCTATGTGCTTGAGAGAATGAAATGTAATTTTCCACTTGGGGCGTTCAGTTGAATCATCTAATGTGGTGTGGCCTTTGCTTGTATAATCAATTAGTATTATTGATATATGCATAATTTTACATGACCACATTTATTTACTAAAAAAATGTTAGCTCTCTGGTTACGGAACATCACCCCACAAACTAGGTGGCCCTGGAGTTTGTTGTGCTTAGAGACCTTGTCATAGGGAAGGCCAGCTAAGCCATGAAAAAACATGGTAGCTTCGGATTGCATTGCGCCCAACCCATTGACATCCCTTGCTAATCCCCCTCTCCCTAACTGTCCACCTCACCATCAGACATCATGGTAGTACAGTATAGTATGCTTCCTTCTCCTAGGGTGATATCATTCATACTATATGTTCAGGTAGCTTGCACTTAGTTAAGGTAGCTTTCTGCCACTTAGTCAATGATTGAGTTGGGAAACGCTCTCATACAGCTAACAAAGCTATACTATAACAATCAAATTGCTATTTTGACCATTTTGAATACCTACGAGCTATTGGAGCAAAAGGTAAAGTCGTCACCTTAGCGACCTCTCTAGGATGGCTCCACATTCTTTGGAAGGGGATAAATCATGAGGACATTTGCCCTAGTGCAGCGGCCCTTTACACATGGAGGACAAACGCCTAGCGAGACATTTTGCAGCCACTGGGAATTGACCCCAAGACCTATTGCAGCAACCCAACTACGCCAACCCATGGGGGCAAATACCTACGAGCTATTGTTCCATAAGAGGATGAAACTCTATACAGATTAATTGACACTTTATCGGAAAGGTGAAATACAATGAAAATATCACCTCTCTCCAAAGGTTAGTTAGTAGATCTACTTGCCAAATCTAGGTCCTTGAATAGAATATATTTATAATAAGCTGGATTTCCTTTATATCTTTAAACTAGCTTAAGGGAGAGTATTAGGGACCTAATTGTAGATACCACAATTTAGGATGCAAAGTGTAAGTTACAATAATGAATACAAGTATAGGGAGGGAGGGCCACTCATGAATTCAAATAGCAACCGAATGTCTGAATTCAAATTGACTTTCCTGCTGGATTTTTTTTCTCATAGGTGTGTGCAGTAGTTAAATTTTACTGAAAATTATATATTACATGCCAAGGAACCTTAATTAAAAGTACAAAGTCCTCTCAAAGACTAAACTAATGGTTTTTCTATAAACCGCATATTCTAGTACCTAGGTTCTTTGCATTCCACAAATTATTCATAGATACATCAAGTATATAAATAATGAATTGAGAATTCTCAATCATTGAAACAATTACAAGGAAGAAAGGTTAGCCATAACCCACAAATATTATCAACAAAAAATGTTCGTATTAATCTTGATTCTCAAGTACTAGAAACCTTTGCAACATACTACCACATGTAAATGGGAAAATGAGATTGACTTTCTATGATGAGATATGGGTGTAGCTGATATACGCCCCATATGGAGCTAAAAAAAGGATCCATTTTTTTATACATCTTTAGCAACCTACATGAGATTCTTTAGCCTTTTAAGATTATCAGCAATGTTTTAGGACAAGTGCTTTGGTTCAATTAAATTCTTAGTTTGCAAAGCCTCATTAGTAACGTGCTAGAAAGCATTACATAGGTTATGTAGCAAGACAAAATATCTTTAGAGAACCACAGAGAAGAGAATAGAGTATTAAAGTACCTTGCTAAGTGCATAGCTTTCCTCTCAACTTCCAGCTCATATTGCAACTGAGCAATAACATGATTTTGGCTTTCTGCCTCTTGTCTAAGTTTGTTGATCTTATCCCTCTCAAAAGATATCTCCAGCTTGTTACTCATGAGACTCTGTAATTGCTCTTCCAACTCATGCCTTAACCTGGAAAGGACTTCCATTTCAGATTCAACAGCAGCATGCTCCTTGATTTGAGAATTATGTTCATCCTCCCTTTCAGTCTTTAATCTATCTAATTCAACCTTCACTTCTTCTGCTAATATCTCTAAAGCCTTTGCTTTCTCCTTTTCCTTGGTAAGTTCTTTCTCAAAATTTGCATTAAGATCATTTTCAAGTTGAGCTACCAAAGCAGCATGTGCATTCACAGCAGTTTCAGCCAATGATTCAGCTTGAATCCGAGCAAGCTCCTCATTGACCACCTCTGCCGCATCACCTGTTGCAAGTGCAATAGCAGCTTGTGCCTTCGTGACAGGTTTATCAGGTTGAAATAGTCTTGTGCGACCTATTCATTAATCAAGTAGGGCAGTTAATTTCTGGCAACCTAGTATATTATATATAAACAGAAAACCAGGCAAATTTTACCAAATGCAAGAGCAGAAATTCCTTGCTCGCCAGAAGATAGATCAGCCACCAAAGCTGGCCAAGCATCTGGATTAATCTTATGAATATCTATATAACCAGAGCATTGGTATAGGTCCTGATCATAAAAAGATATCATGAGAGTGTAAAGAACTGATGCTTAATCTCCAAACAAGGCCAAGAATAAGTGACCTAAGGACTTTTTTGCTTTACATTTTGGTCAACTTGTGGAAGTTGCCTTCTTTCAACAGCCATCTTCCAGCTTATGAGATCTAGACGTGACACAGGCCTAATATGGAACGTGTTTGATCAAAAGGTGTCACGGATGCTAGCTGCAAAAGGAAAAATAAAGACATGAGGAGACATGTTACCCTTCAGGCAAGAAAAGAACAGAATCTTGCTGATTGCTGGAGTGACCCAAATCCATCAAAGAAAGCTTGCTAGAGATTAGCCCAGCCTCTGCCAAGCCTGTCCCAAGAAACAAGGCATAAAGGAGAGGATATGAGACTGATGAACCATACAAGTCGCATCATGTTATAATTAGTTGCTCATGCTCTAAAATTCATACCTTGAATATAAGGAAAATCTGGGTCTTCTTGTGTAACATCATCAAATGCAAGTTCAGTTATGTTCTCTATGTACATAGCTGGATAAATCTTTGAAAGTGTAGTCCTGTTTTAGGAAAATCAGGAACTTAATATACATACTGCAGCATGACTCCCTATGAATATTACATTTTAGATTTTAAAAAAAAAAACCAAAGGATAACATCTAAATAATCTTATCTAAGAAGTAAGCTGGACCTATTTGGTTTTCAAGTATATTGAATAAAGTTCTGGTTTCAGTTTCACTAGCCATCAATATAGATGTTAACACTTGTGTACATGAGATTATTAAGAAAATAAAACAGGCTTAGAAACCCTAAAAACTAAGGCCGCATTTGGTTTGTAAATTTTCTATTTTCATTTTCTGAGAAAATAAAAAACATTGTCTGGTTGACAATTTCCACATTTGTTTTCTAGAAAAGGAGATATCATTTTATGGGAAAATAGAGAATGTCTAAAAGTCATTTTCTAAGAAATGGAAATACGCGCGTTTTTTAAAAAATAAAAATAGAAACCAAACACTCTCTGAGTAACTCAAACAAAGCAAACCAGCAAGCTATTAGCAACTCAACCTCCAAACCAAATTAAAATTGGAAAGGATTTAATATCCAGTGAAAAAGTGAATAGAAGGGTCCAAATAGGTGACATCATTAATCGTACAGATTGTGACCCATGCATTTTGATCACTTTCTAAAAAAAAGGATTAGTCAGATACACAGAAATAAACAGCAAAGCCTGATGTAGGTTAGTTGGAAAACAACTGAATTATACCTGGAAAGATTACTGCTGGCAATAACTAACCAACGAGCATACTCACGACGAGTACATACAGCTTCTGGCTGAACATCAGCCTCAATAACCTACAATATTCAACTGAGTGTGATAGATAACTATGGTAGTCCTATAAGAGAGAACAGATATGCACATACTAAAAAATTTCAGCTTTTCTACAGTGATAAATGGAAAACTTATCTTGTTTTGTCCCAAGCAAGATTAACATATAAATAACTAAATAAAAGTTCCTGACACTTGACCATTTACGCCAATATAACATTATCCTTCAAGAAATTATAAACACGTGATTTAGGATAATTGCAAAATCAAAGTCTTATAGAAGAGAATGATGATAAATATAGTGAAGAAATCTACACAGGTCTGTTTGCACGAGGCTTTCTTTCTTCATCAGATCAAGAATCGCACTCGCTCCTCAGCCCACATCTACCCATAAATTATTCAACTCATGCTTGTTCTCTTCCTTACACATGCTTGCATGATACCTAGAGTTCCTTGATCCGGTTGAGACAAATATGCCTACATGTTTCACCACCTTTGCCTGCCCTTACCAAATCCGGAGTCGATGTCCACCAAAGCGTGGTCCTTCAACTTCAAATAATGGCCATTGGCAGCAATCCCTTGTCTTAATACTGCTACAGATATAACACCTCCTTGACTTTGTTTCTGCTACTGTATTTTGTCGGCAACTCCTGTCATTCATTGATTTCCCAGTGGTCCTGTGTTGAAATGCCAGTTCTTCAATTACATCAAAGTCCTTTCCTACCACTCCCCTCCCAACTTTTCTGAGCTCCATGACCACCACCTTAAAGATTAAATTGGGAAAATTTTGTCTCCTGTGTTGCTCTATCAAAGTCAACTAAAATACCTAACATCAAAGTTGCTCATTCCTGAATCAGACAGTAATTTGGGGGAGGATAATCGCTCGAATACATGTCCTACTTTGGGAGGCGATTGACCTAGTCTTCTAAGCTCATTGAGATCTGGACACAAGCATGAGATCTGTATACTTTGATTATTTGATATTTCTTGTGCTTATGAGGGAATTGGGAATCAACCAAGTTAGGCAAGAATTGAAGTGTTGATCCGGTTTCAATTTGAAAATTCAAACACAACCAGCAAACAAACTAATGTATCATCTAAGAATCTGCAAGTGTCAATCTAATTTCATTTGAAAATTTGAACACGACCAGGAAACAAACTAATGCTAAATTGTGTAAATAATTAGCAAGTGTTAATCTGATTTCAGTTGAAAAATCAAACACAACTAGGAATCTAAGTAAATAGATGAGGATTTGATTGGCTATCTGAAATAAAGGAGATTTGGAAGAATTGTGTTGAAAGCTCAGTAATTGAACCATTCCAACTCAAATTTTCCAAACCTTCAACGAGTAGTGTCGCAAACAATGGAGAGAAAGGAGTGTCAGTGCTTTTTGATCCTACTAGCTGGCAAGTGTAAGTCTATTGTTTAATGGAACACAAGAAAACAAAGTTTTGAAGAAGGAGAGGTTAAGTCAAGAAACTATCAACTATTAACAATAATAAAGTTTTATTAACATTATTTAAGTTATACGATTATCAATCATATTTGATTAGTATCAATGCTAATTTTTATTGCTAATATAATTGTTATTATTTATTTATCTTGTTGTAATGATATTACTTATATATAACAACAACCAAATTTTATCCTACTATGCTATGGATCCTCCTAGCCATTGGATTCTATCCCTTACTATATCATCATTTATATTTAAATAAATTTTATCATGTTTTATCATTGTTAACCAAATCTTTTTAAATTTTTCTCGTTAATGTGTGTATTTGTCATAATTTCACCTCGTGCCTGGAACATTTATTGGTCATTTAAGTACATATTCGTACCACCAAATAAAGAATGATATTACTTATACAATTTAGTTATTATCAATAATTTTAATTTTATATCATAATACTTATAATGGTTGATATTAATTGATTCTAAATACCTAATTATCCAAAAATTTGGTGTTATTGCTCCTAAATATTTTCTTTACCAATTCCAAAGAAATGAATACATTTGATAACTCGGTTTTTGGAAAATCCTAAATTTTTTACCACCATCTTTAAGTGATCCTAGTATTAAATATATTTGTAACAATATGGGATTTTATATATTATTAAACCACTTTGGTAGGAAATGTTGGGAATCAATTTGTAACTTCTAAATGCCTACATGTAAATATACAAATCAAGATTTGAAATCTCAAGCTTTACAATTTTCATACCATGCCAGAGGACCAACATATGATAATGACAGATAGGAGATGGACAGAGAATAGAGATATTAATTTTATTTTTATTTTTTTTTTTATTTTTTTTACCAATTCCAATAACAACAACCAAACTTTATCCCACTAGGTGAGGTTAACTATATGGATCTTTTTACGTCATTGAACTCTATCTCATATTATATCATCATTTATACTTAAATAAATTTTATCTTGTTATATTGTTGTTAACCAAGTCTTTTTTAGTCTTTCTCTTCCTTGTTTAATATGTGTATTTGTCATAGTTTCACATCGCCTAACTAGAGCATTTATTGGTCATCTAAGTATATGCCCGTACCATCTTAAATGTGTCTTTCGAAGTTTTCCCTCAATAGATGCAACTCCGACTTTCTCTCTAATGTTTTCATTTCTTATTCTGTCCATCCTCGTATGTCCATACATCCACCTTAACACCCCAACATCTCTGCAACTCTCATTTTCTGCTCATGTGCTTGAGTCAAACCCCAACATCTCTACAACTCTAATTTTCTGCTCATGTGCTTGAGTCACACCCCAACATTCAATTCCATATAACATAACAGGTTTAACTGCGATTTTGTAAAATTTTCCTTTTAAGTTTTAGAGATACTTTACGGTCACATAAAACACCCAATGCTCTTCTCCATTTCAACTATCCTGTTTGTATTATATGTACTCCATCGTTTTGCAAAAATGAACTTCAATATTTAAAGCTCTTGGTTCCGGACAACTCATCATCTTACATCTAATAGTACTAAATTTAAATTCTATATATCGTGTCTTTATTCTACTAAGCCTAAAACCTTTTCCTTCTAATGTTTCTCTCAAAATTCTAATTTAGCATTTACTCCTTCACGTGTTTCATCTACCAAAACAATATCATCTGCAAACAACATGCACCACGGTACTATGTCTTGAATGTGTGTAGTGAGTTCGTCCATAATTAGTGTAGACTTAGAGCTAATCTTTAATGTAACCTTATCTTTATTAAAAATAATTCAGTTATTCCGCCTAAAGTGTTTACTCTGGTAGTTACATCCTCATACATATCCTTAATTAGTTCAATATATGTTACGCTAACACTTCTCTTTTTTAAAATTCTCCATATAATTTCTCTTGGAACTCTATCATAAGCTTTTTCTAAATCAATGAATATCATATGTATTTTGTTTTTGGTGTCGATATTTTTCAATTAGTTATCTGAGAAGATGAATAACTTCTATTGTCGACCTTCCCGACATAAACCCAAATTGATTTTCGATCACCATGGTATTCTTCCTTAATCTTTTTTCTATTACTTTCTCCCAAAGTTTCATGATATGACTCATTAGTTTAATACCTCTATAGTTTGCACAATTTTATATATCTCCCTTATTCTTATATAAGGAAACTAAAGTACTTATCCTCCCTTGATCAGACTTTTTTTCATTTTCAATATCATATTCAATATTTTTTTTAAAAATAATTTATACAATTTTTTATCTTTTATTATTTTTAAATTTATTTTTTTTAATTTTTTATAATTTATTTTTAAAATTTAAATAATTTACCAATTTAAATCATTTAAATAATTTTTTTAAAAAAAAAAATTACCAATTCCAAAGAAGAATGAATATATATAATAGCAAGGTTTTTGAAAAATCCTAGATTCTTTACCATTAGCTCTTTAAGTGGTCCTAGTATTAAATATATTTATAACAATATGAGATTTTATACATTATTAAACAACTCTAAGAGGAAATATTGTGACTCTATTTGTAACTTTAAAGTGTCTACATGGAAATATAGAAATCAAGCTTTGAAATCTCAAGCACCATGCTAGGGCACCAACATATGATGTTGATGATGGATTGGAGATGGAGAGGGAGAGAGAATAGAGATGGATAAGAAAAATAAGAACAAAACTACATATCTAGGGATAATATTTATATCATTTTATACCATAATTTTTATCCCCCATTGAAAAGGTACAGTTTTGGCACCATGTTGTTTTACATTTACCATGCTTTGACATGCATGGAAGCATGACAAAATAAATTTAGATGTGTTTTATTTATTTAATACCATTTTAATTTAGATTATATATAAAAATAATAGTATAGCAATTAGATAGTCAATTGAATTAAATTTTATCTTATTATAATGTAAAGTTTCTTCATGTGTTAAAGCCTATCAAAACAAATTCAAATGTGATTTGCACAATCTAATTTTATGATATTTTCGCGAACATCTCACATTTTACATTTCTAACATCATGAACCATAGCCGACCCCACCTAGTGGAATAAGGGTTGATTGTTGTTGTCGTCGTCTATCATAATGGACCTTAGTTAAATATTCTTACACTAAAGATATGAAAAATATAATACAAGGAAAATCCATGTAGGTCCTAATCTGAGCGCATTGCTGGAGGAGATTGCACAAGTGTATCACTAGTCACCTAATCTCCTAATAAAAATTACAAATCACCATGATATCCACATGTCATACTATGGCCTACTTGGAGCCAATACCACACCTAACTGTAAAATTGCCCAGCTATGAACTTTAGTACATAGAATGTAATTGTTAAGATGTTGCATTTTCATGCGGCAAGTATATTTATATAAAATCAATGGCAGCAAGGAGGTTAAAAGGGATTCTTCCGCTTAAAAATTAACAAGAGTTGTTGCATAATTGAAACCTGAAAGTTTCTTAGATAGACTGGTAGCAAAAAAATAGTCTACTTTCAGTAGATGTTATTGTTTAGAATGTCCATGTGCATGTATGTGTCTGACTATATTAGGTTTGCAGGATTCTAGCATAGTTTACTTTTTTTCATCCTGTATGGAACTTGGATAGTCTAGCACATTTTCTCATAGGATCATAAGACCTTAAAGCCAAGACAATCATAAGGATCATAGATGGAAAGTAAAAAAAACTTCATGGCGTGTTGAGATCCTATCATGAAAAGTAAAGAGTTAAAGTATCCTTACAATACTTAAATACAGTATTTTTCAACAAATAGACCAATGTTGTCATTAGGACATAGAATTTCTAACTAATTCAATAAATAGCAACAGAAATAAAAAAAAAAACTAGTTATTACCTTTAGAAATTGCAATGCTGCTAAAGCTTGCCCCTGAACCTGATCAACTAATGGAGGAACCAAAACTTTTCCAATGGGTATTTGGTGAGTTGCAGATATGTGACACGGAGCAGGTATTCCAGAATGAGAAGATTGTTTATTAAGTGGTGAATCAGGAGATAAGGTTCCATTTTGATTTACAGATTTTAAATCGGATTCTATTTGACCTAGCTCTTCTAATACAGTTACAGAATGGATGGCACGTGATTGAGAATCAATTAAATCTTCTGAAGAATTAACACTATCGTTCTGAAGCAGCAGACTGTCAGTGTCACGAAAATCTAAATTGAAAGATGTTTCTGGAGAAGCATTTTCAATGGGGTTGGATGATGGCAGATCTAAAGTGAAAGATTCAGGACTGTGCATCTTGTTCTCTCCAAAAGCTTGGTCCTCTGTGAAAGACCGTGGGATCACTACCAAATCCTGGGAGCCAACTTGGCTAACTAAATTTTCCTCTGAAGCAGCGTCAAACTGGCTCTCAGATCCAACAAACTGATCAAATGGGACTTCAAAATTTGAGTTTTCTGCAGCTTTGATGCTTCCTTCATAATGATCATCTGTACAAACAATATCAGATTGAACTAAATCATCATGTGTCATAGTTCTGAGCATATTCACATCATTTCCTGTCACTGAGTTCTGAGTCTCAGATAAGGTGGCGGCATCAAAATCTTTTATAATCTCCTTACTAGGTGGAACACCAGCACCAGCAGCATTTGTAGGAAAATCAGCTGTACTGGTATTAAATCCATCAGGTAAAGGACTATCATTAATTTCTTCTACTACTTCAGTATTATCTTGATCAAATGTTCTCTCAGTAGCATCACCGTCAACTTGGGTTGATTTAGCATGTATAAATGTAGCTTCAGTGTCAACATCTCCATTATGTAAAACATCCAATCTGCTCTTTGTTGCTTCTCCACTAATTTCTGGGAGGAAGTCCTGGATAACACTTAATATTAGTGTTTACAGATTTACTATGTTTTCTTTATGAACTAAAGCCACATTATTGTAGAACTGTCTTACTCGATCAACATTCTCATCGACATCACTGGATATGAAGCTTTCCTGATCTGTTGTTACTGGTTCCATCTCTCGGTTGACTCCTGTTGAAACTCTAATCAAAGCATGCACTTTGATTGGCTATATGTGTTTGCAAAAATACTATATGGTTCTCGAATAGCTGAAAGTATTTGACAAATTCTTAAATGCATAACGTTCAAGTAACAATAGCTGTCTCACAACTAAAGAGAGGTTACCAAATTTTTAAGGTGTCTATTCTAAATGAAAAATAATGTTAGAAACATAAGTTGTTTTGATCAATTGAACATACCATGTGCACGCTTACTATAAATTGATAGTGCTGCAAATGTAACTCCAGCAACAAAAAGTAGTCCAGCAAGTGCAGCTCCTAGCATACCTGGAAGTGCACTTCTACAAGTGTTTCAACAGACTCAAAATTGATAAGAAAATGTAGAATAGTTCTAATACAATCTCAATAGCAGGAAACAATCAGTTTGATTAAGAACTTTAAAAACCAAATGCTATAGTTTTTTTGTTGGCTATCAACAACCCAGTTCTATTCTGAAAATATTTTGCCTAGTTCAATTACACAAAATCAAGATCATCTTCATATGATTTGGTAGATTAAAGGAAGACATATCATGTTAGATTAGGCAGAATTTGTTTACCAGGGAAATCAAGATTATCAACATATTCTTTTTCTTATTGGTGCTAGCAAGTTATTTACCCATGAGAAAGGTGACTTCATCAGAATAAACTAAATATTTCCTCATAATCACTTTTTGAGAAAAATCAACAAAGAATTGCAAGCATATGTGAAAAGACAATAAATTACTGCACAAGCTGTTCCAACAATTGTTATACAGAATTCCTTAAAATTGAGAGGCTCCATCATAACTAAGAACACACCCCTACACTAGCACTTGTGATTTCTATTTTTTTTTTTTTCATGCCTTTTCTTTTGAACTAATATTATAGGACAAAAATCAAAAGTGTGACCCTTCATTACAGAATTGCCATGAGGGCATCCCTTTTATTTTATGGATCAAGCGGGTGTCTCAAGATGTCTCACCCAGTATTTTCTTCCAAATTTATACTTCAAAGCTCGCTGCACCTTTACTCGGCCACCTAAAAATAGTAGAACGATCATCTAGCCAAGAAAATGCGTGCCTCTAAGCAAACTCATGTAGCAATTTTAAGTGCAGTTTTGGTAAAAAATGCTACATTAAGTTGTAAATTTTAAAAATATATATACCAAAAAATCTGTACAAAAAAAAAAGAAAAATGATATGAATTCTACCATAAAGTTTTTAAAGCTGTTACATTGTTTTAAAATTTAAAAAATAATAATAATAAAAAATGTATTCCTTTTCCATTCTAAACCAATTTAGGGTCATGTAGAACGTAGAAGTTTTGTTCAACAGTGCTACTCTTCTATGCATTCTCCAAATGTAATAGTCATGTGCATTCTTTTCCAATTTTAACTAATTCTTTAAATTCACAAACATCTACTCCTGTGTTCCATGTACCCTCTAGGGCCATTATATGCCTTGGTTCTCCAATTTTAGAACAGTTTAAAACCAATTGGTCTTAAATTTCTCTAAATTGAAAAAGGATCCTCTTATGTGTTCCCTAAAACCTCTAGAGTCGCTATATATCTTCCTTTTCTAAGGGTAATTTCGGTTCATATAGAAGTGCTACATGCACCCAGAGCGATTAAATTCATAAACAAGCACTTTTACATGTTCCCTAGATCCTCTAAAGTCACTATATGTCTTCCTTTTCCAATTTAAATAAGTTCAAAGATATATATCAGGTATCTTCAAAATTGTTACATGGAGCTAAACTGCTCTAAAATCACAAGCATAAACTCCTATGTGTTCCATAGACCCTCTAAATTTGCTATAAGTCTTCCTTTTATAATTTAGACCAGTTTAAGACTATGTAGTAGTTTTAAGACTATGTAGACTTAACATCTCTAACTCATAAACAATCACTATATGTATTCCTTTTCCAATTATCAGGTTTGTTCAAAATTGTTGTTACATGGAGCTAAACTGCTCTAAAATCACAAGCATACACTCCTATGCATTCCAAAGACCTTCTAAATTTGCTATATGTTTTATTTTTATAATTTAGATCAGTTTAAGACTTAGTAGTTTTGAACAAAATGTTATACGGACTTAACATCTCTAAATTCATAAACAAGCACCCCTATGCATTCCCTAAACGTTATATATTCTGAATTCATTATATTCATTTCTTTGTAAATTTAGACCAATTTAATTGCACATAAAACTTTTGAACAAAATTGGCTGAAAAGACCTAAATTACTCTAAATTTGCAAACAAGTACTATTGTGCATTCCTTATACCCTTTGGAGTCATTATATGCGTTCTTTTTATATTTGGAACATTTAGATCCATGTAGTAGTTTTGGACAATATTGGTACATAGACCTAAATTGCTCTAAATTTAGAAACAATCCCTAGACCCTCTGAATTTTCTATATGCCTTCTTTAAATTCATAAACAAACACTTTATGAGTCTGTATGTATTCTCTGAGTCCTATAAAAGTGCAAAATTCATTACTCTTCATATTTATACAATTTTACGAAAACTACTGCCTAGACGTAAAAGGGTTATATTTCACATAAATTAAAGTTATAGAGTTAAAAAATTTCCCATTGCATATATATTGAAATTACAGAGTTACAATTTTCCTCCTTCCACATATATCAAAGTTATAAAGTTTTAATTTTCTCCTTACACATATATCAAAGTATAATTTTTTTATGCACATATATCATATAATTACAATTTTCTACTTTACACATAAATAAAAGTTGCAAAACTACACTTTTCCTCTCTATCATTATTATTCTACAATCAAGTGATTATTCGACAATAAACCATAACTTCACCTAATTGACAACTTGCGGAAGAAACTACACTTGGACAACTTATTTTTAGTAAATGATAGTCATGTTAATGGTGTAGTCGAGAGTGCATAGTATGTAAACGGAACTCTAAAACCCAGCCTTGTGAGACTTACTAAGTCATTTGAAGAGGTGAAGCATCTTGCTTCACAATCCCACCTCCAAAAACTAAAAGGCATTTCACTTTAATTTATTTCTATAACTGTGTTAAGCACAACACTTCTAGAGCCATCATGGGAAATCTTGTCTATATAGAACAGAAAGACATCTAACCCTGCAGAACTAACACATTAAATTTTCATAGTATGTATAATAAGAAAAGGATCATATATTTAAAACTTGGGACAATTTAGGGTCATATAGCAATTTTGTTCAAAACTACTAGATAGACCTAATCTTCTCCAAATTCACAAACATGCACTCTTATGCATTATATTGTAGAAAAGAACTTTTGAACGAACAAAGGATTTCAAATATATACATGAAAAAAGAGAAGAAATAAAAATAAAAATAGCTAAAGAAAAATGTCAGTATAAATCGGAAAAAAAGGAGAGACTTCTGCCAATGATAGAGAGCCAAAGTGGCATTTGTTGGTTCGACGAAATTTCTAACCTAGCATAACTTCACCAACACTCTTATGCATTCTCCGGACCCAATGGAGAAGAAACATGAGTGTCGAGATCTGCTTATTTTGATATTTCTTCAAGATTTATATGGTAAAAAATTTTCTTTGAATGAACAAAGGCTTCAAAATGTATACATGAAAATGGAGAAGAAATTTAAAAAAAAAACTGAAGAAAACCTACAGTGTAGATAGATTAGAGAAAAAAGGAGAGAGGTCTGCCAATGACAAAGAGACAAAGCAACATTTGCTAGTTCGGTGGAATTAAAGGGTTGCAGTAATATTAGGGTGTCCTTTGATGAATTGAGCAGGATATAGATCGGAAGACAACTTATTCGATTTTATTTGGCCAAGCAAATGAGGGTTGGCAATTTACATAAAGTGGGGCATCCTAGGGCGTTCGTATGATGATAAATCAAAAAGGCACCTTTTTTTTAGTTGGAACAAGGTATCCATCTTACGCCGACTAATCCGAGTGACCGGTCTGGCCCCACATAAGTTTCCCACTAGTCATCAGGATAAATTGGGAAATGCTCGCAGCGGATGGCCCATCAACCTAGCATTCTTAGGTCAACCGTCCATTAAGGAAAATTCATCCTTGAATTCGCCGAAGCTGAGACTCGATTCTTACATACCTAGTAAACTAAAAAGGCACCCCTTGATGATTCTATTAAAATGGAGCTTCCTTTTGATGTTTGCCTAATATTATAACCTCAATTTTTTTTTCCATGTCCCCTCCATTTATGTTGATTACTAGAAGAAACACATGTTGATTTTTTTTCATTTCTCACTAATTGTCATTCTTAATGTACCTCTTTTTTAAATTACATATGTGGGATCGTATCTGATCTTCAATTGACTAATGTCGTTAATTAATATTTTAAACCGAAATAAGAAAATAAGGGTCAACAAGTAACCAATTAAGTGAGAATTCATCAAAAAAATTCAAAGCAAAAAATGTGTTTCCAAAAGCTAAGAGGCATGATTAAATACATTCCTTACTATGTGAGTAGTACATGTCTAGAACTTAGCTTCAGCTATGCCAGTAACAAGTTCCATAAAAGAAATTGTCCATCAACTGATTCATATTTAACCAAAAGTCCTTATGTTCTAAAGCATGAAAGAAAATAAGTAATGTATACATGCCACATTTTACCAAAACGAGGTTGACATTTATGTGGTTCCTATTCAAGGGGGCAAAGAGGCAAAAAGAAGATTTTTGAGGGATAGAAAGGAAGAGAGAGGGAGGAATTTCCTTTGTCTCATAAGGAGAGGAACAAAATTTAACCCTTTAATTTTGTCATTAAAATTCCTAAGACACGTAGGGTTTAACCTATCTTTGCAATACTTTTCCTTTCTCTCCTCTGGAACACCGAAAGTGGAGAAAAGAGATCCAAATTTCCCTTTTCTCTTTAATTAGTTGTTACAATTCCACTAAAGTAGAAAAGCGAAATGATTCCATTCCCCCTAATGGGAAAAACAAGTTCACAGATCCCAAATGCCTCATGGGAAAGTGTAAACTCCACTCCCTACGAAGACGATCCCATAGCATCTCACACGAGTATGAATTTGTTTACGAAAAACAGCTCACCTTCCAATTTCTCCTTTCCCGAGGAGGCACTCCCACCGTTCCCTGCAGCGGACCAACCAGCGAAGTAATCCGGCGACCCACCGTCAGAGCCACTCCAAGCTCCCCGATTCCTTTGGCCCCCGGAAGCAGCCGCAGACCGAAGGCGACGGCCAAACGGAGGGAACCGCGTACGGAGGAGGAGGAAGAGGCGCGGCGGGGTTCGGCATCTGAGGTTGACCTTCAGATGTAGAGCATTGGGGGACGTAGGGCGGCACAGCAACGGCATGATCGAGCGCGGGACGAGGATTCCTAGGGTTTCCGATTGGGAAGCGTAGCAGCGGAAAGGTCGAGGAGGAGAATAAGAGGAAGAGGAAGAGGAAGAGGAAGGCGAATGGGAATGGTCAGAAAAGGATAGGCGAGATCGCGAGTGGTTGTAACGGCACCCGGGCTACGGCGGCAGTAGCAGCAGTCAGCCGAGAAACAGCGACATATGCCAACTGCCAGCCACACACGGTTTTCCCGTATATACCTAGAACTCTTAATTCGCATTTATTTCGGCAACTTACTTGACCCGTTTCATTATTATTCGTTTCTTTAGTAAATGGCACCTACACTACACCTGTAGAGATTTTTTTTTTTTCTTTCATAATACCTTATGCTTTCGTGATGGTTGTTAGTACTAGATAAAGTTGGTATTATAGGAGATAAAGTAAGAAAAAAGTTTTTTTTATTGGTCAATTATAGTTTTTTATTTATCTTTTTATAGATGGTTGTGAGGCTAATAGGCTATTGGGATGACGAATTCTACCTTTATTATTATTGTAGAGAATTTTTTTTTTTTTAAATAGAACGTGTATCTATGGAATGTTGGGGTTCTGGACTGCCCTTCACGAGCGTTTCCCCATTTATCCTTAGCGGTTAGTGAAAAATTTATGTGGGATTGGATCGAACGTCTCAAGTTTAATGTTATTTGGTTCATCATTTTTTATCATTATTCATTTCACATACTCAAATTTTAAAATGCAATAGTGTGGCATGTTTTTGAAATACCTCTACTTTTGGTGGTAAAAGACGAATACGTTCGCCCTCAGTGCCCCCGCCAATTCATCTTAGGACCAACACGGAGGAGGTAAATCACGGACGACTATAGCATTTGAAATAATGATAACACATAAGGAAAATATTTACCTCGGCTTTACCAAAATTCAAAATACCTCCACTTTTGCTCTTTAGATTCATGGACTAATTTAATTCAAAATTAATAAAATTATAGAACTTTAAATTACTTCACACCAAAACTAATGTACTTTGGAAAGCATCATTAATATATTTATGCTCAGATCTAAATTTGATAATTGACGGTATAATAAATTTGATAATTGATGGTATAAATTGTGATTAGTAAATTAAATTGAGAGAATATTTTTAATTTTTTACTCTATATATTCAAAAATTAACCATTCATAATTTACACTATCTAATTCAAATATGAGAGCATACATACATTAAGGAGATTTTTAAGAGTATTGATTTTGATTTGAATTGATTCGGAGTTCTCTAGATATATTAACCAGCTTCGTCATTCAAAAATTCAAAAGTTTAATATTTTTCGAATCAAGGAGTCTTAGAAACTCTTGTTAGTGAGTATCATTATCCTAAGTTTTATAATAAGCTTATTATAAATTCTATCGAGCCTTTACATCGAATTCATATATGAAAGCATACATACATTAAGGAGACTTTTGGGAATACATTGATTTTAATTTTAAGAAATTTAGAATTCTTTTAAGTCTATAAGTCAGACGAAACTGATTGATGGACTTGGAGAAAAAGAGAAGGGATATTTCAAGAATATGTTACGTGATTTGAGTATTTTAAAACTTAGAAATGTGAAATAGGTAATAACGAAATTTTATTTTAGAATATGCTACGTGAATTTGGGTATTATAAATCTATTTATTTGTTTAAGTTTTTTTAATTTGGTTTTAAAAGGATTTAAAGTAAGTTCATCTCATTTTTATGCTCATCAAATGTGTAAAAGCTTGATAGAGTGCATATATAGCTTAAAAAGTTCATAATTCAACTAGATCAAATTGGAAGATTGTTGGATCAAGAGGTCAAGTTCAACAAAGAGTTTGAGAAATTGTTCATAATTCACGACTTAACGGTGACAATTTGTGTTCACGTCTTCAAACTGATTGTTCGTTTGATGCTTGAAAGTCAAAATTGTGAATTCGCTCGTAGTTGATGTTTTAGCTTGATTTCAAGTTAAGTCAAGATCTTAAAGCAAATTTAATCAACTAAAAGTCATTATTAATTAATTAAAGTATTGAGTAAACTTAAGAGTAGATTATAAACATTTTGTTCTAAAATAGATTCTATTTTAGTTCTAGTTAACTAGAGGAAGGACTTATTCAACTAAAGTTATTGAGTCGGATAGGTAGTTGATTGTTCAAAATAGAAGCTTTTGTTGGGATTGTATCAACTAGAGAGATCTTCAGTTGATTGGAATGTTATACATTGGAAGATATGCTTGTTATCATCATAATTAGAGTCGACTGAAAACCATTTGAGTTAATGGAAAGATTTGAGTATTTGATTAGAGAGATTCTTAGTCGATTGGCACCAAACTGGTTAGTGAAAAAAACTTGCTATCTTAGCCATTTGTAGGTGACTAAACTTGGTTTTAGTTAGCAAGACTTACAACTAGTTATTGGTAGATAAAATTTCCATATCTATATATGTTTCATTTGATTGAAGAAGATTTGAATCAACCGAAATTGAGAACAAAAAAGTCATTTGAGCTACTACGAGGAACGTCAAAGTAGAACGACAATTATTGTAAAATTCTTTGATTCACTCTGTCCCCAAGCATTTCCAACACCTCAAGGAGCTTAAAATGAACTAGAATTTAGGATTTAAGGTTAATATTTATGACCTAGGGAGAAAATCCATAAGCTAAATAATCGAGCATGGCTAATAAAAGCATAGATCCCATCTCATCGAGAGCAGTCAAGTATGAAGACTTGGTTTGATATTTATAGTTGACTAAGATTGGATTGCTACCAAATGACTTATAACTAGGCTTGTGCCCTTCGAGATGGGTCATTAGAAGGCATGACCTAAATAAGTTGGACCATCATGAGGTAAGGCCCCCTCGGAGTTCTTGTTGTGTTGGTATGCCGGGAGACTAGCTGGCAACTATACAAATTTGAAGCCTAATCATGTTTGATAGCGTGCATTTGATCTAACACATTTGATCATGTCTGAGAACAGGAACGGTTGACTCATCAATGAAGGGTTGTTCGTATTGGCTATCTAACAACTTACATGGTTTGAGGCCTACAAGGAGGAACACTCAAAGAAAGCGCATTAGAATGATGGTCGAGAGGATCCGGTCACAGCCACTCTAACGCTCAAGTTAGCTCTCTATGGGAGGAAAATAGTTGTTGGAAATTAGGGTTTGGATGTTGTGTGTGCATGTCATGTTCCATAAAGTTCACCAACCGTTTATAGGGACAGGGGTGGCTTCGTCACATCCTCCGCGTAATCCATAGGCGTTACCACGTTCTTCATGTTACTCACAAACGTTATCAAGTTCTCCGAAATAAAGGGTCATCATTGCCCATTTATTTCATAGTAAATGTCTACATTTTTCCATCTCTTCCGCCATGATGCATGCGTGATCCTCGCTTCTCCTTGCATAGGAATCGGTGGCGGCCTAGAGTTGGGAGTCGGTGGTAGCCAGGAGTTGGGAATCAAAGTCTTCCCTTGTTGACCCTACCTGCCATTCTTGCCCATGTTGTTGACCTTCTTAGTCATGTAGCTTTCGGAGAATGCCCCTATATCAACGGTCATCAAGTAAGCTTGAATTACATTCTCCGTCGCGGATGTCTATGTTTTTCCGCCGCTTTCATCATGATGCGTGCATGATCCTTGCTTCTCCCTACATAACGGTTCATTTGAGGACCACTCGGGATCAGTGGCGACCCGGAGTCCTTAGTCGGGAGTCGATGGTAGCCGGGAGTTAAGAGTCAGGAGTCATAGTCTTCCCTTATTGGCTCTACCTGCCATCCTTTCCCAATTGTTGATCTTCTTAGCCACACGACTTTCAGAGAATACCCCTTATCAACATTCATTGAATAAGCTTGAATTACATTCTCTAGTACACTGGATTCAACTTATCAAAAACAAACCCATCTCTTAACCATTGCCATGACTTTGTTTGGTGGGTTTGAATTATCCAACTTGGGTGGAGTTGTAATCGGCATTGACTAGCAGCATTCATTCTTAGGGAAAAATTCCTACTTTTGTCCTTGAAGATACAAACGATCGAACTTGGCATTCCATGTGTTCAAGACATGGGAGGATCACTTAAGATCCAAATTGCTTTTGGGCTTCCTTTGCAATGACTATATAAGTTGTCTTATGATTCAATTAAATTAAGTTATGTGTAGTGAACTAGTGATTAATTACTTTTGGACTTTCTTTGCGATGGCTATATAATTAAGCTAAGTTGTTTCACGGAAGAAATATGCGATAAAAAAGTTATATTGCTCTTCCATTTTCAAATATTTATCTTCATCCTTTAGAGACATCTATGTTTTCATCCATTTAGCATTGCAAAATTAAAAGAAGCATTAATAGTTTTCGATTCATATATTTGTCTCCTTTAGTAGAAAAACATCAAAAAAGCTCATGAGTTCAAAGAAAAATCAATAGTTCTGTTTTAGGTCATGATGAACTAGAGCGCAGGCAGCTGCCCTACCGCATGCTCTACGGCGGCCGCTTGCTTCAGCATGGCAGCTTGGATGACATGGCTGTAGGTTCCCTTCTCCATGAACAGCCGCGCGAAGTGGTGCTTGCAATAGAGGATGCCGTTTAGTGCAGCATACGATGCGGGCGTCAAGATGCACCCTCCCACCGAGCACTTGAAGCATGTCTTGTGGTAATTCTCCCCTTCCATCATCAACTGCAAATATTACATTGTAATTAATGAGTAGATTTGATATTTGATTTGATAAGAGCTTGTTTATGTTTATTCGATATATAAAATCAACAAAATGAATAAGTTTAAATATATATATGAACCTTCTCAAAAGAGTATGTTGTCTTCTTATAGGTGACACATTTATCTTGAGTTACAAAGAATACAAATTAAACAACCTTGTGATATCAAATTTACTTACTAACCAAACAAATTTTAAAATATAAATTTTTTAAAAAATTAAACAAGTTTAATTAAGATCTCAAAAATATATAAATAAATCAAACTCAAACTCATAAAAAAAGAAATCAAATTAAGTTTTAACAATCATTTCAATAACTTAATTCATTTTAGACCATGTTTGGATTGACTTAGCTCAATTATCTTATCAAATAAGTTTGAACAACACAAAACTATATACAATTCTACGCACAAACCTTCTCCAAAGGGTACGCTATCTTCTTGCAAGTGGCACATTTATCTTGAGTTCCAGAGAACATGGATGAGTACTTGCTCGGAATCCTCTCTCCGGACCTTGTGACTGAGAATCATATCAACCTTTCAATTAGTAAACAAATTTTTCTACCTCAAAGTACATCAATGGAAGATCGATCGATCACCGGTCGGGAACTTCTTCGTGAAGGTGCCGGTCTCCATGAAGAGCTGCTCGAAGTGTGGCTTGCAGTAAAGAATACCATCCATGGAAGAGTAGTTGCACATCTGAAACACCAATTCATGGCCATTACTACAATAAGGTGAAGTGCTTGTGCATTAATTAGTATTTCATTGATGAGTTGATGGTGATCAAGTAGGTACAGAGAGAGTTCCATTGCAGTGGCTGCACCGGAAGCAGGACTTGTGGTAGATGACTCCGTCGGTGGAGAGGAAGTCGACGAAGTGGACCGTCTTCTCGCAGGCCTTGCACTTGTCCTGGGTGCCACTGAAAGTCACTGCCATTGCGATGCCAATTAGGTCACTGCCTCTCCTCCTCTCTCTCTCTCTCTCTCCCTCCGGAAAGGATAGGAATGAAGGAATTGGGAGAGAGGTGATCAGAGGTGAGAGGTGAGAGGGGAGGAGGGGAGGAAGGGGAGTTAAAAGAGAGTCGAGAGGAGGGGAGGAAGGATAGGAGTGGAAAAAGGAGGAATCGAGAGTTCGAAACCACATGACTAAGTCAAGTTTCAATCACCAACATATTGATATGAAAATTACTATTTTTAGGGTAAGACCCAACAAATTCATACACAATTTGAATGTTTAAGATTCATATTTCCATATATATTCTTGATATCATATTTGAATTTCGATATGCTATGATTGATATATATAAGTTGTATGATTTGGCACAATCATTGTTAATTATTTGTTCATTAGGTGTGTCACCCCTAAAATTATCTTCATGTAGGATATATAATAAATGATTAAGAATTAATTATCATTATTAATTAGATAATTAATTATGAGTTAATTATGTTTGTTAATAAAGAATTCAATAGATTATGAATTTATTTATTTATTTATTTAAATTAAAAAAGAAGGTAATTATGAACTTAAGAGTTAATTTGTATAATTAGAATTTGAAGGTTTAAACTAAAAACATTAATTAAAAATTTTAATTTGAGATAAATGACACCCTATGTCACTACACCAACAACATGTGACAAGCCTTGTCATTGCATTAACAACCTATGACAAGCGTTCATGAGTTAATGCCTTCCTCACAATAATAGATGATAGCACCTTTATATTAGAATATATTAATTTATATATATATATATACACATCTATATCGATTAAGTTTCAGGTGGACAATTTGACCCCGTAGCTCAGCTCCCAAATAAATTCAGGAAGTAAGGTCACTTTTGACATGGTGCTCCGACATTACTAGTTATTCAAATACCACTATATAACATGAGGGGCATCGTCATGTTAGAATAATATAGTAAAAATTAATTACATTCATTTCAGATATTCTTCACAGTTTATCCTAAAATTTAAGTAAATCACATGATTAACTTATAATTGACCACTAAATGAATAGAGGATAGGAGCAATTTTTTTTTGAGATCATATATACTTGTCGGAAATTGATCTATATTTTATTATAATAAATCTATCACCCTCTAACTAACTGTGCACCCCTGTCCCTCATGGGGACACCTTTATGTTAGAATATTGTAGTAAAAAAATAACTACGCTTAACCCAAGTACCCTTCACAGTCCGTCTCTAAATTATGTGAAGAGAAGTAAACTACGAAGTCAACTTATATGCATCCATCAAATGACTAAGGGGTGGAAGGAATTTTTCACAAAACTTTTATGTTAGAATATAAACTTAGGGGGTACTTGGTTGATGAGTTTAGGAATAAGGGAATGAAATTATAGTAAAAGATAATGTTTGGATTATGGGTTTGAGAATGATATTTTGGGAATGATTACTAGATTTATGGGAATCAATCAAACTCATATAATTTGATGAGTTTCATTTCCATTCCTATTATCATTCCACCCTACTATTAAATCCATACTCATAGTCATTGCCATCATTTAATCAAACGCCCCCTTATATCATATGGGTAACATAAAGGATGGAAGCTTATTATGGATTCATCATCTCAGTTGTTCCTTTTAAGCTAACCTCATGAATATAAAGAGAGATAAATTTAAATACACAGATGGACAATCGA
Source organism: Zingiber officinale (assembly GCF_018446385.1). Lineage (NCBI taxonomy): Eukaryota > Viridiplantae > Streptophyta > Magnoliopsida > Zingiberales > Zingiberaceae > Zingiber > Zingiber officinale. The sequence continues at coordinate 119,857,193 of NC_056003.1, forward strand.
TGTTATGTATCTAACTCTTATAAATACTAACGATTATACTGAATAGTAGGTATGAATCATAAATATACAGAATTTGCAAATCATATGTGATACGGTTGGTAATGGAGGGACCCAAAGAGGAAAGGATTAGAGGAGTCAAAAGCCAGGTGGCGATCAAAAGTCAAGAGGAGGTGGCAGTCAATAATCATGGCGACTTGGCGGTCGGAAAATCAGGTGGAGGGGGCAGTCAGAGTTCAGCATGGGGGGTAGCCAAGGGTCAGACAGACTTGTTGATCGTGAGAAAAGATGTAGGAGAATGAGAGAGAGCCAGGCGGAAGTAAATCGGGATCGGCAGAGCCGGGAGGAAGCAAATTGAGATCGGCAGAGCCAGGAGGAAGCAAATTGGGATCGGCAAAGTCAGGAGGAGGCAAAATGGGGATCGGCAGAGCCAGGAGGAAGCAAATTGGGATCGGCAAAGCCAGGAGGAGGCAAAATGGGGATCGGCAGAGCCAGGAGGAAGCAAATTGGGATCGGCCGAGCCAGGAGGAAGCAAAATGGGGATCGGCAAAGCCAGGAGGAAGCAAATTGGGATCGGCAGAGCCAGGCGGAAGTAAATCGGGATCGGCAGAGCCAGAAGGAAGCAAATTGGGATCGGCAGAGCCAGGAGGAAGCAAATTGGGATCGGCAAAGCCAGGAGAAAGCAAAATGGGGATCGGCAGAGCCAGGAGGAAGCAAATTGGGATCGGTAGAGCCAGGCGGAAGTAAATCGGGATCGGCAGAGCCAGGAGGAAGCAAATCGGGATCGGCAGAGCCAGGAGGAAGCAAATTGGGATCGGCAAAGCCAGGAGGAAGCAAAATGGGGATCGGCAAAGTCAGGAGGAAGCAAATTGGGATCGGCAGAGCCAGGCTGAAGTAAACCGGGATCGGCAGAGCCAGGCGGAAGCAAATCGGGATCGGCAGAGCCAGGAGGAAGCAAATCGGGATCGGCAGAGCCAGGAGGAAGCAAATTGAGATCGGCAGAGCTGAGTAGAGTCAGCTCGATCTACAGGTTTACGGTGGAGGGCCAGGAAATACAAAGCGCAGAGGCAGGTCACAATGGATCGGAGAAGCTAAGTAGTGTGGGTGCGGAGAATTTCAGCGGTCCTGCGAGAATAATCATTACATTCCAATAGTGCAAGCGAAGGCGGAGGTTCCTGAAATGAAAAGATGCCCTCACAACCAGTAACAGCTTGCCAGCTGTCTCTCGCTACAAGACAAAACCTATGCGCAAAGGCGGAGGTCCCTAAACAGAAAGATGCTTCCACGACAAATGGCGATACGACAAGTGTCTGGGACTAGACGACAAAGCCCAGTGTCTAACGTTTTCTGACAGGATGGCAGGTTCTACGAGGGACAAGGCATAAAAGGGGAAGAGATCCCTCGTACGCAGGTACGCGCACACACTCCCTCGTCACTTTCTTCCACAACTGTTTTTTCTTCTTCTCTCTGCTTTTTTCTGGGGAAAAAAGGACCTGACTTGAGCGTCGGAGGGCCTGATCCGGGGACTTTTTCCCTGGGTTTCGGTCTCTAACGTGAAGGGGGAGATCGTCTGAGTATGCGCAGGGTCCTGCAGCAGCGTCAGCCACCCGTGGGAGCCGAATCACCTGCGACTTCCCGTCAACAATCGGGACACCTCGACCAGCCTCCGTCCGACTCAGCCTCCGGACGGGATCAAATTTGGCGCCGTCTGTGGGAACACAACAATCTGTTCCGGAGCGTGAAGATGGAGGACTCTGGTCGCAGCTCTAGCAGGAGGATCAACGTAACCATGACCGCGGGGGAGTACGAGCTCTTCAAGGAGGTTAGAAAGCAAGCCGCCTCTGAGAAGCAAGGAACAGTTTCACGTCCCCGCCTAGCACCTGAAACGTCCAAAGAACCGGCTCCCGCCTCCGACAGGGGCTCAAAGAGGAAGCAGCAGGAAGAACTCCCTCGTACTTCATTCCGGGAGCCTCGCCGCAACTATCATCGGGTCGAACCTCGTGCGCACAGTCCAAAGAAAGAGGAGCCGCCGGCGTCGGTGGCGGAAAGCTCTCTACATCCACCTCGGGATTCCGAAAAGGGGAAAGCTATAATCCCTGCCAGAGATCTGCCTGAGGATCCGGATGACAAAGTACCCTTCTCGGCTCAGATCCTGAGGGAAAGCCTGCCCAAGGGATATCGAGCCCCGAACATTGGAGAATACGATGGGAGCAAGGACCCGGAAGAGCACCTGAGGAAGTTTAAGAATGCGGCTATCTTGTATCAGTACAGCGACGCTGTCAAATGCCGAGTATTCCTACATACCCTGTCCGGGTCGGCACAAAAGTGCTTCGATGGATTGCCCCCGGAGTCCATCAATCGCTTCATGGATTTCAAAGCAGCCTTCCTGCGTCGGTTCGCCAGTAGTGGTAAGTATCAAAAAACCGACCACTGTCTTTTTGCTCTCAAGCAGGATTCGACTGAGCCCTTGCGGAGCTACATCAACCGGTTCAGTCAGGTGGCCAATGACGTCCCCTCCGCCACCTCAGAAATATTGATGAACGCCTTCTCCCACGGATTGCGAGAAGGGGAATTCTTTAGGGACCTCATCAAAAACCCCGCCCGAAGCTTCGACGATATGGTGGAGAAAGCTTCTTGCTACATCAAGGTGGAAGAAGCGCAGGCCGCTAGGCGGAAAGCCGAAAAGACGATGGCTACAGGCAACCGACTTGAAAGGAGAGCACCGCAGCCAGCTCAGCCCTTCCAGCGAGGTCAACCCAGGCCTGCCCCCCAACCCGCTCAGGGAGTCAGGCCAGCCCCGCGAATCGCCGCCGTACACGCGCCCAGGCCTGGACCAAGGGGGGCACCATATTGCACATATCATCGGTCCAGGACGCACGATCTCAGTAACTGCTTTCAATTCGCCCGTGACTCCAGGCGAGCTGCGGAGCAGGGCTTGCCTCCCCCGGCGCTGGCGCCCTAAATACAGAGAATGGAGGAGGAACGAGCTGCAGCTGGGCGTGCTCGGCAGACCAGGCCCGACCTAGCCGGCCCATCTAACCAAGCTGGCCCAGGCGAAGACCGAAGAGATGCCGGAGAACTGGATAACCGGGGCAACCTTGCTGTGCGAGAGATTGGTATGATTTCAGGAGGGCCCACTGACGGGGACTCAGGCTGAGCCCGTAAGTCACACGTCCGGCGGTTGTATGTCGGAGCCGTGGGGTGCAACCACGAGCAGGCCTCCGGCCCTGTTATGAGTTTTGGGCCTCAAGATCTGGAGGGTCTGGAGCTGCCCCACGACGATGCCCTCATAATCAAGGCTGTTATTGCTAATAGCCGAGTGGCTCGGGTCTTTGTGGATACCGGGAGCTCGGTCAACATTTTATTCAGGGCTGCGTTTGAGGAGATGCAGATCGACGTCGCTGAGCTCCAACCTGTAACCACTTCCTTGTATGGGTTTACAGGTAATGAAGTCAAACCCATGGGTCAGATCAAGCTGGCCATTTCCATGGGCACTGAGCCATTGGTGCGCACTCGGAGGAGCACCTTCATTGTGGTGGATTCGCCTTCCTCCTACAACGTCATCCTGGGAAGGCCAGTCCTGCATGAGTTCCGGGCTGCCGTTTCCACCTTTCACCAGAAGATCAAGTTCTCGGTTGGCGAGCAGGTCGGAGAAGTCAAGGGAGAGCAAAAGGTATCTCGCAGCTGTTACATCGATATGGTCCGGGTGGAGGCGCGCAAGAGCCGGCGGACTCAGGATGGCGGTGTACATGCCACCCAGGAAGAGCCTCTGCCTATTGCTGAGGAGCCTGTCTCCTGCGAAGATATTCAGTTGTATCCTGACAGAGCTGAGAGCATCACTCGCATTGCTAGTGATCTGTCGCCGGAGCTGAAGGCGGAGCTGATACAATGCCTGATCCGCAACAGAGACGTCTTTCCTTGGTCCCCGGAAGAATTGCCCGGGGTCAAACCAGAAGTAGCTGAGAACAAGCTGCATACTATACCCGAGGCCAAGCCAGTCAAGCAGAAGAAGAGGAACTTCTCCGCCGACCAAAATAAGATTATCCGGGCTGAAGTAGATCAGCTCAGGAAGGCAGGACATGTTCGAGAGGTGCAATTCCCATCCTGGTTTTCCAACGTCGTATTGGTGAAGAAGCCCAACAACAAGTGGAGGGTGTGCATATACTTTCGCGACCTCAACAAAGCCACCCCCAAAGATTGTTACCCTCTCCCGCGGATCGACCAGGTGGTGGATTCAACTGCTGGCTGTGAAAGGATATGCATGATGGACGCTTATCAGGGATACCACCAGATACCCCTGGCTAAGAAGGATCAGGAGAAGGTTAGTTTCATAATAGCTGATGGTACTTTCTGCTATACTGTCATGCCGTTTGGGCTCAGGAACGCTGGAGCTACCTACCAAAGGATGATGGATAAGGTTTTTCGGAGTCAGATCGGACGGAACGTAGAAGTCTATGTTGACGACATCTTGATCAAGTCCCCCCTGGCGTCCAGCCTAATAAGAGATGTAGAAGAAACTTGCGGGACTCTGAGGCAATATGGGGTGAAGCTGAATCCCCTGAAGTGTCTGTTCGAGGCCAAAGGAGGTAAGTTTCTGGGCTATCTGGTGACCGAGCGAGGGATTGAAGCCAACCCAGAGAAGGTGCAGGCACTTCGGAACATGCAGATCCCTCAGAATCTGAAGGAAACGCAGAAGCTGGTCGGCAGGATAACGGCGCTGTCCCGATTCATCTCCAGATCTGCAGATAGAGCGGCGCCCTTCTTCAAAGTGCTCAGGAAAGCGGCCAAGTTTCAGTGGACTGAAGAATGCACACAGGCCTTTGAGGAGCTAAAGCAATACCTGGAGTCCTTACCATCACTGTTCAAGCCTGTTGTGGGAGCGCCCCTTTGGGTTTACTTGTCAGCTACCCCCGAGGCCGTGGGGGCCATGCTGGTAAAGGAGCAGGACAATGTACAACGACCAGTGTATTTTTTCAATCATCTATTGAAGGGGGCTGAATCTTGGTATACGGCCCTAGAGAAGTTGGTTTATAGACTTGTTCTAATGGCTCGGCGCCTCCGATCGTATTTTCTGGCGCATCCCATCACCGTCCTGACAAACAGTACTATGGGCCGAGCCCTCACCAAGGTGGAGGTAGCGGGCCGGCTTATCAAATGGGCGACCGAGCTAGGGGAATATAATATACAGTATCAGCCCCGAACCGCGATCAAAGCACAAGCTCTGGCGGATTTCTTGACAGAAGTTTATCAGGCCGACTCGGAGGAAGTCTGGAAGATTTATGTAGACGGATCAGCTACTCATCGGGGAAGTGACGTAGGCGCACTTCTAATATCCCCACAGGGAGATATCATGCAGCTGGCTGTACGGCTGAATTTCAGAGCTACCAATAATGAGGCGGAGTATGAAGCCCTATTGGCAGGTTTGCAAGCAGCTCGGCATGTGGGGGCAAGCAAAGTTGTAATACATTCAGATTCGCAGCTAGTAACTCAGCAGGTGACCGAACACTTCGAAGCAAACAACGAAAAGATGCAAGTTTACAAGGAAGCCTATGAGAAGATGAGGAAAGATTTTAAAAAAGTCACAGTTACCAAGATTCCCAGGGCTGAAAATGAAAGGGCAAATGAATTAGCTAAAATGGCCAGCTCTCTGACTACTTGGGTGCTGGATAGATCTATAGCATAGACCTTCCTTATAGCTCAGATCGACCTGCAAAATAATCTGGGCGAAGTAATTGATTGGAGGGCGCCCATAATGAGTTTCCTCCAGCAAGGGATTGTACCCACCAACCTAGAAGAGGCACGTATGCTCAGGAGACAGGCCCATCCTTATATCATGATCGGAGATCAACTCTACAAAAGGTCTTTCTCTAGACCTCTGCTCAAATGCTTGAATATGGAAGAAGCGGATCAGGCCTTACGGGAGATACACTTGGGATGCTGCGGTAATCACGCGGGTGGAAGAACGCTGGCTCGGAAAGTACTATTGGCTGGATATTTCTGGCCTACCTTGCAGAAGGACGCACAGAAGTTGGTGAATACTTGTCTGTCATGCCAAAGGTACCAGAATCTGATGCACCGACCTACAGAGGTGCTGAGAACTTCTATAGTGTCTTGCCCGTTTGATCAGTGGGGTATGGATATCGTAGGTCCTTTCCCGATGGCTACGGGGCAAAGGTGTTTCTTGCTGGTAGCAGTGGATTACTTCTCCAAGTGGGTGGAAGCGGAGGCTCTGGCCAAAATCACTGAAGATGCGGTGATCCAGTTCTTATGGAAGAATATCTTTTGCAGATTCGGCCTGCCTCACAAACTGGTGTCAGACAATGGTAGGCAATTTCAAGGGCGCAAGATACAAGATTGGTGCAAGGGGTTTGGCATAACTCAGGCCTTCACTTCGGTGGCGCATCCGCAAAGCAATGGTCAAACAGAGGTAGTCAACCGAGAAATAGTGCGGGGGCTCAAAGTCAAGCTGGATCATACGGGAGGCAGTTGGGTGGACGAGCTACCAAACATCTTATGGGCCTATCGTACAACACCCCGAGAAAGTACAGGTCTGATACCTTTCCATTTGGTGTATGGCAATGAAGCAGTGGTACCTCTGGAAGTTGGGATACCGTCCGTGAGAAGAACGATGTATGACGAAGGGAACGCAGAGCGACGGCTGGCCGAGCTAGATTTCATCAGTGAAATCCGTGAGCAAACAGCTGCCAGGTTGGAGGCCTGTGGACAAAGAATGAGGCAGAACTATAACAGAAGGGTGACTCCCCGATTCTTCGGAGAAGGAGATCTCATTTGGAAGCAGATAAAGCCCTTAGGGGAAGTGACGAAGTTGGCTCCGCAATGGGACGGACCGTACAAAGTTATCAAGAAATTGGCATCGGGAGCCTATTATTTGCAGGACGCTCAAGGAAGGAAGCTGGATCGACCTTGGAGTGCTAACTACCTACAGCCCTATCGAGTTTGAGGGGGCTGGCTCTGTGGACGTAGGCCGGATCAGACGAAGGGCATGGAGACAGTAGGAGAGTCAAGTGAAAACTCGAAAAAGACAAATGTACATGTAACAATTTCCCAGTTTAAGTGGCTAGTACAGATCATTTGAAAGGAGCAAAAATCTCATCCGGAAAGCCTTGAACGATTTGGTCGTGATTCAAGAAGTCTGCTGGGGGGATAGAGCTCAGGAAGCCCTGTGCGTGCAGTTGCCTGATGACTCCAGCCGCCGTATAGGGCACGGTCGTAGCAAAGCGTGCCCCAGCCTGGGACAGAAATTCGGGGGAAGTCAGATAGGACATTCGACTTAGTAGGCAACGGTCCTCCTCTCCTTCTTGATAGACGGTTAAGGCGGTGGATACCCCAGTTAACGCCGCTCGGGACTGTGACAGTTCTGCTTTCAGCGCCAGCAATTCAGCTGCCTGAGTCTCCAACTGTGCCGCCTGGACCTCCAGTTTATTGTTCTTGTCCTGCAGAAGAGTATTCTTGGATTGTATTTCCTGAGCTTGGTGGGCTAGTTGCTGCTGAAACCCCGCCTCAGATGCAGCTCTCTCCTCCCTCATAGCTCGGAGCTCATCCTTCACCTGTATCAGGGACCGTTTCTATCGGTCGGTCTGATTGGTTAGGGCCTGAATCTCCGCTCGCAAAGCATAACTGGCCTGGGCGGGGTCATTCAATTGCAACTCTAATTCGGAGACTCTCTCCTGGAGTTCTTTGCTTTCATGATGAAGGGTGTGGAAAGATTGGTTCAGCACTAGGGATTCTGCATGAGTCTGGAGGAAAGATATAACCCTCAGTTAAGACCAACCACTACCCAGTAGAAGGTGAAGAGTACTTACTTTAGCCCAGGACTTCGAGAACCTGTCCATCTGGGCTAATGGAGGTGCGTCACCCATTTGATCCATGCTCTCTGCCCACAAACTGTCGAGACAGCCTTTCATCATCAGAAGGCTTGCAGGGGCGTCGGGCCGCCGAGCTAGAGTAGCTTCAGAGGGGATGGTGGTCCTGTAACGATGGCGGGCGGAGAAGGAAGGTTGAGAAGGGCCGGCGTCAGCACCAGGAGGGGCCGGAGTTGGCTCAGGAGCGGGCTCAGTGGGCACCGGGTTTTGATGATCGCCGGGGCTGTCTCCCTCTGCAGCAGTAGGAGCAGAGCGGAACGCAGCTGGTCGCCCCCTGTAGGGGTTAGGAGAAGCTGTCAGATAAGGGAAATAGATGTAAAGAGGGAAGTAATGTCAGAGCCAGTCACGACAGTAGCAAGGGGCAGCATGATCATATGAAAAAAAGCAAAACCAAGCGTTAATGAAGTCAGACCTGGTCTTCGGCGCCGCCTGTGAAGCAGGGGCTGGTTATCAGAGTCAGAATCATCAGAGCAAGGCTGACCCAGTGAAGAGGCCGCCGCACCCCTGTCTGTGTCGCCCCGTCCGGATGAGCTCGGACCTGCACGATGAAGAGCTGCGCGATCGCGTCTGGATGATCGCGAGGCTCCTCGGAAGGCGCTTCTGGCCGGGCGAGTGGCTTGGCCCCGACCCCGACCTCGGCTCAAGGCGGCAGGGGAAGGAGAAGCGGCGTGTAAGGCAGGGCTGGGAGCAGGCTGAGTCGCTGCCCCGACTGTGGCAGACCCAAGGTGAGGGAGTAGCCTCCTGCCCAAGATTGCCCGACTGCGCCGCATTATCTCCCGGTCATCGAGGGGCAGAGGCAGAACCTCCGACGCACGATACAAAACTTCAGCTGAAGCCGCCAACATGAGAAGTCACTATCACAGGGAAAGTGATCAAAAAGGAGGCACTCAACACGAACTTACCCAAGGAGCGCGGTGTGTCAGAAGTACAACGACTTAGTCTGAAAAAAGAAAGTAGATCTTCAGATAGTAATCTCGTCAGATTCAAGCGCCATTCCCCCAATCGATCAGCAGCCGTGGCATAAGAGAGGTCCATATGGAATTCATTCAGCGCTGGAGTCATAGGCAGTTCAGGTTGCCAATGCGTGGGCCAGTCTGTTTCCTCCGGAAACCGGAGAAAAAAGAACTTTTTCCTCCAGTTCGCACTGAGAGGAGGGAGAGAAGAAAAGAAAGTAGTCTGGCTGCGGGCTTGGAAATCAAAAAGACCATCGGCGCGCCGAACGAGAGCGAAGAAGCAATGAAAAAGGGGAGCCGACCAAGAAACCTCACAAACTTCGCAGAGTATTACAAACCCACATAAAATCTTTATTGAGTTGGGGGTTAGCTGACCTAAGGGAATTTTAAAGTAGTAACACACTCCCAACAAAAAAGAATGCGGGGGTAGACGAAGGCCAGATACGAACTGCTCAGTAAAGAAAGTACAAGAGTCCGGCGGGGGATTGAAGTACAAGTTCACACCAGTAGGAATGATGTGGCGAAAGCTAGTAGGGATTTCATAAGTGTACCGTAAGTCATCCCAATCTAACTCAGCGAAAGTTGAAGCGTCTGGGAAATGCTCCGCCAGCAAGGAAGCCCAAGAAGGAGAAGCCATTACAAGGAAGATTATCTCAGGTGGCAGAAGGAACAGACGAAAAGGGGAAGCTTGGAGAAAAAGGAAGAAGCGCGGCACAACCTCAGAAACGAACAGTCGGCGACGGCGACGTTTGCGTACTTCGTGGTGAGGGCGAATCATAACAAAAGGGAGAGAAGAAGAAAATACTTATAGGTATGGTGGAGGAAGGATATTTTCGTAAGTCCGCAACGGACGGTGGATGCAGGGGCGAAGACAGACAGGGAGCACTCTGTGATGAGCCTCGGAAATATAACCAGAGGACATTATGGGAAAGGCACGAGCTCGAAATACGAAGCGTCTCCTAAAGGAGTCGCTCCAACCAAGACAAAAGTGTACGGAAGAGCCGGTATAGAGAGATAGGCAGTGCAGGTCAGCAGGCTTCAGGGACATGCGAGGCAATAGTTAGCCCGGGCCGTGCTAGGTACCAAGGCAACTATCGGAGGAAGAGCTACGTGGCCAAGCAAAGCAAGCAAAATGAGCAAAGGCGAGCAGGTTAGCATAAATCTACTAAAACCACGGACGACCGACTAAGGAAAGAAACAAGTTAAGGATGCATGAAGGGGAAGCTAGACAATTATCCGAAGTTCAATACAACCATACGATCAAGTACAATCATGAAAGGTTCAGCATCAACACCCAAAAAGTAAGCGTTACAACACACCGCTCGTCATACTACATCCGGGGGAGAAGGCACTGAGTCAACGTAAGCCGAAGGAAGGAGCCCGGGGTCAGCTGGTGTTGCGTCAGGAGATGCATGAGCAGCAGACATATCAGAGGCAGCAACGGGAGGGGCCTGGGCAGAGATATCCCCGAGAGCTGGATCGGCTGCAGGTGGAGGAGCCTCCAGGAGGAAAAGTCCCTCATCCGCTTCAAAAGAGGGGAAGGTGTCCTGCGGCAATTCCCTGGTCAGGCGAGCTGTGTCCAAGAATGTGGCGGGAGGGGCCGAGTGAAGGAAGCCCTGCTCAAAGGCTTGTCTGACCCCACCAGCAGCCCCGTGACAGAGCAACAAGACCATCCAGCGTCCCAGCTTGTGGAGGAAGAAAGAAGAACGGACGTAGGCCAGCCTGTAGGCCTTCAGCCGCTCTGACTCGCCAGCCCGGTACACTTCCAAACTGTCCCGATTCTCCTCAGCTTCGACGCGGGCCAAGGACAAATCGCCCTGGCCCTGAGACACTGCTTCCTGGGCCTTCACGAGATCCGCTTGCAAGGATTGGAGAGTGGCTTGGCCCGCTTCCCACTGAGTCTTCATGGTTGTTTCTCGGGCAACGGCAGCACAAGCCAGGGCTTGGACGTCGGCCAGCCTCATCTGCAAGAGCTCCTGACCTTGCCATAAAAGCGTCAACTCCTCCGATTGAGAGAGCAGCTCTGCCTCTTTATCCTTCAGCTCAGAGACTGCCGCTTGACGACGATCCACTTCAGAAGCCAAGGAAGACTCACTTGTCTTCAAAGCCGCCTCCAACTGTTGAAGTTTATCAAAAGCAGCATGGGAGATGGTCCGAGCAGAAGCCGCCGACTCCCCAATGGCGCGCAAATAGGCATCCAAGCTTCCCAGACAGGGCTCGGGAGGAGCTGAGGAAGTCGCAGGGTGCTCTAATTCCTGGAGACGTGCCTTGAGCGCCGCGTTCTCCCGCTGAAGCTCGGTCGCTCGTTGTACAGCGCTCAGACTCGCGGAGCAGGTCTGCCAGTAGCCGGAAGAAGAGGAAGGAGGTTACAGAGATACACGGATACAAGGAAACATAGGAGAAGGGACTTACACGACCAGGGAACGAGCAATCTGATCGAATTCCCCCAAAGGAGAACCGCTTTCCCAGAACTGCTGACTGGCTGATTGCCAGGAGATGGCCAGGTCCCCAAAGAAGTTGACCCTACCGAAGATAGGCGACGAATCAGCAGCAGGCGTGTAGGCCGGATCGGTCTCCGAAGGAAGCCTCCATAACGCTTCGAAGGCTGGGTCTGTCGAGGGCAGGTTCGGGGTCGGCATGGCCGAGCTCGGAGGCGCGCGAAGAGGAGACGCGGAGGGCATCAGTAAGTATGGAAGCTGATCGCCGGAGGACGAAGGTGGGGCAGGCAACACACTCTGGATTGACGCCGAAGCAGTCAGGTCCAATGGTGGGTCTGCCACCTCCGGATCAAAGGCCTTCTCCTGGACCAAGCTTGTCTCTTGGGCTGAGCTCGTATCCGAGGACCTGGTGGGGAAAGAAATGCTCACTACACGCTGGCGACGAGGAGGTGGAGGAGAAGTTGCGGTGGCTGGGGCTGTTCTCTTGCCCTTGCGCCTAAGGCGCAGCTTCATAGTTGGCGGGAGAGAAGACGCAGGCTCTGCGGGTGATGGCTCGGCCGCGGGTTGATCAGCGATGCAGGGCAAGGCTGAGAGCTGGTGGCTCAATAAGCATCAGGTCGTCCTCTGCCTCAGAAGCCCGGGGTTCCGAAAGCGGTGAACCGGAGGCGACGGCAGGAGCAGAGGGTAGACCCTGTGTTAGCTCTTCGTTCAGAGCTTGCAGAACGGCCACCGCAGGTGTCTCTTTGCTGGCAAAGGAACGGAGGATTGCGACCGCTGCAAAAATAAGAAGAAAAAGCACTTCAGTTAGCGAAGAGCAGTATACAAAAAGATAATGACTCACCGAAAGGAGCTCCAATTTCGGTAGGGACAGGACTAAGGCCAAAAACATGCAGGATGCCTTCTAGCATCAGCACAGACAGGCGAACCACAACACCTCTTAGCTTATCCGCAGCTGCGGAGCAGGCAGGTTCATGGACATGCGAAGGGAAGTCCGAAGCGAGGAAAGAACACCATTGAGAAGACCCCGTTAAGGGGGCAGGGGGCTTGAGGAAGAAAAAGCGTGACCTCCAGCCTTTATTGGAAGAAGGTAGGTCGTCAAAAAACTTAAGGCCCGGCTTGGCCTGAACGTTGAATGCCCCCGCCTCGGCTCGCCGGAAGGAATAAAAGTGATGGAATAGTCTGACGGTCAAGGGGATCTGGTAAATGCGGCACAAGATGATGGTTCCGCAGACCGCTCGGAACACATTGGGGGCAAACTGAGAGATACCAATTCCACAATACTGGCTCAACTCAGAAAGAAAAGGATGTAGCGGGAAGCGAAGACCGCCTACGACCTGATCCTTAAATACTGTGATAAACCCTTCGGGGGGAGAAGAAGGATGTTCGTCTGTCAAAGGAAGGCGAAACTCATATGCCGGGCCTACCCCCAGGTTGGATTGCAGTGCGGATAGGTCATGGTGGTCTAAATCAGAAATGTAATGCGAATACCAGAGGGGGTCCTTACCATCCATGGCTGTGAGGAGCAAGAAGGCAAGGAGGATGAAGACAAGAAGGGTCACAGGTCAGGCGTAAGCAGGAAGACGAGGAGCTGCACTGCTAGAAACGACCACGAACGAAGGGAGGAGGAAGATGGCGAAGCGTCGGGGTAAGGAAGGCGGACTGCCTTTAGGGTTTATAAAGCCCATTCATTTCTAGGAAACATCGAGAGTTGAGCCGCATATCTTTTTGGGGCAACGTGCCTCAACGCCGTCGGATGGGAAATAAGCGCCGAAGGGTGCAAAAGGGTTCAGATGCTGACGTCAGGGGGCGTGCGCAGTAAAGGCGCCAGACAGGTGTCATCGCGAGAAGGAACGCATTAAAGGTCGACAAGGCAAGGTAATCATGAAGAGGCGTGGCCTCAAAGAAAGAAGCATTCTTCGTGAAAAGCTCGAGGCTAGGCGGGAAGTTTCATGAAGGTGCAGAAGCCAAGCAATTTAAAAAGGGCCGTAGGTAAGACGGGACAGCGGAAGCGATTGCCAGGCCAGAAAAGTAGCAAGCAGGTCTGCGGGGATATTCATCGACCGAGCAAGTAGCTCCGCATAGGTAGCCCTGATCCGAGCAGCTGACCAGGCGCGTCGCGAGAATTGCAAGGTCATCATAAGATGCAAGGGCGCTGTGGGCCAAGGGTGGAGTAAGGTTTCTACGCTCCCTCTCTTATTCTTAATTCTATACCATACGTGATGCAATTGCAGGAAGAAACACGATGCAAGTGAATAAGCCAAAAGCTAGCAATAGCGACCAGAATAACCAAAGCAATGAGGCCGGCGTAGGCAGGACGGATGGAGGCGAAGAAGAGTGATGCATTTAGACCTGTGCCGTTTGAGGATTATTACTGGTCTTGGACCAGCGCCATCGCCACCGGTCTCGGACCGGAGTATTATTACTGGTCTCGGACCAGCGCCATCGCCACCGGTCCCGGACCGGAGTATCCAGACACTCGCCTCAGTGCGAGTTATAAGTGAGCTCTGCTCTCACGCCCAACGATTTTTTAGGTCGGCTCCCATGCGAGAATTATAAGTGAGCCTCGCGCTCACGCCCAACGACATTTTAGGTCGGTAGTCCCAGACTCTCGCCTCAGTGCGAGTTATAAGTGAGCTCTGCTCTCACGCCCAACGACCTTTTAGGTCGGCTCCCATGCGAGAATTATAAGTGAGCCTCGCGCTCACGCCCAACGACCTTATCGGTCAGGCCCATGCCTCAGGTCGAAGTTATAAGTGAGCTCTGCTCACGCCCAACGACCTTTAGGTCGGCTCCCATGCGGGAATTATAAGTGAGCCTCACTCACGCCCAACGACCTTTAGGTCGGTAGTCCCAGACTCTCAGGTCCAAGTTATAAGTGAGCTCGCTCTCACGCCCAACGACCTTTAGGTCGGCTCCCATGCGAGAATTATAAGTGAGCCCACGCCCAATGACTTTTAGGTCGGTAGTCCCACTCTCGCCTCGGTCAAGTTATAAGTGAGCTCGCTCACGCCCAACGACCTTTAGGTCGGCTCCCATGCGAGAATTATAAGTGAGCCTCACTCACGCCCAACGACCTTTAGGTCGGTAGTCCCATACTCTCGCCTCGAGTTATAAGTGAGCTCTGCTCTCACGCCCAACGACCTTTAGGTCGGCTCCCATGCGAGAATTATAAGTGAGCCTCACACGCCCAACGACCTTTAGGTCGGTAGTCCCAGACTCTCGCCTCAGTGCGAGTTATAAGTGAGCTCTGCTCTCACGCCCAACGACCTTTCAGGTCGGCTCCCATGCGAGAAACAAAAGTGAGCCCTGTCCTCACGCCCAACGACCTTTTCAGGTCGGCTCCACGCGGGGATCAGAAATCAACTCCTCTGCGAAAATCATAAGCGAGCTCGGTGCCTATGCATAACTACCTTTCTGAGAGATGTGCCTCAGCTTGAGCAGAGCGTTTTCCATAATCAGGTCAGCTACATCTGACTTTACTTTGCGCGAATTTCAAATATGCAGCAAATACGCAGGGCAAAGGATGCGGAACGTCATCTACCCTACTCCTAGGGCGTCAGCATCAACTACGAAATCAGGTTTCACGCGTTCATTACAGTTTTAAGTCTTAAGCAATATGTCGGTTTTATTATCCAAAATTCATACATAAAAAGGAAGCATGAAGCAATTTTTGACTCTTACATACGGACCAGTTCCTAAAAAATACTTGCTAGATGAAAATTGAATAGGAAAGACCATGTCGAAAGGAGACAGATATACAAACGCCGCAGCACAGTCCAACAAAAAGGTGATACAGCCAAGGCCACAAGCAGGAACGCTGTATGACAAAGGAGCCACTGAGACAACTATTCCCCAGGCCAGCTTTGACTCGTGGAAGGAATTGGCCCTGGGGAATGAGCACTCCCGTGTGAAGACCTGTCGGGAGAGTCAGGGGCGTTCACAGCTCGAGCCAGCTCCGCGCGTAAAGATCTGATGACCGCTTGCTGCTGAGTGATGGTGGCGTTGCTTATCCTCGAGGCCCGCACGGAGGAGGGAGAGCTCCTTTTCATGCTCTTGACGCAACTGTTCCTGGAGACCAAGTTGACGCTGCAGGCTAGCCTGGCACTGCTCCTTCCTCGTCTTCTCCACATCCACGCAGTACTTTGCAAGGCGATACTGGTCTTCCGTGGAACGCAGAGCAGCTACCTGGCGATCTCGATCCTGAGACACGCGATTTAGCTCGCGCTCTCGCGAGACAAGTAGCGTGGTGAGTTCGTTTACCAGCGTTTGGGAGGGTGGTTGGTCAACTTCCTGAGAAGAGGGAGGAGAATGCATTGTGTGGGGAAGCGGTTGGGGGAACGCAGGCAAGACAGCGTAAAAAAGAAGGGATAGCAGGGAGAAGCAACCTTAAGGCTCCTTATAAAGAGGAGTAGCAGCTAAGTCAAAGCAACTGCGGGGGTGCGACGCCCCAAGCTGCTAGCGACGCAATAAATGAGGCACGGCACCCCAAGCGACGCGACACAAAAGTCGACGCCTAAGGCAGGGCGCGCAGAGATATGCTGAGGTCATAGAGATACGCAGAGGTAGATAACCAGAGATACGCTGAGATCATAGGGATATGCCGAGGTCACAGAAATGTGCGGAGGTCTAGTCAGTCAGACTGTCGTCCTCCTTCGACTAGACTTGAGGGGGAGGCTTGTGATACAGTTGGTAATGGAGGGGCCCAAAGAGGAAAGGATTAGAGGAGTCAAAAGCCAGGTGACGGTCAAAAGTCAAGAGGAGGTGACAGTCAATAATCATGGCGACTTGGCGGTCGGAAAATCAAGTGGAGGGGGCAGTCAGAGTTCAGCATGGGGGGTAGCCAAGGGTCAGACAGACTTGTTGATTGTGAGAAAAGATGTAAGAGAATGAGAGAGAGCCAAGCGGAAGTAAATCGGGATCGGCAGAGCCAGGAGGAAGCAAATTGGGATCGGCAAAGCCAGGAGGAGGCAAAATGGGGATCGGCAGAGCCAGGAGGAAGCAAATTGGGATCGGCCGAGCCAGGAGGAAGCAAAATGGGGATCGACAGAGCCAGGAGGAAGCAAAATGGGGATCGACAGAGCCAGGAGGAAGCAAATTGGGATCGGCAGAGCCAGGAGGAAGCAAAATGGGGATCGGCAGAGCCAGGAGGAAGCAAATCGGGATCGGCAGAGCCAGGAGGAAGCAAATCGGGATCGGCAGAGCCAGGAGGAAGCAAATTGGGATCGGCAGAGCTGAGCAGAGTCAGCTCGATCTACAGGTTTACGGTGGAGGGCCAGGAAATACAAAGTGCAGAGGCAGGTCACAATGGATCGGAGAAGCTAAGTAGTGCGGGTGCGGAGAATTTCAGCGGTCCTGCGAGAATAATCATTACATTCCAATAGTGCAAGCGAAGGTTCCTGAAACGAAAAGATGCCCTCACAACCAGTAACAGCCTGCCAGCTGTCTCTCGCTACAAGACAAAACCTATGCGCAAAGGCGGAGGTCCCTAAACAGAAAGATGCTTCCACGACAAATGGCGATACGACAAGTGTCCGGGACTAGACGACAAAGCCCAGCGTCTAACGTTTTCTGACAGGATGGCAGGTTCTACGAGGGACAAGGCATAAAAGGGGAAGAGATCCCTCGTACGCAGGTACGCGCACACACTCCCTCGTCACTTTCTTCCACAACTGTTTTTTCTTCTTCTCTCTGCTTTTTTCTGGGGAAAAAGGACCTGACTTGAGCGTCGGAGGGCCTGATCCGGGGACTTTTTCCCTGGGTTTCGGTCTCTAACGTGAAGGGGGAGATCGTCTGAGTGTGCGCAGGGTCCTGCAGCAGCGTCAGCCACCCGTGGGAGCCGAATCACCTGCGACTTCCCGTCAACAATCGGGACACCTCGACCAGCCTCCGTCCGACTCAGCCTCCGGACAGAATCAATATGCAAGTTAGATCCTATTCAATTTAAGTCAATACTAATGAACAACTTATTATAGTAATAATTAACTATAAATAAGATCTTGTTCGCTAAGGTCAACATTAGTAGTAGTATATTATACTCAACTTTTAATATAAATGGACTTAAAAAACTTTAAATTAAAAAAAAAAAAATTGAATCGACGGGATCACTAGTGCAAATTATATTTATTTGATATATTTTTATATTACGTTGTAATGGAGGAAAGAAAGAGTACTTTGACAACTAAGTGTATCTAACAGTGTAATTTAGATAGTTGTTAGACTTTAAAATCAAATGCGGCAAAGAAAATAGGATAAAAATCAAAAGGTATTTTTTTTTGTTTGAATATATATAGTAAAAAAAACAAGGTTTTAGCATCCCATCTAGTCATTTTACATTTTACTTTTGGTGTTATTGTAATAACTATAAATTCATAATTGCTATATAATTATAACAGTTATGAAGCGTAATTTATATAATATAATATTAGAACATCTACATCAATTATTCTATTCAAAAATTTTATCTAAAATTTTAGATAGGATAACTAAAAATCATTTACATCAGCTATCCTATCTATTCCCTAAATTTATATTTGAAGAATAATGATTCTCTACATTTAGAGAATGAAATATCTATCCTAAAAATAAAATAATATTTTTTTCAATATCTCTCCTTTTATTTATTTTTTCAATCTCTTTCCTATCATTCATTCCATAAATATAATAATAAAAAATATAAAAGAAAGAAAAAATAATAAAAAATTAAATATAATAAAATTTCTAGGATAGTTAATATAATATATAGTGAAAAATGATGTTTAAATTTAATAAAATAAATTATTTATCCTAAATTTGAAATATAATGATAAGAAACTTATATGAATACTCTTGACTGATGTTGATTGAAAATAAAATACTAATTATGATTTATGATTTGTAACTACTTAATATAAATTTAATCAAAGTAAATTAATGTGGAATAATATTGATAGTTATATAATTACTTTAATATTTGATAAGAGTTAAAATATTATTATAATATAATATTGATTTTCCTCGCTATATAAGAGTGATGTCAAATAATTTGGCATCGTAATAGTACAAATTTAAACTGTTATAACAATAACGTTAAAAATAAAAATAATTTTGAAAAATAAAATATAAGAGGAGATTCTTTTGATGATTTTAATAAAGAGATGCTTCTCGTGATTTTCCCCCGAGAAAATATACGTTTAGGAACTTAGTGGAATACGAAAGATTTGGGCAACTGCTTTTGTCGAGGCACCAAGTGGTCAAAGACAAAATCCCTCTCGTGCCCTCGTCCATCCGTCCCAGAATCAATATGATAAAATAAATTATAATAACTCAACAAAGCCTTTTTGTCGATGCACCAAGTGACAAAAGGTAAAATGTTCGTCCCTAGTATTCCACCAATTCATCCCACTATCAATATAAAGAAGGTAAATTATAATAACTGAGGAGACAAATATTATATGAGTTATACAGGGTGCAGAGATTTACGTTCCATAAATCGTAAGTTCGATCTTAAAATCTCATATGACAAATAATCATCCTGTTACCATCTTAGCTATCTCTGTTGGCTGAGATGTCGGATTCGAGTTTTTTTATCAACTCTTTATTCGTCGGATTATTGTTGAATGAGGTGTCTTGCATACGTTCTTACCAATACAATGATACTGAGACTCCTCAAAAAATTTCTTCGGGGTTTTATGGGGTATGAGGCTGCGAAGCGGTCAACCCAGTTACTATAAAAAATTTACTCTATCTTAGTTTTGTTCCCTTGGGACGGTTTAGTGGCTAACACATGAGATATTGTTACTATGAGGTCTAAGGTTTAAATCTCGGCAAAGCCGAGGTAAATACCTCCTTTATGTACTAGTCATTATTTCAAAGGCTAGTAGCCGTCCGTAATTTACCTTCTTCGTATTGACCCCTTGGGACGGTCTAGTGGCTAGCACGTGAGGTGTTGTCACCATGAGATCTGAGGTTCAAATCTCGATAAAGTGAGGTAAATATCTCGCTTATATGTTAGTCATTATTTAAAGATCAGTAGTCGCCCGTAATTACATTCTCCGTGTTAATCTTTTGGGACGATTTAATAGCTAGCGCATGATGTATTATTAATTTACATTCTCCGTGTTGACTTTGGAATACATTATTTTGCCATCATGAGAAATGAACACAGATCTCTTGGACCACTTTTTTGTGGTCCAGGGGATGTGACACTTGTATTTATGGTCGGATTGTGGCCGTGATTCGACTGCAAATCATTGCGATTCCTTCTTGGGTTCATCATCCCCATCAAATTATAATTTTTGTTCGGAACGGACGATCGGAGGCCGCCCGGAGGCCTCCGATGGTGAATAAATGATCAAGTTACTGGGCACCGAGCGAGAGTATTCTCCGGACGACCTCTGGCCACCCGCTCCGAATAAAAATTATAACCTGATAGGGATGATGAATTCAAGAAGAAATCGTAACTATTTATGACCGGATCGTGATTATGATCCGATCATAAATACGAGTGACACATTTTCTGGATAATAAAAAATGAACCAGAAGATTTTACCTCGTGTAAAATATATTGAATTTTAATTTATGATCTAAACGATAATATCTAATATTTTAATCATCTCACCATTCGGAGAGGACAGTTTCGTCAATGCACCAAGACGGCACGGCAAAACAGAAGGGGAGAGGGACAGAGATAAGGCGAGAAGATCTTCCTCGTGATACCTCTCGATTCCCCCTACGCATGTACACCAACATCACCATCATCCACCACTCACCGCCATGTAGAGGAGGAGCATACAGAGCATATATAGAGCATATACAGACCATATAGAGCAAGAGCAACAGCGACAGCTACAGCCAAGAGGAGAGAGTGAAGGAGAGGGAGCTGCTAACAGACTACGATAAAGGCCACGGCAGGGCCGACCAAATGGCTGCGACAGGATCTCCTTGTTTCCTTCTCGAGACGATTCTCTCTGCCTTTCTCTCTCTCTGCTACTCCTTTTCTCTGGGCTTTCTCGGCTTCCCTTTTTTTGTTGTATGTGCTTGATTCGGCTGCGCCGCTCCCTCTCTGCCTCCTCCTCGGCGTTCCGTTTGGCCTTGTTCTTCGACGGCGAATGGCGTCCTGTAAGGACAACGAGCAGGACCAGCGCGTCCATGGAATCGCCGCTGCCATCCGCGTCGTCCCCGATTTCCCCAAGAAAGGTCCCTCCCTCCCTCCTCCTGATCATCCTTCCATCTGCTTGAGAGAGAGAGGAGAAAAAAAAAACTCTTTTTTTCTCACAAAAAATGGATTTTGTCTGCGGAAACTCGGGAAATTTCCATTTTTGATCATCAATGTTTCTACTCGTTCACTCGACTGAACGCAGGAATCATGTTCCGGGACATCACGACGCTTTTACTTAATCCGAAAGCCTTCAGGAACGCCGTGGACTTGTTCGTGGAGCGGTACCTGGGGAAAGATATCACCGTTGTCGCTGGTGAGTGGTGATTTCCTTCGGCTTCTTTGAGTTTTCTTTCGATGGCAAGCGCCGCGCCCCCTTTCTTCTCACTCGCCGGTCTTGTTCATGTGAAAATGTCTTTATCACTCATCTGTGTGTAGTTGGCTGGCAAACAGAGAAATGCTCTACTTTTCATCATTCTGCTTTATGTTTGAGGAAGATTATCCATGGTACTTTTCTTGACTGGATTGCTACCATGAACCATAACTATGACCCGCTGTGTCCTCGATCAGAGCTTCAAATTCTAGCTCTGTTTGTGGGACTGGTGGTCTTCACTCTCCATCCAGGCAGAGGTCCATTGTTTGAGGGAAACTGTCTAAAAGGAATGGGCCTCTATATTCTGTCTCTGTGCTCTTGCTGAATGTGTGGATTTGGTTACTAACATCAACCAATCTCCTTTGTCGACTGAAACTCGACAAACCATAGATGTGAAAACTTCTATGGCTTTTTCTTGTTCTATTTGTGATTGTTGCTAATAAGATCTATATCTTATTAGACCTTTCCAATTAAATACTATTCTGTTAACTACCCTTCGATCAATTCACAGGGATTGAAGCTAGAGGCTTGATATTTGGGCCACCAATTGCTTTAGCAATTGGTGCAAAATTTATTCCATTGAGGAAGCCAAAAAAATTACCAGGTATTTGACCTTTTTATGAGCAATAAAAGGACTAGCACATGAAACAATATATGTAGATTTAATGATATCTTCAACAAACATTGCTTGTTCCTCGACTTAGGTGGTGGTTCGGACAAAACTATATCTTCCAAGATAGTGCCTAATTAGCTATTTCTGTCCATTGTAGAGATCTTTGCATGGTTACATGGTTGGGTCATCTTATCGTATTATATGTACATATTGTTGCGCAGGTGAAGTCATTTCTGAGAAGTATGATCTGGAATATGGAAGTGATTGTCTCGAAATGCATGTTGGCGCAGTCCAACCCGGAGATCGTGCTCTAGTAGTTGATGATCTAATAGCAACTGGAGGAACACTCTGTGCTGCTATGAATCTACTCGGTACGTGGCTTAAACAAGTTGATGTGCCATCAATATTTCTCTAACATGCTTTGAATAATAAAAAATTTATCAAAACTCGTATATTTTCTAATGTGTGCCATGAATTTGCTTGTCTGTAAATTTTTGTACCAAATTCTTACTGCTATGCAAATGACTTTTCGATCTCAACTGGCAACAATGTTCTTTCCAATTACTGAAATGGAAATCCACAATCTACTGCATTTCACCAATTAAGTTAGCCCTCATTGTGATTCACTGATCAATAACTAGTTCTTGCATTGGTGTGCTTGAAGAAAATATAGATGCATCCATCCTTTTTCAATTTAGAGTGCTAGATAATCAACATTCTTTAAAGATGTAATAAAGTGTTTATGTGCTATGGCTCTGCGGTCCTATTTGCCCAATATTCGTGCCATTCGTTTTTGCTCTCATTAGATTCAAACGTTTGTTCCTAGGCTGACTAATTGTTTCTTTGGTGTCCAAAGGCTACAAATTTGAATTTGCAACAAGAAAATGACATAGAAGAAATTGGTTTGCATAGATTCGATATCTCTTGTAATGTGCCAATTAAGTAGTTACTTATGGTGTTCGTGTAGATAGCATGGCTAACATGTAGATCAATTTTTCAATGGAAGCTAACAATTGAACTGTGAACACAGATAATGTCAAAATGCTTTTGTGTTCATGGCGACTTGTTTCACTATATTGTACAAGAATATATTTTATATTGTAGCAAGTAAATTATGAACTCGATAAAGAAAGTTGGTACTGTACTAAGATTTCCTCACTTAACATGATTTATGGGGTTCACATGCTGTCTTTCTCTTCTACATGTTCACAATTATCTTGTGTACCAATCGTTCTAAATCTTGTATTTCGATGCTTACAGTCATTAATTAATATGCGAGGTTATTATATGGCACGAACATACTTAGATGTTTTGCATTGACCTCTTTGTAAAATGATATCGTTGAAAATCTGATTTTTGGTTCATAGGAATGATGGTTGTGACTTGCGACAATTGGCAATCTCAAAGTGTGTAATTGTTTTCCTCAAAGCTTAATTCCCCCCTTTAGGATGTGATGAGAACCTTGAAGGGGAGCTTTGGCGCAATGGTAGAGTTGTTGTTGCGTGACCTGGTGGTCATAAGTCCAAGTTGCGGAAATAGTCTCTTGGTAAGGTTGCGTATAATAGACCTTTCCCCGGGACCCACATTGGTAGGAGCTTCGTGCATCGAACTTCCCTTTATATGATGAGCACCTGCTCTCTTTTATGTCTTGCACTACTAAGAAAGTGCCTCTAGTATCTTGACTTGAAAATAAGGTTACTAGAGTTCTGCCCCATAAATTGTGTAATTTTAGCAGTTAAAAGCTTCATGTGCAGAGAGGGAGAAGACCCTGCTCGAGAGCAGGCTATTAGTATCTTAGAATTTTAACTTAATTTGAGTGTCGTGGTCCATCCCAGCCCTTCGTCCTTTTATAGATAGGTAGACCCTTGAATGACATGTGCCTCGTAGATGGCAACTACTCGAGTTTGATATGGGCAATTGCATCACTTGGATGATTTAAATTGCATTAGTTTTAAGGCATTGGTTTGCTCGAACTTGTTGGTTCATCCAGTTGCACAACTCAGCTGACCTATTTTCTCACACGGTTATAAAATGAATAGGTGCTTAGAAATAGGCGACAATGTGTTCATGCAAAGTGTAAATCCTTGAGATTTCCGTGTAAATCATGCATGTGTGTGCCATTTGGCAGCCGTTATGTGATGTTTGCACTACGTTGCTCGTGTGGATTGCACTTGACATGTCACATGCTTCATGAGCCTGGCTAATGGATTCACCTTTCGAACACATATCACTCCATAGTCAATTCTATATCTAACATTGATTGCTTCTGTTTATAGCGGTTCAACCTCCTTGAATGATAGACGTAGTAAATTATCTTTATTTTTTATTTTTTTTAACATTGTAGCATTCTCATATTCTTTGTTATTGCTCGCATACTGTTATAGTTGTATTTTACATGGGATTTTCGATTTATTCTTTATCTATGTTTCCTTCAGAACGTGCTGGCGCAAATGTGGTTGAATTTGCATGTGTGATAGAGCTTCCAGAACTTAAGGTGTGTCGTATCGTTATCGTTATTATTTAATTAGAATGCTATTAGATCAGTGGTTCCTCTGTAACACTTCTATTGCTTGATCGATGTAGTTTGAACAATATTATAATGTTTTAATCTACAATTACTAACCCTTTTGTATACAAGTATAAATTCATTTTAGCTCTCCATGTTGGAATTCTTTAATTGTGTTATTGTCGACAGTAATTAATGATTCTACCAATTCTACTCTATATTATTGTGTATTTTAGAGTTGTTGTGGCTGTGTTAAACTATATTGTCAATAGTAATTCTGTTTGTTGTTTCTGTATATTCTCAGTTTTAACTCGTTTTCGGTGGATTCATCGTCTGAAAGTTGTTTTGAGGTTGGATAGGGTTTCGGTTGCTTGAAATGAACATGTTAACTGACTATAAACTTTGAAATTTATTTTCAGGGGCGAGATAAGCTAAAAGGCAAACCGTTGCATATTCTGGTGGAGTCCCGTTGAGTCTTCCGCTTTCGCTCTATTAATCAGCTGGGTGTCTACTTCGTCGGCTCTAAGCATTTGAGTATTGGGAGAAGCTCTGGATTGGTTATCGTAGCATTGAATTTTGATGAGTTTGTTGTCTGGTTTCTTCTTCATCTTTGGTTTCACAAAGTTTCTGTTGGAACTTCACTCTAGATTTTAGTAAAAGTGATCCTTCAAATCTATAATCTTAGTTTGTAAAAGTTATCCTTGAAATCTATAATCTTAGTTTCTTCCTTGGTGAATCTTTCATCCAAAGAAAATTAGATGTTTTTATCACCAATTACAATGTCTGATTGTATTCGTCTTCCGCTATGCTTGTGTTCGTGATTTTGTTTTTCGTCTCGTCGATAGATGGGTATCGATAGATGAAGGTTAAGAATCACATAAAATCTGGGCTTGAACTTAGTTACAAATTGATTTCATTAAGAATCACATAAAATGTGGGCTTGAACTTAGTTACAAATTGAATGAAATCAACTGAGAATTTTGAAATTTTAAGAAAATGTATGTTATCGGTTTGGTGAAGGAGAGCTTGATATAAAAGTAAAATTATTGTTAGGAGTGGATATTCGATTAATTTTGTTCATAAATTAATTAAAAATTAATTTAATATTGATTAATTAAATAGAATTAAAATTTTACTAAAGTTGAATGAATAGAATTAAATTAAAAATTAATTATTTTAATTAAATTAATTAAAATTATTTTAAAAATAATAAAAAAAATTTATATAAAATTAACTGAATTAATTGAATATTGACCTTATCACCATGTTGAGGTCACCAATTCAAGTTAAATAATTTTCTTGCAATGTAAGTAAAATTGTCTATTTATGTATTGACCTGAGCTTTGTCCAAGCTACTAAATGTTAAGTTTTGTCATCGTTCATTAATTAAATGATTAATATTTGTCAATAACATTTATGATTAAATTTTATAAATTATGTCCATTAATTAATAAAGTTTTAAAAGATTTATAAATAAATTAAAGTTTTTAAAATGAACAAATAATTTTATATTATTAAATTTATTATTTAATTAAAAAAATTTTAAAATTGTAAAAGTTTGTAATGATTTACTAATTAGATTAGTGTGTTAATTGGTTTGATTGCATATTAAATCTAAAATTAAACTAAAAATAAAAAATTGTGAATGATAAATTAATAAATAAATATAAATGTGTTACTTATAGTACTTAAAAAATAAATGTTAATGAAATTTAATAATGTGTAATTACTAGAGATATTAAATAAGAAAAAAAAAAATAAGCATGAAAAGAAAAACTTACATGCTTTACCCTAAACTAAAAAAAACATAAATTTAAACTAAAAAGGAAATATAATTTTGGGCCTTGGCAAAAAATATTTAGTAAATACTATCTAATAATTTAAATAAATAAATGCTATCTAATAATTTAAATAAATAAAAGTTATTTAAGTTGATTGAAATGATTTTCATTGATTGACAACAATAACAAATGACAAATACGATTCATCAACATTTCATTAATTGATAATAAAATTGAGTTGGACGATATTAAATAGAATAATTAAATTATTATTGGAGTAAAATTATAATGTTTATTTTAGATGATCTAATATTATCGATCTTCTGACTAATATAGTCAGATAAATCATAAAGAATAATTTACCTAGTACAATGATCATTTGTATGATAAAGTTAGACACTCAATCGGGGAGGAATTCAAAAATTTTATCTAAGGGATGAAAAGTCAGATATTATATATATATATATATATATATGCTAAGAGACGTTTTGTGCGCGACCATGAACGAAATCTGATTTTTCTCTCTCTCATCTGCATGCAATAACTTTTTTCTCTCATTTGCATGCATCAACTATAAAATTCTCATTTCTCTCTCATCTGATTGCATGCAACAATCACTGTGATGTTAATTTTTAAAGGTGATATAGCTGCTATAACGTTGTAGTAGTTACTACATAATAACTGCTACACATTGTAGCAGTTTCTGTATAGTAGCTGTTATAATGTGTAGCAATGTTATTGTGTAGCTAATATATTGTAACAGATAATGTACCGTTGTAGCAACTTCTGCACCATTATAACAACTACTGCATCGTTGGAGCAATTATTGCACATTTGTAGCAGCTATTGCACCGTTGTAGCAGTTTCTGCACTGTTGTAGCAGCTACTGCGCCATTGTAGCAGCTATTACACCGTTGTAGCAGCTTCTGCACCGTTGTAGCAGCTTCTGCACCGTTGTAGCAGTTACTGTATTGTTGTAACAGCTACTGCACCGTTGTAGCAGCTACTGCAAACTAACTGCTACAAGTTGTAGCAACTGCTACAAGTTGTAGCAACTGCTACAATATTGTATCATCATTATCACAATAATTTTGTTGTATGTAATAATAGGAGAGAAGATAAAATTTTATTTTAATTTAAAAATAAAGAGAAAAAAGTTGTTGCATGTAGATGAGAGAGAGATTAAAAAAAATAGATTTTAGCCAATCAGATAACCCATGTCGGATTTCACTCATATTCGTGCACTAAGCGTCGCTTAACATATCAAATCTCTCTCTGTATATATATATCATCACATAAAAAAAAATAAAATATAATAATGAAATTTATATGTAAAATTTTTATGTGTAAATATTTTATTAATTATAATTTATGTGTAAATTTTTTAAAATATAAGGGTGCTATAATAATTCCATATTAAGGGTGAGACCCCTAAAATAATTAGAATTGTATGCATGTATTTTAAAATTACTCTGGGAAAGGATTTCGCACAATTGTCCATATAGACCTACACGTGCGATGACCTGTGATCGAAATTTTGTGTACACGTAAATTACCCTGTGGTAGCAAAGTCTACGTTCTTAGTCAAAAAATAGTGAAGAGCCAAATAATCACACTAATTAAGCAACGTTGGTCTTGTCCTTTCTTTAAAATTTTATATCCCCGGATGATAGTTTTACAGTAGGACATTTAGATTATCATTTAGGTACTCATGATTCAAATTTTAATTACGATATATTTATATAGAATTTTCCTTCAAATAGAGGACGTAACCAAAGGATGCTGGGCTGACCGCCCTGTGTACTTTTCGATTTACCCTAATGATCGGTGGGAAAATTACGTGGGGCCGGATTGATCATCCCAGAGATAATTAATGTGACTAACTGGAATTATCATTTGTTTAAAATTTTATATCTTAAATTTACAATTTTTAAAGTGTCAATTCATATTCCACTTTTTTTTTAAACATAATTTACGAAAACACCCTTGACTTTTAATTTTTCACATATTCTACTTCTTTTGTTGTCAGGTGATGGTTTTCTTCTTTTGCCGCTACATCTCCTCTATCATCTTGTTTATTGCGCTATCGGTGCCCTCTCCTTGACGTCATATCTTGTGAACACCTCCGCGATGTCAACGGGCATCATCTCCACCTCCGCCAATAGCGCCTCCACCTCTAGCATCCACGGGTGGGCTTCCCATGCTTCCAGGTAATTCCTCGCCTAGATTTGGAATGTCGCTAGTCTATAGTACGAGAGATAGATCTTCCGATCCATTCGTCCCGCCCGGAGCAACGCCTCGTCAACATACTTCGGGTGGTTCATGGTGAAGATCAACTCCTCCCCAACGCATGACGTCCAGACCCTGTTCACGAAGTTGAGCATGTCAAAGAGATTTAAATATAGTAATTTAATAAGGAGGGACGACTATCCTCCATCCTTATCTTTTAACGGAGCCACCCCTAGATCCAATGACTATAGATAGAAGGCTAAAGGGAGTCTCACTAAGACAAATAAATTATTATTTCACATCATTTTCACATTTCTAATTTGTATTTGTTTTATAATTTTTTATATTTATATATTTTCAGCCAATAATTTTACATTTTGATATATTATAAATAAATCAGTCTTGATAATAAAAGGAAATCGATGGACAAATTTCATTATACATAATTTTATCCTACTTTCTATCATAGATTGTTTCTAAAATTTAAACGTATGATATTTAAGCCATAGTTTTATATTTCTAGAATTTGAACTTATGATATTTAAGTCATAAAGTAATAATTTTATAGTTGCAAACTAAAGTATATAATAGATTTTAAAAATCAAAAGGTTTTAAAAATTTATCTGTAAAATTTTGGTATGATAATTTAATAAATATAAAACAATTTTCTTTAAAAAAAACATGTAACTTATTTTTTTCTAGATAAATTGTATTCGCAGTTGATTGAATGAATTAGACTAAAATTTCAATTCTTAATTTGTTTAGTTGGCATTATATATCTAAATTTTTAGCTCGACTAATTCTAATCCTAGGGAAGCTTCACCAGGTATCTAAACTTTTAACTTGACTAATGCTAAGATGGCCGGCCATCTGGTTCCATTCCGACTTTGATTTAATTGAATGCATACTAAATTAAAACAATAAAAAAATCTTGTTTATAAATAGTAATATATGATATATTGAATAAATTGAGCTTTAAGCATTAAAAAAACATTATATTAGTTTAATTTGTCAAATTTTATAATAAATTTTACACAAGAATAATAAAAAAAATGACTTACCTTTAGAGTGGTCAATTTAGATTGCTCTATCTTCGTCAAATAATTTAAATAGATTAAATTAAAATTTTATCAATTTAAATGAGGATCTAGGCGGTCGACCCACTTGAACTAGTGACCTGTGAGGGTTGATCCGTGGTGGGCTCAAATTGACATGTGAGTTGAGAAAAAAATTTCTTCTAAAATATAAACCTAAAATGAAAAATTCAATAGGCTCGTAGGCTTGACCTGCCTAATTCACAATCCAAACTTAAAATTTTTAACCTTTTCTATATAATGTTTTATATTTTTTATGGGCTCATGGCTGACCTGCCTAACCCGCAATCCGTCTTGAATTGGGTTGGGAATTTTTTTAATGGCGAGTTAACTAGCCCCACCCTGCCTCATCATATGATAGGTTTTTGACAGGTCAACCCGCCCCACCATGGGTTGGTCAGTTCGACAACACAACCCACATTTAACAAAACATTAAATGAATATTTTATTTTTTAAAAAAGTATTAAATAGGCACTCGCCGTTATATTTATCCCGAGAATATCCTTACTTTTAGTGTTATTGTAACAATTATGACTAACTACTATAATGTGTAGCAATTATGACTATCTACTATAACATATAGTAGCTATTGATTAACTACTGCAATACTATAACAACACTTAATTTTAGTGCTACAGCTACCATTAGTTGTTAAGTATAATAACTACTCTTAACTTCTAGAATATATAATAGTTAATACAATACTATTATAATATTGCAATTATTAAGTAGTTACTGTAACTATTTTAAAATAATTTTAACCAAATTAATTAAAAAATATTTTAATATAATAATATTTAGGATTTAATATCCAAAATTTTAGAATACAGTTATATCTATGTAGTAATTAAGTTAATTATGTAACCGTTCGTGTTATAACTATTTTAAAATGTGATTTTAATAAATTTTAAACAATTTTAATCAAATTGTAAAAAATTTGATATAATATATATATAATAATTTTGATTAAAATAAAATAGTTGATTTTTTTATGTTATAAACAACGCTAAACCTTCAACTTTTGAGTCTTTGTATAATTTGAGGTAATATTTGATTTTTACAAAAAAGTTTTAACCTCAAAAAAAAAAAAAAGTTCTAAACGTAAATTTTAAAAATACTTAATATTTCAACTTGGGTTCAAGTTGCCATCCATCTATGAGATAAGTGGCTCTTACACCTATTAAATAACACTTTTATTTCAATAAAAGTAAAAAACTATATAAAAAATAAAAATATGTTCTAATCATTAATAATAAAGAACAAAAAGTATAATCGTTACAGAAATGTTTAGTATTTGTCAACAAAACTGAAATAAATATCAGATTTATTCATGGCCAATTGTGAACTACTATTTGTTTTTTTTTTTTTTTTGCAAACAATAAATATTAAAAAAAAAATCAATCCAACAAGACTAAGAAAAACTAAATTTTAAGAACAAGACAGAGTTGGCAAGGAACCAGATCATCATATGTTGAAATAGAATTACCTGAGATAAGTTAGTTGGCCAAATGACCTGCTCTAAGCAACAAAAGATCCAGATATAAATAACCGAACTGGAGCATCCAAAAAGTATATATGATGCGCGCATCTACTTTGACAAAGTCGGCATGAACAAGAAGTCACCAGTGGGGTCGAGCTCCTTTGGACTGTCTGGCAATTGGCAAGGTTCATCTGATTCGATCTTCGGAACACTAGGTAGCCCTTTAATATGCATATTTGTAGCTTCCTCCTGTAACTTGGATGATGGAATGCTGCCTTCAGATTGTACCTGCGGCTGCTGAGATTGAGAACCCACAGCAACAATTTCAGGTTGTAGCTGCTGCTGCTGCTGAGATTGAGAACTGAAAGCAATGGCTTCTGTTTGTGCCCCTTCTGCTACACCCGCCGCCTTCTGGAATACATCAGGACTCAAAAGACCATAGAACAGTGGCTCGGGACCTTGAGGCGCACAAGTTGTTGATTGGCTGGGGAGAATATCTACGGTTATGCGCCCGAAAACTGTATTTTGACCTTGAGATCGCTTGATCTTGGAAATATGTTTCTTACCAGACAAATGACACTCAAATACAGCTAGTGTATCGCACCTAACATTGCATACAGTGCAAACCATAGGTTGATGCTTTTGGCGCTCTTGATTTCTAGCTCCTGCAACCTCATGTCTCTTCAACCGCCTTCCATCCAGCTGATAGCTCATTGCTCTTTTCTTCGTGCCATGCCTTCTGTCATAATTATTCATCCTTGCCATCCTTCCACGTCCAGTAGTCATCCTTGCAATCCTTCGACGTCCCTCTACTGCAGGAACATCAATACAATCTGGAACATCAATAAAATCTGGCATCGTTGATGTTGTTGCCTCTTTTTCAGCTCTCTCTTCCTTTGAAGATTCAGATTGTGTTGCAACAGTCTGACATGGAACTTCAGGTTCCACCTTGTGACCAATTCCTGCAATTGCAGGCATTAGACTCTCTGATGCAGCAGAACATCTGTTTGCTTCAGAAACTTCAGACGATACAACAGTCACCGATGGAGTAGGCTTTATGTTTGTCTCACTAGTTGGAGCAGTTTCAAGTGTAAAACTGGTATTCCCAGAGATTGCAATTGCATTTTCAGCTTCACCAACTTGGCCAGATGAAACAGGTGCACTAGTCACTATTTTCTCTCCTCTTAGATGAGAAAATATGTTTGTTTCAGCCAGAGATGGAAGATTGGCCCCTTCCATGCTTGGGAACAGTAATTCAGATTTGCCTACATAATTAGAATGTAGATCAGCCATCAGATTCTGCTGAGCTTGTATCTCTTGGAGTTTTTGCACAGTTTTCTTGTGTCGTTTTCCATTTTTGTGCTGTTCCAGAACTTCTAACCTATTACAGTCCACCCTGCAAATATCACACCAAGCAATTGGAAAGAGAGGTTGCATTGGTACTTTACTTTGTAGCGCTGCACTAACTGCAGGGGTGGGATTCCCATCCACAACCGACAATGATCCTGTCATCGATACTATTGCAGGATTTGGCGATTGGCTAGTTATGGACAGGTGATTTAGACTACTTCCCCTTTTACCCTTTGTTCCTTGTCCTCGCCCTCTGCCATTATAGGAAGGTTCACCAACACCATGCTTGGATGGGTTGAGGCTGAAGTTGCCGTTGCCTCTGCCTCTGCCACCTCGGAAAGAAAAACGACCTCTTCTACCACCACCCCTTTGTGTGTATCCACCACCCACCTGCAGAAACACTTCAAAGCTTCTTACGAAAAAAACAAATGAGTTGTTGTGTTGGAGAAAATAAAAAATATTTAATCTAACATGCATTATATAAGCAGATGCAGCAAAATAGAATCACGAGTTGACTGCAATTGCCAGTGAGCCGAAGTAATCTGTTAGGAAGGAACAAAAATTTTCATGTCCATGAAAGAGTACAAAAAAAAAAGATTCCTGTGGCTAAAATCCAGAATCAGTAAAACCTATAATGTAGAGAAGTATACAGTAGACTGACTCAAGAACACAAAATAATGAAAGTCCTGGACAATCCAAGAATGGATGTCAAGTCCATAATAAGAAAGGAATGCATATATTGGCTCCCTATTACTTGAGTCATTGAGATATGGCAATAGCAATTCTAGTTGCAGTATTTGAAATGTTGAGAATCTCAACTAATCCAAACTGAGATTTGAAATCTGAGGCCAAGCCACGTTTTCTACCCCCGGCTGGCTGGAGAAGTGCCACCCATCTCGAGTGTTGGTGCCAGAGGTGTGACAAAGCAAACATCGAAAGAAAAGACAAGGAAAGGAGAGAACACAAGTGGAACACCCGTTCTGAACACAAAGAGGATATGGAGGATGTCTCGGGCGGTGATAAGGTCAAGGAGGGTTTTAGGAGCAGTTGAGGACTGAGGAGTGGTTGTGTGCATCTCAAGAGGCTTGAGAAGTTGTCATTGTTGTCGCAAGCACTCTTAGAGTAGTCACATGTGTCTTGAGAGTTCGTGAGTGGTTATGTGCATCTCAGTAGTCTCACAAAGTCACCGCCATCATCGTCAACAGTAGCATAGTGATTGCACGCATCTCAGGAGTCTCGCTAATGCAACACAATGAACAAATAATGCTTGCACATAGAAAAGCTCACCTAGAAAAAAGAAAATTAAAAACTATATTAACTCAAATACATGGGATCCTAACCTCTTTTCATAGATTGACAATACAACTAGCCTATCCTAATAAAACATTAGCATACTTTTCTTTAAAAAAAATTAAACAACCTTTTTAAAAGGTTTCCACTTATTTCTAAATATAAAAATCATTTTTTTAATTTTCCATCAAATTATAAAAATTAATGACTTGGACAACTTTAAATAATTTAAGTAAAATTGAAATTCTTTACTTAGTCATTTTCCTCAACTAAAGAGAACTCAACAACCAAAGAGAACTCCTCATTGTCGAGTGAGAGGTGGAGGAGTCCAAGTCAAGTTCAGTGGCACCATATACCACATATAGGTGCAAAGCAAAGGCATCTCTTTGGTCGATTGGCAATTGTTGGTTTATTTATTTGTGCAACTTGGGGGTAAGGTGTTGTCGCTCATCCTTGGTAATCCCAGTGTCTTTAGTCTCAGGACGTCCTTTCCCATGGGCTGGGTACGTGTGGGTGCTTTTATTAGAGAAATCACTGTTTGAGAGACCATAATTCACTTAATATGAGGAGAAGATTATGTCACTAATAGGAGCGCAGGAGTACACACTCATAGTATATAACTTGTAGGCAATTCAACAAACAAAGAGAATTGACTTAAATGGATATCGATATGGTAGTAAGTTCTCAACATTGAAAATGAATTAATGGCATATGCATTAGCACTAATATTTTCCATAACTTAGAAAGGACCCAAAGAGGGGGCATGAAACTTTTTGAAGGAGTTTTTAGGAAAGTGTTCTATGAGAATGTTATTGGTTTTGAGTTTCGCAGGGCCCACTAGGAGCTATTGGTTCACTAATGATACCATCTCCTTTCTTTTCAAATTTGGATTGTGTAAGAATGTGGTAGAGTTATTTCAAAGGTTGGATCCCTTTAATGGGTGACTTAGATTTGAGCTTTTGGTTTACTGGGCTTAGCTAGGTACATCCTTGCTTAGCTAGATACATTCTGATATTTTGGCTATTGTGTTTAAAAAATAGCTATTTTCTTGTTCGTCGTGAGTAACAAAGAGATCATAAAGCCAAGGTTAGCCATGCATGACATGATCCAAACACTTTAAAAATATGTTACACCATATCTTATCTTTATATGAGCCCATTTATACTAGAACCAACCACCTTTATATAACCATTATTGTCCTCCCCACGATAGTGCCTTAAGGTAAAAGTAAACTCCTGGAGGAATTTAGCCACCTAGCATATTTAGTGTTCAACTTCTTTTGTATTTGGATGTAAGAAGTACTAATGTCTGAAGGGGTAGATAATAATGTAAAATTCTATGTTATATGTAGAGTCATATTTGTCAAGTCTCATTGAGTTTCTCACTTAATAAGGTAATATGGTGTCCTTATTAGCTTAGAGTTCCTTCAATTGCTACACTAGAAACATCAAAGGTTAAAATGAGTGGTTTAGAAAGGTCCAGATATATGTGGACATAGGCCTTAATCATCTTTTCTTAAAAGGAAACAAAGACATGTTTAGATTAATAAACCTCACCATTCTTGACACAACTTGTGACAGGCACCATAATCCCTAAAGAAACGTTTGTAAGAGGTCATAAAGAGATGAAAACTTTGAGCTCCTTAGGTGGTGGTGAGTTTAAGCCAATTTTTAATTGCTCCTTTTTTTCTATATGTAGGGATGCCTGATGGAGAAACTATGAACCTAAGGAAGATGACTTGAGGCTGTAGAAATGAGCAATATTGACATATAACTTTTCAATCCGAAGGGTATCAAGGACAATTTACATATGCTCTAATTAAGGTGCCATAAGTTTTGTATATTAAAGTGTCGACAAAGTAGCCTGCTAAGAATTTTCCTAAAGACAGTCTTAGGACTTGGTTTATTTCCTTTGAGGCATTCGAAAATCTAAAGGCATAACTATTTGTTCATATACTCGTTTTGTTTATTTCCTTTGAGGCATTTGAAATACAAAGGTATAACTATTTGTTTGTATACTCGTTGTGTTTTGAAGGCAATCTTCCATTTATAACTTATGCTAATTCCAATCTGATGGTATTTACTACACAATTAGAACTTAGAGAATCACTAGGTTCCTAATAACAAATCAAACATGTTATTGAGTCTAGAGATACAGAAATCCAATACTTAATGATGATTTTGTTAATGGTATGTCATTGATGCAAGGATTGATGTTTTCCTTAATAAAGTCTTCCTATTAGTATCCTTTAACCTATTAGTTCAATGCATTACACGAATTCATGTGGTAGTGTGGAAGGTTTACGACAACTATGATCTCAAAACAAATTTTTGTTTGTGGGGATATGGATGGGTAGCAGGGTATAGTAAACTGTTCAAGAATTGTATCCTATAACTCATCTAAGATCTCCTTGACATTAGGAATGGTCTCCTAGTGAGGCACTATGACCAACAATAAGGTCCTAAGTTACCAAGGCTACCTTCACTCCTGAGTCATTCCCTTTTGATATTGTAATACTTGGTAAGTTGCTTGCAAATGAGGTTCTTTTAAGTTATGCATGAATTAACTAATTACACTTACTACATGAATTGACTAATCATGCTTATTGCATATGTTATATCTAATAGTGTATAAGACAAATAAATTTTCCTATTGTCATTCATACATTTCCTTATCTACTACGGCTTCTTTCCCTATCATGCAAGTTTGAGATTTGGATCTATTGGAGCCTAGCAGGTTTGCATGTTACTTGTCTATTTCTATTAGGGGATAAAAATGTCTTGCTTAGAGTGAACCACATCATTTCACTCACTTATATGATCAACATATGCTAAGAGCATAGTGATTCCATTAAAGAAACCCAATAATAAATAATGTGGGATCCCCTTGGCAATCATAACTCTCATAAATTCCTGCCCGTAGTAATTGCTTAAGTTCATATAAGGTTTAACACAACATGAGCTTCCAAATTATTTCCATTTCTCTGTACAAATTTACATTCTTGACATCAAAGTCATTCTCAGTCTCTTCTCAGTCTCTAAGCTTGATTCTTGGACTTGCATTAGTTCAGGACAACCATCTTCTTCCTTGTGCCTTGTCAAGTCTCAAATTTTCAATGACTGTGTTGGTATTTTCAAGTACAGGTTCAGATGCACTATCAGACGCATGTTCAACTGCAGGTTCAGACATAGGATTTGACATGAACTTTAATATTGACTTAAAACATTGGAAGTAATGACAAGTCATCCAAGAAATCCATATTCTTATCTTCTAGTGTGGAATTCTCCCCTTGATGATAACACTTGTAACCTTTTTCTGAGTTGATGAATAACCCGAACATCCTAGGGACAAGATTATTTGTAGTGTGTATGTTTGAATAAAATGCCGAGAGTGTTTCCATTGGACTCTTGAACCCCATGATTTTGGAAGACAAATGATATATGAATAAGTAGACCAAAAAACAAGTACCTAAAAGTTGTCAAGATTACCAAAGAGACCTAAATTTTTTGAACTCTTCTAACCGTGTTATACGTAACGTTTTATAAGTCAAAATTTATTAAAAAAAAAACAAGTGAGAGATAGACAGGGGAAAAAGGGGCAATGAAGGCTGAGTAAAATGATAAAATCTAATTACGAAAATTAGTAAAAGAATCTAGATATAAAGGCTAGTAAAAGGAAAAAAAATGGCAATGAATGCTGAGCAAAAAGGGAAAAAATTCTGCTACAAAGGCTGGTAAAAGAAAAATCAGCAATAAAGGTGAGAAAAAGGAAAAAATCCAGATATAAAGAATAATAAAAGAAAGAAATTGGCAATAAAGACCAACTAAAAGAGAAAAATCTAACTATAAAGGTTGATAAAAGAAAATGTTCCTCCTCCGTGTTGGCCCTGGGACGCCGGGACGGGTTGGCGGGGGCGCTGGGGTGAGCGTATTTGCCTTTTTGCCACCATGATAAAAGAAAATGTTGGCAATTAAAGGTCAAGCAAAAGGGAAATAACTAGTTATAAAGGTTGTAAATGGAATCCTGCTATAAAGGCTAGTAAAAGAAAAAATTGACAACGAAAGTCGAGCAAAAGTGAAAAATCAAATTATAAAGGCTAGTAAAAGGAATTTAGTTATGAAAGTTGATAAAAAGAAAAAAATTTCGAAATGACAGCCGAGAAAAAAGAAAAATTAAGCTATGGAGGCTAGCAAAAGGAATATGAGAAAAATAAGCAATGAAGGCCGGGTAAGATCAACCACCAATGATGGAAACTAGAGAAAAAAATCTAATTATGAAGGTGAGTAAAATGATACAAGAAAAATTTGGGATTGGATGAGAATAAAGTAATGATGATGGTGGAATAAAATAATAAAAGGTAGATATGACAATAGATGTGCAGAGAATGCGGTGGAGGAAATGATGTGTGATAATAAAGAGAGAAGGAGAAGACAAATGTAGGTGAATTATAAGATTATTGTTGAACCAGGTAACACCGAACCTGGGGCTACCGGCCCGACCCCACAAAAGTTTCCCACCGGCCACTAGAGTAAATCGGGAAACGCTTACAGCGGACGACCTAGAAGCCCAGGATCTTGTAGTTGTACACCCCATTTGAAGGAAAAATCCCTACAAATGCATTGTAGCTGGGGATCAAACCGCGAGTGCCTAGGTGATAACTTGACACCCTTTCGCTGCACCGTAGCCCCAGGGCTGAATTACAAGATTATAAGATTATTGATTTAGGAAATGAAGGTGAATTACAAGATTATTGGTTTAGGGTTATGATTAAAGGTGTCACGAGGAAAAGAAAAAAATTAGAGAAGAAGAGGAAAAAGAACAAAGGCGAGAATAAAAAAAAAAGATTTTAGAAGATAACAGTGACGAGGAGCAAGAATATAGAGATAAACACAAAATCAAAAACCAAGAAGTTATCTTGGACATGAAGCAATGAGAGAAATCACATTCCAAAACAAAAGTTATCATTGTCAAGTTTAATGGGTAGAAAAAATATTGCATCCATTAGTAAGAAGATTTATGTTGCCGAGGTATTTCTCTAATTGAGGATAAAGATGAAATTTTGATTTTTTGTTTTTGTTTTTTTACCCTTTTTTGGTTTTCTAGGTGTATATATACACATAATTAGGGTTAAGAGGTGATGACAGAAAGAGAAAGCGAAAAAATAAGATAAGGGAATGATAACAAAAGATATAAGAAAAAACGAAGTAGAAGAACTAAGGTAAAGGAAAATAAGATTAAGAGAATATGAAGATAAAAAGGCAGCCCGGTTTATGAAGCTCCCGCCAATGCGAGATCTTGGGGAAGGCTTGGACCATATTGGGTAATTGTACACAATCTTACCTTACATTTTGCAATAGACTGTTTCCAGAACCTTAAGGTCACATGAATATGAAGATAAAGAGAAGATAAATTAGGAACAAAATATAGAATACAAAAGAAAGAAAAAAGGAAAAAAATTAACTTCATATTTGTAAGGAGAGAATAAGGAGAGAAGAACCAAACCAATTATCAAAATGCAAATGATTCATGAATGAGAGCGATGTTGAAGCTTGAGGATAATAGTGAATTAAAGGATAACTAATACTAAGACCAAATCACCAAGTTTCGACATTGATATTATGTTGAAAATTAAAAATTATATTAATTAAAAATTTAGGGTAGGGTTTTAGGATTTACCCTAACCCTTTTTATAGATTGATAATATGACTTATTCTTCATAAAATAATGCTCATAAAATAACAGACTTTTCTAATAAAAATCTTAAAAACTGTATTAGAGTTTTCTAGACAAACTTATCTACAAAAGAATATTCTTATGAAAACAAGCTATGTTATCATATCCCATAATTTATGAAATATTTTAGCATGTACATGGTTACAAAATTATGTTTTCCCACAGCTTTTATCATCTCAATAATGAAGTTTTCCTATGAAATAATCAAGCCTAATGTCTATCAAGTTCCACACCTCCTTTCAATATCCACGGCACTAGTAACCTCACTCTATTTCCTAATACATTTACTAGTAAATAATAAATCCCTCTACCGTGGCCATAGCCTATGACTTCCTCATAGGAGAAAGTGATTCTTGGTTGATTTGGATCACATTCCCATAAATCTTTTGCCTCATTCAAGGTCTAGACTGTAGCTCGCCCCTATCATTGCCTCTATGAATGATCTCCCTTTGGGTGGGTTGCAGATTCAAGCATCAACATTGTTAGTGATGTCCTTTAAGCCTACCCTTTTCCTTTTTGTCTTCTTGATGCTTCTAACAAGAAGATCCCTTGCCTCAAGGTCTTTTGATCTCTCTCCTTTGTCTTACTCTAATTTCATTAGTTTTACCTAGGCAAAATATTCATCAAGATTATTATTCTCCACATGAAGATCACTCACTGAAATTGAAAACCAACCTAGACCAGGAAAAAGTGAGACCCTACCTAACTAGTTGAAATTAAAGCTCCTAGTTTCGATAGTTGATAAGACCCGACCATATTTCTAGATTAAGGAGCTGAAATGGAGCATTATTTTAATTGGAACAACATAGCCCAAACATAATTTAAGAAGGTCAAACTCATATGTCTTGTTGAAAAATTATTCACAAAGTATCCAACATCACCCTACCACGGTAGGAGCCAAAGTTATAACACATTATACTAAAAAGAAATAAAAATTAATTTAAAAGTTTTTTTGACACACTTCAAAAAACTGAGAAGA
The DNA here is from genome assembly GCF_018446385.1 of Zingiber officinale. Classification (NCBI taxonomy): domain Eukaryota; kingdom Viridiplantae; phylum Streptophyta; class Magnoliopsida; order Zingiberales; family Zingiberaceae; genus Zingiber; species Zingiber officinale. The sequence goes on from NC_056003.1 coordinate 119,897,025, forward strand.
GCCCATGTGAATAAACTTAAAACAATCTTCCTTAGGTGTAATTGAGTATCAGACTCCTTAGGTGTAATTGAGAATTAAAGTAAATTTGAGGGCTTATAGATACTTTGCAATCATAAGCTAGACTCTAGAGTAACCTTCATCCATCTCATTAATGGACTTAGGCTAGAAACCCAAAAACAAGTTAAACTATTTGCCCCTAACTTATTCTTGAGGTTTGTGATAAGGTCATAAATTTAAATAGTTCGTAAAATATTCTCCATTGAACAATCAAGTCTCATGATCAACAATGTACCACCCTTTAGAGCAACACTGTCACCATTAGAGAAATTAACTAATACCTCCCTATAGAGCACTACTACAATTAGAGAAATCAACTTATGAACCCCTTCAAGATAAAAGAGGCTTACCATTAGCATTAACCCTAACCAAAATGCACAATGTTATAATTAGCAGGGCAGTGGCCATTTGGAATCAAAATAACCCCTGAGTCTTTGCTAAAGAAGCACTATCCAGCACATAAAATAGCATCCTTCCCGACATCCTTCCCAACTCAAGGAACTGATGATAAGGAGGTTAAACCTAGAGATAACCAAGAGAGGTGAAGCAGAGACTATGGAATTTCATACAGTGCGCTTGCACTTCCTCATGTTCACAACCACTACTAATGACACATGAAAAAGCACTAGTATTTTTCATACTTATACAAAGTATGATAATAGATCATGGAAGCTTATCGTTACCAACGGAAAATGCATGAATACAGTTTCCACATAGCCCATTTCTAAGATATGACTCACATTGAAGTAGTGGTGTTTGATCCTTATTGAGATGGACATAGTTGGCAAAATTAGTCAGATTGATATGGATTGCCTAACTTGGATCACCAATAATAAAAGTTGATATAATTTTTCTTGAGAAATTAGCATGTCATAAAGATTAAAGAGAAATTTAGAGAAAAAACCTTAGGTTCAAAGAAATTATCTAGAAATTGATTTGATTACATTTTAAAAAATTAATAGAATTAATTGAAAATTTCTCAAATTGAGTTTACCATGAAAAACTTGGTTGTTTAGTCTTTTCCTTAGTCATAGCTTAATTCTTAGAGAACTCATATAAGAAGAGTCTCTGTTGTCTTATTAAGTAGCCAAGTCTTGTAGTAGCTCAAGATTCACCGCCACTAGATAAAGGATTACTTATTCAACTTCTATCACTCGCTAGAAATAAAAGACTCACCTATCTTTCTCTTACTCGGTGTCAGTAGAGCCAGCTTATTATGGAAATCATAGATTGAGAAAGAACACACTAATCTCTTAAAATAAAAAAAAGGCCTTCAACTAAAAATCAATTCAAATGTAGTGATCCAATTAATAATAACACTTTTATTTAAAAAAATACCAATATAGCATTATAGAGTTTTCTACAAAAAAAAATTACAAATTCTAATACTGGTTATAATCTATTTTATTATTTATAAATTTGTATTAATAAATATGACATTATTTGTATACCACATTATTAATAATTGAATATGTAATGACATATAATAAGTATTCTTTTTAAAATTTTAGGATATATATTGTTACTCTCATATATGAAATAATTTTGTTATATATATTTCTCGTTTTTCCATCAATTCCAATTCCTATGATTTTGTTGGTCCAATGCAACCAATACTTTAAATCTTTGACTGTCCAATTCCAATCTTGATATCAATTTTTGACAAACCATGTTCCTTGTGAACATTATCTACATCATTTTAGTTAGGCTCTAGCTTTACGACCTCTTTGTAAGCCATTATGGAAAAGGCAACACCTACATCTTTAAACTCTATGAGTAGAATGTTAAGTTGTACCTGAACATGCCTAACCCAACCCAACTAAAATCAAAAGCAGCACAATCTTCAAGATGCAGTCTTCAAGACAGTCCTTTCACCTTCCAACAGTCTCATTTTGAGAAAAGAAAAGAATTGACACTATGGTCGGCCTGATACCTCATCTGAAGATCATCTCATCTCCTTAGGGTTATAAATATAGATAAGTACTAAGATATAACTCTTAAACAATTAGAGCTGATGAACTAGCATGCAATAGACTTTTTCTGACATCATAGTTGTCTAAGCTTTCATACTGTAGCATGAAACTTTAAAACGTCTGAACTAAATAGGCAAGTCAAAAGATTCTTACAAAGAAAAAAGTTTTATTAGGGAAAGCATAAATCTTTGCATTATCTTTACATTATTAATATCCTTAAAAGGATAGCTCTCGGAGAATAAGTGTTGAAAGTCATGTCATCAACAAAATCGTCATAAGTATATGTTCCTTCTATCTAGACTAACATGCTTGATTTGAAGGCAAGGATACAATGGTCCTCCAAAATTGACTTGTGTAGCGGATACCATCATATAACAATTAGCATAGGTGATGAATGGAAGATTGCCTTCAAAACACAGGATGGATTATACGATTGATTACCTTTACAATTTTGAACACCCTAAGTTCGTTCATGAGGGTAATGAACCAAGTCTTAAGACCATTTAAAAGAAAATTCTTAATAGTCTAGATTGATGACATCTTAATACCAATAAGGCCCACAACACCCACTTAGAGCTTACTTAATTGTCTGTAATACTGTAATAATCCCTTCAGACAAAAAAGTCTAAAGAAGTGCTCATTACTACATTACCAAGTCTTATTCTCCACATTCATCCGCAAATTATCTCTAGAGATCTTGACAAGATTAGAAAATGATTAAGAATTGGTCTGAACCCACTACTGCCAAAGAAGCTTAAGTTTTTATGCCTTTGTAACCTTCTACTGACATTACATTAGGAATTTTAGCACTATTAATTCATTCAACTTTAATCTAGGGCTAATGGAAAATGGAAAATGTTGATGAAGAAGCAACACATGAGTGGTGGCATCACCAATTGGTATTTGGGAGGTACATGGTGACTGGGTACAGGAGCCAATTTTGGTAATAAAGGTGAGATAGAAAAGCAACCGTTCAATGTTGAGCCGTGAGAGAGGAATTTGTGTGTAAAGTGAGCAAGGGAATAGAAACAACGATCTCACAGTCACCGAGGAAGAATTGTATTGCAAAGGCATACATGATGGGTGTGGTGGCATGGATAGTGATCAATTTATGATTAGCTACATTGGCTAGCAGGCCATAGACACTTGATTCTTATAGAAGGATCATGCATAAAGGGAGGTTAAGTCGCACCTTCGTTAGAAGAGAGGTAGCAAACAATGCAACTCAATTAGGCATAGTGAGGTTTCTACGAGATATGGCAGTCACGTTTTACAAGGGCAGGGATAATGACAACAAATACAATAGGTGCTAATGTTTTTCTTTAATCTCTATAACCCCAATTCCCCCACATGACTACCCCTACAAAATAATAAACATTATCCTCTACTAGCATTTAACAAAATGCAAACAAAAACAAGGTTCTCCTTCATGCCAAAATAGCAGACAAAGTCCAAACTTCTCCATCTTGCCTCCTTTCATCCAACAACATTGTAGCTATCAATCATTCCTAGTCATTTTAATGTAAGCTATCCCTTTTGGGATATCACCATGCAAAAGGTAAGAACCAACTTGCATATGAGGTTAAGATCCAACAAAAGCATAACAATTTATAAAGAGAGCGACGTGAAAATTCACAATGTAAATCTAGTTCGAATGATCGAGATCTTTGAGTAATGACTTCAATAATAAACAAGTTCACATCAATTCAATGTGATGCAACCTCTTCAGAGAAATACCTTTATTTAATTTTGATAGTTAGTTACTTTTATGCTGCTAAAAAACTTTTCTAAAAAAGTCACTATCCTCTAGTACTAAGAACAACATAAAATAAAACAAAATAAAATAAAACAAAATAAAATAAAATAAATTTAACCATACTTTAGCATCCAAAAAATTTATACTAGCCCACAAAAAAAACTTTACTGTGATCAGTTTCTATGCAATTTTATTTTTATAATTTTCATTACATATCAAAAATTGAGTTGGCGATGACAATAGAAATTACCACTATCATTTAAGATGCTAAGCATGAGGATTTTGGAACTTCAGTAATCTAGTACGAATGAATACATCATATCCATGAAAACTAAATTAGACAACTTAGAATGTTTCAAAAAATACATTGTATCACTTAAACAATGTCATATTTTTGAGAAGCTAAGTTCATTCGTGAATGTCATGATATACATAAACATGGATCTAGACATGAGCTGCATAAATAATAGAATAGAAGACCTAGTTTTAGTAGTCATTCAGACGGAAATGCATTCTTTTATTAATTAGCATGACAGATTCTTTTGACTGCTATACCATAACCAACCACCAACAAGCACGATTTGCCAAGTTGTTAGAGTCATTATGAAAGAAAACCCAAACCACAAACACAGACAACATCAATTAAGCCACTAAAACATATCCCTTCATCTGTTTACTCAATCCCAATTCAAGAAGAGTTATAGGTGATGACAACCAATGAAACAGATCCCTCCATCTCCTTACATAGTCCCAGTTCAAGAAGAGTAATAAATGATGTTAGCCTTAGTCTTGGTATCACTAGGAGAAAAACATAAACACTAATAGTTACCATGAGCTCAAAAAACTTTAAAGTAAATTCAGGATTTGAGTCCAGTAGAATTGTCCAATGAATTGATTCCTTTATGAACTAACCTCCCACACTATCATACAAACCCATCAGAACAATTTGGACTACGCATGTAAATTAAAGAGTTTTGAAAAAAAACATTTTTAGGTAAAGTATGAGTCATTGAGTTGTGTCAACGTTGTCAGTGCTAAAATCTATGACTTAGCAAGTACATGAGCTCCCGTCATGGCATTAACAAAATCACAACCAAGTGCCAACTTCTCAAAGCTAAACCTGATGGCATGCTAGACATTGTAAAAAGGATCATAATAAATTTCTCCAAAATTGTTGATGAGTATCAAGGAGTCAGAACTAATAATGAATGGAATATTACTTTTACAAGATAGGATGAATTGTGAAAATGACAATCATGCTAGCTGGATTAATTGAATGGAAGAGTTGGTGATGAATGAAAGATTACTTTTACAACATAGGATTAGTTGTACAAAAGATTGGTCATACTCTTGAACCTTTCAAATACCCTACCGCATTCATGTGTGATAAATCAAGTCCTGTGACCCTACATAGTTCTTGGTAGTCTACTTTGATAATAAGATATATCCTTACTTAAAGCAATTATAATTAGTCGTTATAACTCAAAAGTTGCCTGGCAATCTCAAGAATATTCTTTTTTTTTTCACATCCCTAGATATCCTTCCTCATTTTTATGTCTAATAAAGGTATTTTCATAGACTTTCAAAAAACTAAGATCAAGAATTGACTTGAATACACCTGATTGCATTCCTTAGCAAGAATATAGCAATAAGATAGTCCTTTAAATTAAATTCTTTTTGTACTATATCAAACCAAACCTTGTATTAGTTAAAATGAGCTGAGATAAATTCAAATGAATTCTAGTCATTTAATATTTTTTCATTTAAATTTTTTACATTTAAAAACATTATATCAATTAGATAGTTAAATTAAAAAGGATAAAATAAAATTGAATTTTACTTATTTTTTACTTCAATGCATGTAAGATGAATATTCAGCCAAAGTTTTACTAATTTAATCTTCTTCTACTTAATTTATTTCCATTTACAAATAAAGCAATAGAAATTATAAGAAATAAGATTAAAAAAAAAAATAAAGAACATTAGCATTCAGTTTGTTGAAGCATGTCAAAGCGTATCTAAATGTCAACACACTATACAACTCATTAGAACGATCATCACAAATAGCAATATCGCATATGATAGATTACTAGTGTCAATCAATATCCAATCTACAAACTTTACTTCAGTGGTAAATTTCTACTACGTCACCCAACCTAGCACAAGATCTTAAATCATGTATTGAATATACAAGACCTAATCATGATATTTTAGTTCCTCACTTGATGGGTCAAGTTCTTCTACGAGAATGATGCTATAATAAATAGAAAAAAAAAGTCTTAAAAATAAGATATCCAATAACATAAATTAGTTCAATACCTAATTTTAAACTTAAAAATATTTGGTGATTGAGATTTGCATATGCTCTGGTTATTCATACACACTTAGTCAACATGTTTCATGAAACAAAATAAAAGGAAAACGCATTTACTGAACCGCTTAAACTGAAACCTAGTATTTCTATGGGGAAATAGCATCTGATGACATCGGGTACTGTATGCAACAAATGACAAGGTTAGCAGAAGTTTAATCAAGTTTTGTAACGCAAAGAATAAGCTGAATTTATTTTTTGTGAAGGAAGGCATCCTAATTGGTGCTAAAATTTATCAAACCTCAACACCTAAACAAACACAAAACGAGCCATAAAGAAGAGGGAAGATTTTTGAAATGGTTAGGCAAAAGCAGCACAAAGAAAAGAGGAAGAAATAAATAGGAGAGCTTTGGGCGATTAGGGAAACAAGCATACCTGCGGGTGTGGGATCGCCACCGCAGCCCGATCGAGCGTGCCAAATGTCCACGCCGCCGGCACTTGAGACGCCAGGGGATTCGTCCCAAGAGGCGTGGAGAAACCGAAGGAGGATGGCTCTGGGGCCCCGTGATGCGTCGGCGGCGCTGCCATGCGGAGATCCCCGTGCAGGGCCGTGGGGGCGTGGATCTGAGAGGCCCCGGGGAGGGTGGCGGAGACTGCAGCTGGCGGCGGCGGAGCGATGGAGTGGTAGGGGCGGTAGGGATAATCGGAGGGGTGGAGGTCATAGGGGTGGTGCTGTTGGTGGTGGTAGGCGCTGTGCGCTGCGTGGAAGATCGGCTGGGAGGGGTCGTAGGCTTGGATCGGCTGGTATTGGAGGAGGCGATGCTGCTGATGCGCTTCATTGAAGGTGGCGTCGTCCATGGCGGAAGACCACGAACGTGGGACGCCGGACCAGGGCTCTCTGCTTGTTAAAAAGGCAGCTCCAACGATTTCAATATTCACTTAAACAAAAACCAAGGACCACATCTTCATCCACCAAGTCAGATTTAAGATTTGGCCAGGACAATGGTTTTTCTCAGTTCTGAGATAATTGAGGATTGAATCTTAATTTTGATGAATTAATATAAATATTTTTAATGATGGTTTGTTGCAAGTGTTCTTAATAAGAAATTTTGAAGGAGCTGGATAGACTTCACGATTATATCATATATGTCATCAAGATGTGTTTGATTTAGGGTTATCCTTAATAATCTTGGTTATCTATTTAAAATTATAAACAAAAACTCTGTTTAATTTAGATAATCGATAATTTTCGAGTAATATTTCATGTCTGATACATCAATAAAAGGGACATGCAACCCAGAATTAGAAAACCTCGTAAAACAAAGGTTTTTCTTGATTCTTTTTACCCAAAATATCCTCAAATATGAGAAAAATGTGATAAAAAATAAAAATGTAAAGGAAAAGAGAAAAATATAAAAATTAAAATAAAAAACTTTTTAAAAAATAAAAAAATTAAAAAAACATAGAAAAATTAAAAAAACGTAAAAAATTTAAAAATAAAAAAAAAATGAGAAGAAATAAAAAACATACAAAATAGAAAAACATAAAAAAAATATAAAAAATAATAAAAACGTAAAAAAAATTATAAAATATATAAAAAATAAAAACAATTAAAAACATAACAAATAGAAAAAAAACATAAAAAAATAAAAAAATTTAAAAAATATTTTAAAAAATAAAAAAGAAAAAGAAATAAAAAAAGAAAAAATAAAAAACATAAAAATAAAGAAAAAACGTGAAAAAGAAAAAAAACATAGAGTTTAAATAATAATAATAATAATAATAATAATAATAATATAGGGTTGGTTTTGTAATTAAGGGTAAAATAGTAAAATATTAAACTAGGTTATTCATTAAAACCTTCAAACAAATAAGTTTTTGTTGCATTACATAGGTTAAACCAAACAACATTTAGTTATGTTTTATTCCCCATAACCTTGGTAACTAAGGCTATACATGATAACTTGAACCAAACACACCCTTAGAGTTTTCTTTAATAGTACAAAATTAATTTTTTTCTTAAATATGTTTATTTCTTATTCTGTCTATTTTTGTATGTCTGTACATCTATTTTAATATGCTTAACTTTTATCTTTAACTCGTGTACTCATTTTATATCTCAACATTAAGTTTTATATAATATAGTAAGTCTAATTGTTGTTTTGTAAAACTCCTTACTATCATAAAAAAAATATTTGACATATTCCTCTATTTCAATTATCCTTCTTGTATCTTATATATAACATCTATATCTACTCTTTTATCATTTAAAAAAAATAATTCTAAATACTTAAAACTCTTAATTCTAAGTAATTCATGATTTTCTATCTTAATAATTGTCTTACTACTCTAGCTAAATTTTTAAATTTCATATATTTTATCTTCACTAAGTTAAAATATTTTACTTGTATTTTTCATCAAAATTCAAGTTTAGTATTTACTCATTCAAATATCTCTACCAAAATAATTTCATCCACGAATAACATACACAATGATAATATCTCTTAGATGTGTCCAATGAGTATTATATTTAAGAGTGTCCTAAACAATCGTCTTAGATATTGTATTATTTATTTGATAAATAAAATTCATTATTTGAGTGTACATTATATATGTATGTGATTTGATTTTAAACTTAATTAATGAAGTCCACAATATAAAGTAAAACAAAAGAGAAATTATGATTGAATCACAATTAGTGAGTATTTCATCATGTGTAATTATGTATAATTTGAAATATTCCCTAATCGATAAATTGATGAGACTAGACATCGTCAATTTTGTGAGATTAGAACATATTACACTCCTTGGCTTAACTAAGTAGTTGATCCTCACTGACTGAAAATATTGAGATGTTGAGAGTTAACATATGGATGCTAGTTAAAGGTAACTAATTCATCGGATGTGACATGCTATGAGATTTCATGTGATTCTTTATATGTCATGAAGATTTTATTTTAGTTTAGTGCAACTTTCCTTAGACTTGTGGTGTTTGAGTCATTTTAGTCATGGAGACTTATACTTTAACATCTTAACAAAACATCTCTCAGGATGTGTAGATCTAGGGTAATTGGGTATAAGTCAGTATGTCTGACGATGTTTGAATAACACACCGAGAATGTACCACTCCTTTAATAAAGAAGATGCATACCCTATGATCTCTTGTTAAAATTATTACTTGTAAGTCTTTGACCAAAGTAAAATATGTCAAGAGGATATGATCATCTGGATATGTGTTTGAGTAATTTAGAGAGAGTGGACTGGATCATAATTTAATTAACTAACGCATGACTAAATATTCATTTTTTTCAAATAAAAAGTTTTTATTCCAATTGGAGTCGACTTAACCTCCGACTGATAACAGATTAGTCGACTAAGGTTTTGTTATCAGCGACATAATTTTTATGTTTACAACAAAATCAACTGAATAGTCTAATGAATTAGTTTTAAATTTAAAATATTGTCTGATTGAATAAGAACTTATTCAAAGTGAGTCAATCCAAATAGATAGAGTCAACTAAGATTATATCAATCAAATGCTAGAAAAATCATTTGACAAGTTTCAAAATGATGTGGATAAAAGGTTTTAAGTTGATTGAAGACAACAGTTAACAAAACTGATTCTACGAAGATCAAGTTTTAGTTGATTGATGACTTGAATAGTTAATTAATATTAATGCATTTCTTTTCATCTCTGATATTCCCACACAAAAGAACTCATCAACCACAAAATGAGAATCAAATCTTAAATCATTCTAAGAAATCCACGCACAGTCGTTTAAATAAATAAGTTTTTACAACAAAATTTTGGCTGCAGCATCATCCATAGTTGAAAGATCATATCGAAAACACTATTCTTGCAACTAAGAGATGCACTAAGAGTGCTCAAAAGAGAAGTTATCGACAAAATTCTCTTTTGACACCAAGTGAAATCCAAGTCTAAACGTCAAAGAAGCATCCTCCTTTAAGAACATCTCGGCCCACTTTAGACCAGTAGAATGCATACAATATTATTTGTTAGTTGCAGGGCTGAAAATTAACATACAATATTTCTACAACAAGGTATCGATAGAAAGGATACAAATGACACCATTTTTCAAAAGTTCATTTACCAATAGTCTCCACAAGAACATGAGCCATCAACAAAATGGTGGAACCTATTCCGATCTCGAACGATGATCTTCCGCTTTGTGATCCTAGATATCAACTTGGTGGCCGTATGACAATCTACGCAAACACGGAGGTTCTTCGCAATCTTGATTGTCGTCCCCGGTTGAGTGCTTATGAGCCCAAAGGCAATTGCCAATTTCTCGCTATGAACTCCGAGCACCCTCTCTTTCGCTGCCTCCTCTAAGTCATGCAATACCAGCTCAGTTTGCGGTGCGTAGCCATGAGCTCTGAGAAGTCCATTCAGCTCCTCCAACATCATGTAGATCTCTTCGCTTCTTGGATGGCTCAAGTCTCCCACAACAAACTCATGCACTTTGTTAGCTACTTCAATCGAAGTACAGCCGGGCTCTTTCTCCACTCCATTCTCCTTCATCAAGGTCCTCACTCGACCCACAGCTTCCCAATTCCCCACCGCAGCATATATATTTGATAGAAGGATGTACGTCCCCGAATTTGCAAGGTCTTTACTAACAAGGAAATTCGCAATCTTCTCCCCCAAGGCCATGTTGTTATGAAGCCTACAAGCTGCCAACAATGAGCCCCAGATCACTGGGTCTGCCGGAATCTTCATCCCTTGAACAAGCTCAAAAGCTTCTTCCACAAACCCAGCACGACCGAGAAGATCCACTATGCAACCATAGTGCTCGATCTTAGGCTCTATCCCGTAATCCTTTTCCATCGAGCGGAATAATTCCCGCCCTTCTTCAACCAAACCAGAATGGCTACAAGCATTCAGGACCCCAATGAATGTGATATCTGTTGGTTGGAGACCTTCTGCGCGCAGTCTAGAGAATAGTTCAAGGGCCTCGCGGCTGTACCCATGCATTGCATAGCCTCCGATCATTGAATTCCAAACAACAACATCCTTGTCAGTGATGCTATCGAAGACTGCACGAGCATCTTCCAAGCTGCCGCATTTCCAGTACATGTCGATCAATGCAGTGCCCACTTTGGCATTGAACTCTATGGGATTGTTGTCTATGAAGGAATGCACCCATCTGCCCACCCCTGCAGAGCCCTGCTGGGCAATGGCAGAGAGTACCGAGATCACCGTGACCTCGTTCGGTTTCACCGACGACCGTAGCATCTTCCTGAACAATAGCAGGGCATGGTTAGGCTGGCAGTGCTGGGTGTAGCCATCGATCATGGTGTTCCAACAAATAGAATCTTTCTCGCCCATTTCGTCGAACAACTTCCGGGCCTGGTCCAAATTGCCCATTTTAGAGTAGCAGGTCATCATGGCCGTGGACGACACTAGCCGTCTCTCAGGCAATGCATCAAACAGGCTGCGGGCGGACACGACGTCGCCGCCGCGCGCGTACATGTCGAGGAGAGCAGTGGCGACGTAGGGATCGGAGTGGAGAGATAGCTTGAGGGAGTGGCCGTGGAGAGCACGACCCGAGCGCAAAGGGCAAGCCTTGAGGGCGGAAGAGAAGGTGAAGGCGTTGGGCTCGACGGAGGAGGAAAGCATGTCGGAGAAGAGAAGGAGCGCGTCGCCGTGTAGGCCTTGGAGTGCGTGGGCGTGGATGGCGGCGGTCCAGAAGTAGATGTTGGGGCTGGGAGTGAGGCGGAGGAGGGAGAGGGAGCGGTCGAGGAGGCCGAGGCCGGAGTAGGCGCGCTGGAGCTTGAAGTTGACGATGGGGTGGTGGTGGAGGCCTGCGCGGAGGACGGCGGCGTGGAGCTGGAGGAGGTTGTGTGTCGAGCGGCATTGCTCAATTAGGGCGGCGGCGTGGTCAGAAGGAAGGAGAGGGTGCTGCGCCGCCGGAGGAGGGTCGCGTGAGTATGAGACGCCGCCGCCGCCGCCGCCGCCGCCGAGAGCGAGAGCGGAGCTTAATGGGGCCGCTGACATGATCTCACCGGAAACGGCCTTATCCACTCTCCCAAATGATAATATGGGAGGATTTCATTTTGCATTTTGCACCCATGGTATCCAATTTCAACAAAATATCCACAATTCCTACCTAAAATAGGATATTAAGCATTCGTTTGAATATTAATACATATCATCTGTTGCCCCCAGGGCGTAGCGCAGACGATGAACGCATGATATCTCTGACGTAATGGTTAGGGGTCGATTCTCAGGAACTGATGACCTGGGGTTTACCCCGCCATGCGCCTATGACCTGTGTACCTGCATGAACCTCCCTCCATATCCATAGAGCCGGCACTAGGGGGGCCGCTAAGGTAGCGGATCTACCCTTTTTTTATTAATATATATCATCTGTTGTATTAATTTGAATGTTGCCCAGAGCTATGATATAGCAGTAAGCAGTAAGCAGTAAGCAGTAAGTTGTAAGCGTTTGTAGTTATCATATTATAACGTCCCTATTTTTTTAATTATTATTTGTTTATATTTTCTTTTATAACATTTCGTTTAAATATAACTACGGACATCACTTATCTATACTATCATAACATTCATAACGAATTCTCAATTCAATGAAGTTACATAAAAGATTCTTAAAATCTAAAATAATACGGAAACTAAGCCGGAAGATTTTCGGATTATACTGTTATTGTCCTGAGCTGGATTTCCTCTGCCCGGTCGCCATCGGAAATGGACCGACAATATCCATTCCCCATTGATCGAACGGGCATGAAACGGTTGATACCTTCATTTCTTCGGCCGGTCGGTGGGAGAAGTTATGATATTTCTGGCACGAAAGGCATGAAGATACTGTCCGAGCGGCGTCTGCTTGTAAAGTTGGCCAAAAATACCCGGCCAAGAGGATCTTCTTGGCCAACGAGCGGCCGCCCGGATGCCCCCCGCATGATCCTTGATGTACTTCCTGGAGGATGTAGGCCGAGTCCTCCGAGCTCACGCATTTCAGCAGCGGGCGAGAGAAAGCTTTCTTGTAAAGCTGATCGCCGATGAGTGTGAACCGACCGGCCCTCCTTCTTAGCAACCGAGCTTCATACTCACTGGATGGGGTGGCTCCCGAGCGGAGGAACTCTATGATAGGTGTCCGCCAATCGCTTGGAAATGTAAGGCCTTCCATCCGGTCGACGTGCGCTACTAACAGTACTTTTTCAATGGATTGTTGAATGGCGACCGGCGTTATTGAGCTTGCAAGCTTGGCTAACTCATCAGCTGCTTGATTTTCTGCTCTGGGTATCTTCTGTACAATAACTTCTCTAAAATCAGCCTCTGTATAGAGTTTTAGCTGCTCATTATTGATTTCAAACCGAGAGTTGGGTGGCCAACTGAAAATCTGAATAAGTGAAGAGGGCGACCCCTACATGTCTCACGGCTTGCAAGCCAGCTATGAGGGCCTCGTACTCGGCTTCATTGTTGGTAGCTTTATAATCCAGCTGGACGAATAAGTGTATCTTTTCTTCTTGAGGGGAGAGTAACAATATCTCAATCCCGCTTCCGAGACGTGTGGAAGACCCATCCACATATATTCTCCACATAGCTTCCGGCTCTGGCCTTTGCACTTCGGTCACAAAATCAGCCAAGGATTGCGCTTTGATCGCCGAGCGGGACTGGTATTGAATGTCAAATTAATTCACTTAGTTCTGTCGTCCACTTGATGAGCCGTCCGGACGCTTCTGGATTCAACAGTACTCTTCCTAGTGGACTGTTCGTCCGGACAATGATGGTGTGAGCCAAGAAATATGGTCGAAGGCGCCGAGCGGCTAGGACCAAAGAAAAGGCCAACTTCTCGAGCCCGGTGTAACGAGATTCAGCATCTTTTAAAATGTGGCTCAGAAAATACACCGGCTGCTCCTCTCCGCTGGACCTTACAAGCGCCGAGCCTACAGCATGCTCGGTTGAAGACAGATAAATATAAAGTGACTCACCCCCGATCGGCTTAGCTAGCACAGGCAGGGAATTAAGATATGTCTTCAATTCTTCGAATGCTCGGTCGCATTCCTCGTCCCAGTGAAATTTAGTGGCCTTGCGCAAAATTTTGAAGAAAGGGAGGCTCCGGTCGGCAGTTTTGGAGATGAATCTGGACAATGCGGTTATCCGACCGGTCAACCGTTGCACTTCCCTTGTATTTCTTGGAGGCGGCATGTCTTGTAGAGCTTTCACCTTGCTGGGATTTGCTTCGATTCCCCGCTCGGTCACTATGTACCCCAAGAAACGCCCTCCTTTTGCTCCGAACATGCACTTCTGGGGATTTAGCTTGACTCCATATTTGCGTAGCGTTCGGAAGGTTTCTTCCATGTCCTTGAAGAGATCGGCCGCTTGGACGGATTTGATAAGAATGTCGTCCACATAGACTTCCAGATTCCGCCCGATCTGCTCCCTGAACACTTTGTTCATCAAGCGCTGATAGGTGGCCCCGGCGTTCTTCAATCCGAACGGCATCACATTATAGCAATATGTGCCGTCGGCCGTTACGAAGCTTACTTTTTCTTGATCTTCCCGGGCGAGCGGTCTTGGTAGGCGTCGAGCATACAAATTAATTCGCAGCCGGCCGTAGAGTCCACCAGCTGATCTATCCGGGGTAGGGGATAAAAATCTTTAGGGCATGCTTTGTTTAAGTCCCGAAAGTCGATGCAGACTCTCCACTTGCCGCCCGGCTTGGAGACTAATACTACGTTAGCCAGCCAGCTCGGGAACTGCACCTCGCGTATATGGCCTGCCTCCAGAAGCTTCTCGACTTCCGCCCGGATGATGGAGTTCTGCTCGGCACTGAAATCTCTTTTTCTCTGCTTTACCGGCCGAGCGTCCGGTCGGACATGTAACTCGTGCTGCGTTATGCTCGGCGAAATTCCAGGCAGTTCATGTGTTGACCAGACGAAGACATCATGATTTCTTCTGAGGCATCGGATCAACCCCTCTTTCTGCTTCTCCTCCAGATCAGACGCAATAAAGGTGGTGGCCTCCGATCGGATTGGATGAATCTGCACTTCCTCTTTTTCCTCATAAATTAAAGTGGGTGGCTTTTCGGTGATGGCGTTTACCTCGATCCGAGGCGTTTTCCGAGCAGAATTGGCCTCTGCTCGGACCATTTCGATGTAACATCGCCGAGCTGCTAGCTGGTCTCCTCGTACTTCTCCCACTTTGTCCTCCACGGGGAACTTGATCTTCTGATGAAAGGTTGAGACGACCGCTCGGAATTCGCTGAGCGCCGGTAGTCCCAAAATGACGTTGTAGGACGAGGGAGAGTCGACCACCACGAAGTTTATTGTCCTGGTCCTCCTGAGCGGCTCCTCTCCCAGCGAAGTAGCCAGCCGGATCTGTCCGACCGGCTGAACTTCGTTGCCCGTAAACCCGTAGAGCGGGGTCGTCATGGGCAGCAGCTCGGCTCGATCAATTTGCAGCTGATCGAACGCCTTCTTGAATATGATGTTGACCGAGCTCCCTGTGTCAACAAATATGCGGTGAATAGTGTAATTTGCTATTACCGCTTTAATGAGCAGAGCATCGTCGTGGGGCACTTCAACTCCTTCTAAGTCCCCGGGCCCGAAAGTGACTTCCGGTCCACTTGCCCGCTCTTGGCTACAACCGACTGCGTGGATCTGGAGCTGCCGGACGCCCGCCTTTCTGGCTCGGTTGGAGTCTCCTCCGGTCGGTCCACCAGCAATAACGTTGATCTCGCCTCGGGAAGTATTGCTCCTATTTTCCTCTTCCTGAGTGGACGGTCGGGACCGTTCTCTGGACGCTCGGCGATTCTCCTGTCTTGGAGATCGGTGCCGATCGGGCGTCTGTTGATGTCGCCTCTCGGTGCGAGTCTGATCGGCTTCATGGGTCCTTTGTCTCCGGTCGATGGAAGGAGACCGTCGTTCGGCATTCCTGGGAATGAGATTAGCCACGAAGGGAAGAATTCGACAATCCCTCGTGTTGTGCGTATCCGTCCGGTGGAAGGAGCAGAACCCGGTGCACGAAGCGCTCGCCATGCGAGGTCCCGGAGAAAGATCCATTGTACGTAGCCTTACCCTGTTTTTTTGCAAGAGGTTGTTTCCAGGATTCGAACCCATGACCTTTTGGTCATATGGCAACAACTTTACCGTTGCGCCAAGGCTCCCCTTCCATTATTTCTCTAATTGAGGATAAAGATGAAATTTTGAAGATTTTTTTTTAACCCTTTTTTGGTTTTCTAGATGTATATATACACATATATTAGGGTTAAGAGGTGATGACAGAAATAGAAAGTGAAAAAATAAGATAAGGGAATGATAACAAAAGATATAAGAAAATCGGTGTAGAAGAACTAAGGTAAAGGAAAATAAGATTAAGAGAATATGAAGATAAAAAGGCAGTCGGTTTATGAAGCTCCCGCCAATACGAGGTCTCGGGGAAGGGTTGGACCATATTCGGTCAATTGTACGTAATCTTACCTTACATTTTGCAATAGACTGTTTACACAATCTTAAGGTCACATGAATATGAAGATAAAGAGAAGATAAATTAGGAACAATAGAATACAAAATGAAACAAGGAAAAAATTAACTTCATATTTGTAAGGAGAGAATAAGGAGAGAAGAACCAAACCAAGATCAAAATGCAAATGGTTCATGAATGAGAGCGATGTTGAAGCTTGAGGATAATAGTGAATTAAAGGATAACTAATACTAAGACCAAATCACCAAGTTTCGACATTGATATTATGTTGAAAATTAAAAATTATATTAATTAAAAATTTAGGGTAGGGTTTTAGGATTTACCCTAACCCTTTTTATAGATTGATAATATGACTTATTCTTCATAAAATAATGCTCATAAAATAACAGACTTTTCTAATAAAAATCTTAAAAACTGTATTAGAGTTTTCTAGACAGACTTATCTACAAAAGAATATTCTTATGAAAACGAGCTATGTTATCATATCCCATAATTTATGAAATACTTTTAGCATGTACATGGTTACAAAATTATGTTTTCCCACAGCTTTTATCATCTCAATAATGAAGTTTTCCTATGAAATAATCAAGCCTAATGTCTATCAAGTTCCACACCTCCTTTCAATATCCACGGCACTAGTAACCTCACTCTATTTCCTAATACATTTATTAGTAAATAATAAATCCCTCTACCGTGGCCATAGCCTATGACTTCCTCATTGGAGAAAGTGATTCTTGGTTGATTTGGATCACACTCCCATAAATCCTTTGCCTCATTCAAGGTCTAGACTGTAGCTCGCCCCTATCATTGCCTCTATGAATGATCTCCCTTTGGGTGGGTTGCAGATTCAAGCATCAACATTGTTAGTGATGCCCTTTAAGCCTACCCTTTTCCTTTTTGTCTTCTTGATGCTTCTAACAAGAAGATCCCTTGCCTCAAGGTCTTTTGATCTCTCTCCTTTGTCTCGCTCTAATTTCATTAGTTTTACCTAGGCAAAATATTCATCAAGATTATTATTCTCCACATGAAGATCACTCACTGAAATTGAAAACCAACCTCGACCAGGAAAAAGTGAGACCCTACCTAACTAGTTGAAATTAAAGCTCCTAGTTTCGATAGTTGATAAGACCCGACCATATTTCTAGATTAAGGAGCTGAAATGGAGCATTATTTTAATTGGAACAACATAACCCAAACATAATTTAAGAAGGTCAAACTCATATGTCTTGTTGAAAAGTATTCACAAAGTATCCAACATCACCCTACCACAGTAGGAGCCAAAGTTATAACACATTATACTAAAAAGAAATAAAAATTAATTTTAAAAAGTTTTGACACACTTCAAAAAACTGAGAAGAGCCCATGTGAATAAACTTAAAACAATCTTCCTTAGGTGTAATTGAGTATCAGACTCCTTAGGTGCAATTGAGAATTAGGGTAAATTTGAGGACTTATGGATACTTTGCAATCATAAGCTAGACTCTAGGGTAACCTTCATCCATCACATTAATGGACTTAGGCTAGAAATCCAAAAACAAGTTAAACTATTTGCCCCTAACTTATTCTTGAGGTTTGTAATAAGGTCATAAATTTAAATAGTTCCTAAAATATTCTCCATTTGAACCATCAAGTCTCATGATCAACAATGTACCACCCTTTAGAGCAACACTATCACCATTAGAGAAATTAACTAATACCTCCCTATAGAGCACTACTACAATTAGAGAAATCAACTTATGAACCCAATCAAGATAAAAGAGGCTTACCACTAGCATTAACCCTAACCAAAATGTACAATGTTATAATTAGCAGGGCAGTGGCCATATGGAATCAAAATAACCCCTGAGTCTTTGCTAAAGAAGCACTGTCCAGCACATAAAATAGCATCCTTCCCGACATCCTTCCCAACTCAAGGAACAGATGATAAGGAGGTTAAACCTAGAGATAAAATCCAAGAAACCAAGAGAGGTGAAGCAGAGACTATGGAATTTCATACAGTGCGCTTGCACTTCCTCATGTTCACAGCCACTACTAATGACACATGAAAAAGCACTAGTATTTTTCATACTTATGCAAAGTATGAAAATAGATCATGGAAGCTTATCATTACCAATGGAAAATGCATGAATATAGTTTCCACA
Source organism: Zingiber officinale (assembly GCF_018446385.1). Lineage (NCBI taxonomy): Eukaryota > Viridiplantae > Streptophyta > Magnoliopsida > Zingiberales > Zingiberaceae > Zingiber > Zingiber officinale. The sequence goes on from NC_056003.1 coordinate 119,915,731, forward strand.
TAGCCCATTTCTAAGATATGACTCACATTGAAGTAGTGGTGTTTGATCCTTATTGAGATGGACATAGTTGGCAAAATTAGTCAGATTGATATGGATTGCCTAAGTTGGATCACCAATAATAAAAGTTGATATAATTTTTCTTGAGAAATTAGCATGTCATAAAGATTAAAAAGAAATTTAGAGAAAAAAACCTTAGGTTCAAAGAAATTATCTAGAAATTGATTAGATTAAATTTTTAAAAAATTAATAGAATTAATTGAAAATTTCTCAAATTGAGCTTACCTTGAAAAACTTGGTTGTTTAGTCTTTTCCTTAGTCATAGCTTAATTCTTAGAGAACTCATATGAGAAGAGTCTCTGTTGTCTTATTAAGTAGCCAAGTCTTGTAGTAGCTCAAGATTCACCGCCACTAGATAAAGGATCACTTATTCAACTTCTATCACTCGCTAGAAATAAAAGACTGACCTATCTTTCTCTTACTCGGTGTCAGTAGAGCCAGCTTATTATGGAAATCATAGATTGAGAAAGAACACACTAATCTCTTAAAATAAAAAAAAGGCCTTCAACTAAAAATCAATTCAAATGTAGTGATCCAATTAATAATAACACTTTTATTTAAAAAAAATACCAATATAGTATTATAGAATTTTCTACAAAAAATTTTTACAAATTATAATACTGGTTATAATCTATTTCATTATTTATAAATTTGTATTAATAAATATGACATTATTTGTATACCACATTATTAATAATTGAATATGTAATGACATATAATAGGTATTCTTTTTAAAATTTTAGAATATATATTGTTACTCTCATATATGAAATAATTTTGTTATATATATTTCTCTTTTTTCCATCAATTCCAATTCCTATGATTTTGTTAGTCCAATGCAACCAATACTTAAAATCTTTGACTGTCCAATTCCAATCTTGATATCAATTTTGACAAACCATGTTCCTTGTGAACATTATCTACATCATTTTAGTTAGGCTCTAGCTTTATGACCCCTTTGTAATCCATTATGGAAAAGGCAACACCTACATCTTTAAACTCTATGAGTAGAATGTTAAGTTGTACCTGAACATGTCTAACCCAACCCAACTAAAATCAAAAGCAGCACAATCTTCAAGATTGCAATCTTCAAGACAGTCCTTTCACCTTCCAACAGAGTCTCATTTTGAGAAAAGAAAAGAACTGACACTATGGTCGGCCTGATACCTCATCTGAAGATCATCTCATCTCCTTAGGGTTATAAATATAGATAAGTACTAAGATATAACTCTTAAACAATTAGAGCTGATGAACTAGCACGCAATAGACTTTTTCTGACATCATAGTTGTCTAAGCTTTCATACTTTAGCATGAAACTTTAAAACATCTGAACTAAATAGGCAAGTCAAAAGATTCTTACAAAGAAAAAAGTTTTATTAGGGAAAGCATAAGTCTTTGCATTATCTTTACATTATTAATATCCTTAAAAGGATAGCTCTCGGAGAATAAGTGTTGAAAGTCATGTCATCAACAAAATCGTCATAAGTATATGTTCCTTCTATCTAGACTAACATGCTTGATTTGAAGGCAAGGATACAATGGTCCTCCAAAATTGACTTGTGTAGAGGATACCATCATATAAGAATTAGCATAGGTGATGAATGGAAGATTGCCTTCAAAACACAGGATGAACTATACGATTGATTACCTTTACACTTTTGAACACCCTAAGTTCATTCATGAGGGTAATGAACCAAGTCTTAAGACCATTTAAAAGAAAATTCTTAATAGTCTAGATTGACGACATCTTAATACACAATAAGGCCCACAACACCCACTTAGAGCTTACTTAATTGTCTGTAATACTGTAATAATCCCTTCAGACAAAAAAGTCTAAAGAAGTGCTCATTACTACATTACCAAGTCTTATTCTCCACATTCATCCGCAAATTATCTCTGGAGATCTTGACAAAATTAGAAAATGATTAAGAATTGGTCTGAACCCACTACTGCCAAAGAAGCTTAAGTTTTTATGCCTTTGTAACCTTCTACTGACGTTACATTAGGAATTTTAGTACTATTAATTCATTCAACTTTAATCTAAGGCTAATGGAAAATGGAAAATGTTGATGAAGAAGCAACACATGAATGGTGGCATCACCAATTGGTATTTGGGAGGTACATGGTGAGTGGGTACAGGAGCCAATTTTGGTAATAAAGGTGAGATAGAAAAGCAACCGATCAATGTTGAGCCGTGAGAGAGGAATTTGTGTGTAAAGTGAGCAAGGGAATCGAAACAACGATCTCACCGAGGAAGAATTGTCTTGCAAAGGCATGCATGATGGGTGTGGTGGCATGGATAGTGATCAATTTATAATTAGCTACATTGGCTAGCAGGCCATAGACACTTGATTCTTATAGAAGGATCATGCATAAAGGGAGGTTAAGTCGCACCTTCGTTAGAAGAGAGGTAGCAAACAATGCAACTCAATTAGGCATAGTGAGGTTTCTACGAGATATGGCAGTCACGTTTTACAAGGGCAGGGATAATGACAACAAATACAATAGGGTGCTAATGTTTTTCTTTAATCTCTATAACCCCAATTCCCCCACATGACTACCCCCTACAAAATAATAAACATTATCCTCTACTATCATTCAACAAAATGCAAACAAAAACAAGGTTCTCCTTCATGCCAAAATAGCAGACAAAGTTCAAACTTCTCCATCTTGCCTCCTTTCATCCAACAACATTGTAGCTATCAATCATTCCTAGTCATTTTAATGTAAGCTATCCCTTTTGGGATATCACCATGCAAAAGGTAAGAACCAACTTGCATATGAGGTTAAGATCCAACAAAAGCAAAACAATTTATAAAGAGAGAGACGTGAAAATTCACAATGTAAATCTAGTTCGAATGATCGAGATCTTTGAGTAATGACTTCAATGATAAACAAGTTCACATCAATTCAATGTGATGCAACCTCTTCAGAGAAATACCTTTATTTAATTTTGATAGTTAGTTACTTTTATGCAGCTAACAAACTTTTCTAAAAAAGTCACTATCCTCTAGTACTAAGAACAACATAAAATAAAACAAAATAAATTTAACCATACTTTAGCATCCAAAAAATGTATACTAGTCCACAAAAAAAACTTTACTGTGATCAGTTTCTATGCAATTTTATTTTTATAATTTTCATTACATATCAAAAATTGAGTTGGCAATGACGATAGAAACTACCACTATCATTTAAGATGTTAAGCATGAGGATTTTGGAACTTAAGTAATCTAGTACGAATGAATACATCATATCCATGAAAACTAAATTAGACAACTTAGAATGTTTCAAAAAATACATTGTATCACTTAAACAATGTCATATTTTTGAGAAGCTAAGTTCATTCCTGAATGTCATGATATATACATAAACATGGATCTAGAGATGAGCTGCATAAATAATAGAATAGAAGACCTAGTTTTAGTAGTCATTCAGACGGAAATGCATTCTTTTATTAATTAGCATGACAGATTCTTTTGACTGCTATACCATAACCAACCACCAACAAGCATGATTTGCCAAGTTGTTAGTCATTATGAAAGAAAGCCCAAACCACAAACACAGACAACGTCAATTAAGCCACTAAAACAAATCCCTTCATCTGTTTACTCAATCCCAATTCAAGAAGAGTTATAGGTGATAACAACCAATGAAACAGATCCCTCCATCTCCTTACATAGTCCCAGTTCAAGAAGAGTAATAAGTGATGTTAGCCTTAGTCTTGGTATCACTAGGAGAAAAACCATGAGCTCAAAAAACTTTAAAGTAGATTCAGGATTTGAGTCAAGTAGAATTGTCCAATGACTTGATTCCTTTATGAACTAACCTCCCACATTATCATACAAACCCATCAGAACAATTTGGACTATGCATGTAAATTAAAGAGTTTTGAAAAAAAAACATTTTTAGGTAAAGTATGAGTCATTGAGTTGTGTCAACGTTGTCAGTGCTAAAATCTATGACTTAGCAAGTACATGAGCTCCCGTCATGGCATTAACAAAATCACAACCAAGTGCCAACTTCTCAAAGTTAAACCTGATGGCATGCTAGACATTGTAAAAAGGATCATAATAAATTTCTCCAAAATTGTTGATGAGTATCAACGAGTCAGAACTAATAATGAATGGAATATTACTTTTACAAGATAGGATGAATTGTGAAAATGACAATCATGCTAGATGGATTAATTGAATGGAAGAGTTGGTGATGAATGAAAGATTACTTTTACAACATAGGATTAGTTGTACAAAAGATTGGTCATACTCTTGAACCTTTCAAATACCCTACCGCATTCATGTGTGATAAATCAAGTCCTGTGACCCTACATAGTTCTTGGTAGTCTACTTTGATAATAAGATATATCCTTACTTAAAGCAATTATAATTAGTCGTTATAACTCAAAAGTTGCCTGGCAATCTCAAGAATATTCTTTTTTTTTTCACATCCCTAGATATCCTTCCTCATTTTTATGTCTAATAAAGGTATTTTCATAGACTTTCAAAAAACTAAGATCAAGAATTGACTTGAATACACCTGATTGCATTCCTTAGCAAGAATATAGCAATAAGATAGTCCTTTAAATTAAATTCTTTTTGTACTATATCAAACCAAACCTTGTATTAGTTAAAATGAGCTGAGATAAATTCAAATGAATTCTAGTCATTTAATATTTTTTCATTTAAATTTTTTACATTTAAAAACATTATATCAATTAGATAGTTAAATTAAAAAGGATAAAATAAAATTGAATTTTACTTATTTTTTACTTCAATGCATGTAAGATGAATATTCAGCCAAAGTTTTACTAATTTAATCTTCTTCTACTTAATTTATTTCCATTTACAAATAAAGCAATAGAAATTATAAGAAATAAGATTAAAAAAAAAAATAAAGAACATTAGCATTCAGTTTGTTGAAGCATGTCAAAGCGTATCTAAATGTCAACACACTATACAACTCATTAGAACGATCATCACAAATAGCAATATCGCATATGATAGATTACTAGTGTCAATCAATATCCAATCTACAAACTTTACTTCAGTGGTAAATTTCTACTACGTCACCCAACCTAGCACAAGATCTTAAATCATGTATTGAATATACAAGACCTAATCATGATATTTTAGTTCCTCACTTGATGGGTCAAGTTCTTCTACGAGAATGATGCTATAATAAATAGAAAAAAAAAGTCTTAAAAATAAGATATCCAATAACATAAATTAGTTCAATACCTAATTTTAAACTTAAAAATATTTGGTGATTGAGATTTGCATATGCTCTGGTTATTCATACACACTTAGTCAACATGTTTCATGAAACAAAATAAAAGGAAAACGCATTTACTGAACCGCTTAAACTGAAACCTAGTATTTCTATGGGGAAATAGCATCTGATGACATCGGGTACTGTATGCAACAAATGACAAGGTTAGCAGAAGTTTAATCAAGTTTTGTAACGCAAAGAATAAGCTGAATTTATTTTTTGTGAAGGAAGGCATCCTAATTGGTGCTAAAATTTATCAAACCTCAACACCTAAACAAACACAAAACGAGCCATAAAGAAGAGGGAAGATTTTTGAAATGGTTAGGCAAAAGCAGCACAAAGAAAAGAGGAAGAAATAAATAGGAGAGCTTTGGGCGATTAGGGAAACAAGCATACCTGCGGGTGTGGGATCGCCAACGCAGCCCGATCGAGCGTGCCAAATGTCCACGCCGCCGGCACTTGAGACGCCAGGGGATTCGTCCCAAGAGGCGCGGAGAAACCGAAGGAGGATGGCTCTGGGGCCCCGTGATGCGTCGGCGGCGCTGCCAGGCGGAGATCCCCGTGCAGGGCCGTGGGGGCGTGGATCTGAGAGGCCCCGGGGAGGGTGGCGGAGACCGCAGCTGGAGGCGGCGGAGCGATGGAGTGGTAGGGGCGGTAGGGATAATCGGAGGGGTGGAGGTCATAGGGGTGATGCTGTTGGTGGTGGTAGGCGCTGTGCGCTGCGTGGAAGATCGGCTGGGAGGGATCGTAGGCTTGGATCGGCTGGTATGGGAGGAGGCGATGCTGCTGATGCGCTTCATTGAAGGTGGCGTCGTCCATGGCGGAAGACCACGAACGTGGGACGCCGGACCAGGGCTCTCTGCTTGTTAAAAAGGCAGCTCCAACGATTTCAATATTCACTTAAACAAAAACCAAGGACCACATCTTCATCCACCAAGTCAGATTTAAGATTTGGCCAGGACAATGGTTTTTCTCAGTTCTGAGATAATTGAGGATTGAATCTTAATTTTGATGGATTAATATAAATATTTTTAATGATTGTTTGTTGCAAGGGTTCTTAATAAGAAATTCTTAATAAGAAATTTTGAAGGAGCTGGATCACTTCGCGATTATATCATATGTGTCATAAGGATGTGTTTGATTTAAGGTTATCCTTAATAATTTTGGTTATCTATCCAAGGTTATCAACAAAAATTCTGTTTAATTTAGGTAATCGATGATTTTCGAGTAATATTTCATGCCTGACATCAGTAAAAGAGACATGCAACCCAGAATCGGAAAACCTCGTAAAACTGAGATTTTTCTTGATTCCGGGATTAATAATTTTTTTTTACCCAAAATACCCTCGAATATGAGAAAAATGTGATAAAAAATAAAAATGTAAAGGAAAAGAGAAAAATATAAAAATTAAAATTAAAAACTTTTTAAAAAATAAAAAAATTTAAAAAACATAGAAAAATTTAAAAAATTAAAAAAACGTAAAAAATAATTAAAAAAATGAGAAGAAATAAAAAAACATAAAAAATAGAAAAAAACATTAAAAAAATAATAAAAACGTAAAAAAAATTTAAAAAATATATTAAAAATAAAAAATATTAAAAACATAAAAAAAATAGAAAAAAAACATAAAAATAAGAAAATAAAAAATATTTAAAAAATTTAAAAAAAAAATAAAAAACTAAAAGAAATAAAAAAATAAAAAATAAAAAACATAAAAATAAAGAAAAAACGTGAAAAAGGAAAAAAAAATAGAGTTTAAATAATAATAATAATAATAATAATAATAATAATATAGGGTTGGTTTTGTAACTAAGGGTAAAATAGTAAAATGTTAAACTAGGTTATTCATTAAAACCTTCAAACAAATAAATTTTTGTTGTATTACCTAAGTTGAACCAAACAACATTTGGTTATATTTTATTCCCCATAACTTTGGTAACCAAGGTTATACATGATAACTTGAACCAAACACACCCTTAAAGTTTTCTTTAATAGTAATTCATGATTTTCTATCTTAATAATTGTCTTACTACTCTAGCTAAATTTTTAAATTTCATATATTTTATCTAAGTTAAAATATTTTACTTGTATTTTTAATCAAAATTCAAGTTTAGTATTTACTCATTCAAATATCTCTACCAAAATAATTTCATCCACGAATAACATACACAATGATAATATCTCTTAGATGTGTCCAATGAGTGTTATATTTAAGAGTGTTATAAACAATCGTCTTAGATATTGTATTATTTATTTGATAAATAAAATCCACTATTTGAGTATATATTATATATGTATGTGATTTGATTTTAAACTTAATTAATGAAGTTCACAATACAAAGTAAAACAAAAGAGAAATTATGATTGAATCACAATTAGTGACTATTTCATCATGTGTAATTATGTATAATTTGAAATCTTCCCTAATCGATAAATTGATGAGATTAGACATCGTCAATTTTGTGAGATTAGAACATATTACACTCCTTGGCTTAACTAAGTAGTTGATCCTCATTGACTGAAAATATTGGGATGTTGAGAGTTAACATATGGATGCTAGTTAAAGGTAACTAATTCATCGGATGTGACATGCTATGAGATTTCATGTGATTCTTTATATGTCAATGAAGATTTTATTGTAGTTTAGTGCAACTTTCCTTAGACTTGAGGTATTCGAGTTATTTTAGTCATGGAAACTTATACTTTAACATATTAACAAAATATCTCTCAGGATGTGTAGGTCTAGGGTAATTGGGTATAAGTCAATATGTCTGATGATTTTTGAATAACACACAGAGAATGTACCACTCCTTTAATAAAGAAGATGCATACCCTATGATCTCTTGTTAAAATTATTACTTGTAAGTCCTTAACCAAAGTAAAATATGTCAAGAGGATATGATCATCTTGGATATGTGTTTGAGTAATTTAGAGAGAGTGGACTGGATGATAATTTAATTAACTAACGCATGACTAAATATTCATTTTTTTAAAATAAAAAGTTTTTATTACAATTGGAGTCTGACTTAACCTCCAATTGATAATAGATTAGTCGACGAAGGTTTTGTTATCAGCAACATAATTTTTATGTTTACAACAAAATCAACTGAATAGTCTAATGAATTAGTTTTAAATTTAAAATATTATCTGATTGAATAAGAACTTATTCAAAGTGAGTCAATCCAAATAGATAGAGTCAACTAAGATTATATCAATCAAATGCTAGAAAAATCATTTGGCAAGTTTCAAAATGATGTGGATAACAATCATCTAGAAAGGTTTTAAGTTGATTGAAGACAACAGTTAACAAAACTGATTCTATATACAAGATCAAGTTTTAATTGATTGATGACTTGAATAATTAATTAATATCAATGCAAATTAGATGTTAGAACTTATTAAAGAACTATTAAAAGGAAAGTAAAAGACATCAATTTTATTTAAAAAAATATACAATTCCGACTTTTTCTATAATTTTTTTATAATATTCTTATTTCATATACATTCACCATAATATCCTCATTTTTAAAACTCTCAATCTTTTAGAGATGCTCAAACATTTAAAGCATTTCTTTTAATCTCTGATATTCCCACACAAAAGAACTCATCGACCACAAAATGAGAATCAAATCTTAAATCATTCTAAGAAATCCACGCACAGTCGTTTAAATAAATAAGTTTTTACAACAAAATTTTGGCTGCAGCATCATCCATAGTTGAAAGATCATATCAAAAACACTATTCTTGCAACTAAGAGATGCACTAAGAGTGCTCAAAAGAGAAGTTATCGACAAAATTCTCTTTTGACACCAAGAGAAATCCAAGTCTAAACGTCAAAGAAGCATCCTCCTTTAAGAACATCTCGGCCCACTTTAGACCAGTAGAATGCATACAATATTATTTGTTAGTTGCAGGGCTGAAAATTAACATACAATATTTCTACAACAAGGTATCGATAGAAAGGATACAAATGACACCATTTTTCAAAAGTTCATTTACCAATAGTCTCCACAAGAACAAGAGCCATCAACAAAATGGTGGAACCTATTCCGATCTCGAACGATGATCTTCCGCTTTGTGATCCTAGATATCAACTTGGTGGCCGTATGACAATCTACGCAAACACGGAGGTTCTTCGCAATCTTGATTGTCGTCCCCGGTTGAGTGCTTATGAGCCCAAAGGCAATTGCCAATTTCTCGCTATGAACTCCGAGCACCCTCTCTTTCGCTGCCTCCTCTAAGTCATGCAATACCAGCTCAGTTTGTGGTGCGTAGCCATGAGCTCTGAGAAGTGCATTCAGCTCCTCCAACATCATGTAGATCTCTTCGCTTCTTGGATGGCTCAAGTCTCCCACAACAAACTCATGCACTTTGTTAGCTACTTCAATCGAAGTACAGCCGGGCTCTTTCTCCACTCCATTCTCCTTCATCAAGGTCCTCACTCGACCCACAGCTTCCCAATTCCCCACCGCAGCATATATATTCGATAGAAGGATGTACGCCCCCGAATTTGCAAGGTCTTTACTAACAAGGAAATTCGCAATCTTCTCCCCCAAGGCCATGTTGTTATGAAGCCTACAAGCTGCCAACAATGAGCCCCAGATCACTGGGTCTGCCGGAATCTTCATCCCTTGAACAAGCTCAAAAGCTTCTTCCACAAACCCAGCACGACCGAGAAGATCCACTATGCAACCATAGTGCTCGATCTTAGGCTCGATCCCGTAATCCTTTTCCATCGAGCGGAATAATTCCCGCCCTTCTTCAACCAAACCGGAATGGCTACAAGCATTCAGGACCCCAATGAATGTGATATCTGTTGGTCGGAGACCTTCCGCGCGCAGTCTAGAGAATAGTTCAAGGGCCTCGCGGCTGTACCCATGCATTGCATAGCCTCCGATCATCGAATTCCAAACAACAACATCCTTGTCAGTGATGCTATCGAAGACTGCACGAGCATCTTCCAAGCTGCCGCATTTCCAGTACATGTCGATCAATGCAGTGCCCACTTTGGCATTGAACTCTATGGGATTGTTGTCTATGAAGGAATGCACCCATCTGCCCACCCCCGCAGAGCCCTGCTGGGCAATGGCAGAGAGTACCGAAATCACCGTGACCTCGTTCGGTTTCACCGACGACCGTAGCATCTTCCTGAACAATAGCAGGGCCTGGTTAGGCTGGCCGTGCTGGGTGTAGCCATCGATCATGGTGTTCCAACAAATAGAATCTCTCTCGCCCATTTCGTCGAACAACTTCCGGGCCTGGTCCAAATCGCCCATTTTAGAGTAGCAGGTCATCATGGCCGTGGACGACACTAGCCGTCTCTCAGGCATTGCATCAAACAGGCTGCGGGCGGACACGACGTCGCCGCCGCGCGCGTACATGTCGAGGAGAGCAGTGGCGACGTAGGGATCGGAGTGGAGAGACAGCTTGAGGGAGTGGCCGTGGAGAGCACGACCCGAGCGCAAAGGGCAAGCCTTGAGGGCGGAAGAGAAGGTGAAGGCGTTGGGCTCGACGGAGGAGGAAAGCATGTCGGAGAAGAGAAGGAGCGCGTCGCCGTGGAGGCCTTGGAGTGCGTGGGCGTGGATGGCGGCGGTCCAGAAGTAGATGTTGGGGCTGGGAGTGAGGCGGAGGAGGGAGAGGGAGCGGTCGAGGAGGCCGAGGCCGGAGTAGGCGCGCTGGAGCTTGAAGTTGACGATTGGGTGGTGGTGGAGGCCTGCGCGGAGGACGGCGGCGTGGAGCTGGAGGAGGTTGTGCGTCGAGCGGCATTGCTCAATTAGGGCGGCGGCGTGGTCAGAAGGAAGGAGAGGGTGCTGCGCCGCCGGAGGAGGGTCGCGTGAGTATGAGACGGCGCCGCCGCCGCCGAGAGCGAGAGCGGAGCTTAATGGGGCCGCTGACATGATCTCACCGGAAACGGCCTTATCCACTCTCCCAAATGATAATACGGGAGGATTTCATTTTGCGGTTTGCCACCCATAGTATCCAATTTCAACAAAATGTCCACAATAACTACCTAAAATAGAATATTAAGCATTCGTTTGAATATTAATATATATCATTCTGTTGTATTAATTTGAATATTGCCCAGAGTTAGGATACAGCAATAAGCGTCCGTAGTTATCATATTATAACGTCCCTATTTTTTTTAATTGTTTTTTTGTTTATATTTTCTTTTATAACATTTCGTATAAATATAACTACGGACGCCACTTACACATACTATTATAGTGAATTCTCAATTCAATGAAGTTATATAAAAGATTCTTAAAATCTAAAATAATACGGAAACTAAGCTGGAAGATTTTTGAGTTGTACTGTTATTGTCCCGAGTTGGCTCATTGGTCAATGTCTCATGTTTCATTCATCCCATTGTCTGTACAAATGTTAAAATATGTGAGTTAAGAGACTCAGCATATTTAAAACTGTGTTATGCAATAGTTAGCGCGTATAATTTAGTGTACTAAGGGGAACCACATTTTAGATAACTGGGACCTTTCTACTGACATACCATGAACGTAAGCATAGACATCGACAAAAAGCAGGAGGGCATAAACATAAGCATGTAAATGAACTAGGCATAATATTAGACTTGATCATGGGTATGTATATCCATAAGCATACTTACAAAACATCAACATACATATAAGAATAAACTTAATCATGAACATGTACATAAGCATAAACGTAAGCATACTTACTTGGAATAAATATACACATAAGAATAGACTTAATCACGATCATCAGTATGTAAATAAGCTAAGCATGAAAATAAACGTAATTACATAGGATTAGTGAGCTTCCAGGTTAAGGACACCGGTCATAACCCTTGTCCCATTCATGAATACCAAGTTACGTATTTATATGGTTATCACCACCATGTTTCTAAAAGGATCATAAATTGTAAAATCTTTTTAAGGATTGGATAATTGACAGTTACTAGCTATCATTATACGGTTAATTGATCAATCTTAATTGTAAAATCATGGTACCAAGTGGTGAAACATTAGCAACCACTTTTCAGTTACTGTGCCTTGGTCTATAGTTAGCGGGGTCTCTAGCAACCCTTTTGTCACTGGGTCGTGGCCTAGGGAAATTTAGTATTGGGCTCCCTTTGGAGCCTTGGCCCGTAAACGGAGTCCCTCTAGGGCCTTGTCTCTCACAGTATTTCCATCAAAATCATTATCATTTTGTCATAGTCAACTTATTCAATATTGGGCTCTCTTTGGGGTCTTTTCCCATAAACGGAATCCCTCTAAAGCTTTTTCTCTCACGGTATCCTCATTAAATCTTTATAATTATTATTATCACTTTGTTACAGTTAACTTACTCGATATTGAGCTCCCTCTGGGGCTTTTTTCCGTAAACAGACTCCCTCTGGGGTCCTTTTCCCTCACAGTATCCACATTAAATCTTTATTATTATCATAATTATCTTCATAGCATGTTTAATCCTAATGATCCGCAAACTTAACATGTAACCTATAAATGTTATCATGGTAAGATTTATGAAGAAACATAAACATATACCTAAACCTAAAATTCCGTAATTTATCTCTAACACCTTAAGGTATCATAATTAGGCATAAGTAGAACATGAATATAAACTTAAGCACAAGAGTGCAAATTTATAACATAAGCTTAAGCATAGACTTCTGCATCAACATAACATGAGCATCTATAGCAACTTAAACATGACATAATCATAAACCTAAACGTAAGCATGCAAATTCATATCACAAGCTTAAGCATAGACTTGTGCATCAACATAGCATGAGCATGCATAGCAACTTAGATATGACATAATCATAAACCTAAACGTAAGCATGCAAATTCATATCATACCTATAGCCTACTAAACTATCATGATATGAAGTAAGAGTAAGCACAAGTATACTAATCAAATTCCGAAACTTATAAATTTATAGGAGCTAACATGGTATCACCTTCTTAAGAATAAAAGAGCATAAGGAGCTATTAAATCTGAAATCTACAAATTATACGATCCCTCTAGAGCATCAAGGAAAGTGCCACTTCTAACAGAAAACCAGTATAAGGACCTAAATATGATTGTAAGGAAAAGACATGATTTATAGCTTAATTTGTTGAACCCCAACGATCCTAAATTTGCATCCCATTAATGAGTTAATAAGGTTACTGATTTCCTAACATTTATCATAATACAAACCAAAATTTAAGCTATAACATGTGATATTAAACAACTAGCATGTCAACAACATCATTCAATGACCTTACTACATGGAATATGAAGATCCCCACATATTTTTACAATATTTAATGGATCATAAATTCTAATGAAACGTTCTAAAATGTTCTCTATATAGTAACCATGACTTCCATAATTTTAAGGGTCATTGTATGCATCAATAAAATAAAGAAACTATATAAAATGATAAAACTACAAACAAGGATCTGATTTAATGAAGCATGAAAAATCCTAACATTTTTACCGGTGATTAAATAACATTAAATTCAGATTTAATTCATCTAAATGTTCTCCATACAGTAACCATGAGTTCTCTAATTTTAAGGGTCATTATATGCATCAATAGAATAAAGAAACTATATGAAATGTTAAACAACAAACAATGTTCCGATTTCATAAAATATGAAGGAACCTAACATTTTCACCAGAAATTAAATGATATTAAATTCAGATTTAATTCACCTAAATGTTCTCCACATAGTAACCATGAGCTCTCTAATTTTTAGGGTCATTATATGCACTAAAAGAATAAAGAAACTACATGAAATGTTAAAACAACAATCAATGTTCTAATTTATTAAAGTATGAAGGAACCTAACATTTTTACTAGCAATTGAATAACATTAAATTTAGATTTAATTCACCTAAATGTTCTCCATACAGTAACTATGAGTTATCTAATTTTAAGGGTTGACCCTGTCCGAATGAGGGAAGTTGGAAAGTGGGGGATGGGGTAACTATTGACGGGATGAAGACCTCAATCCTGCAAAACAAAACCAAACCAGGGAAGGGATATCTGGCATTAGCCCTCCGATGCTCAAGTTAGAATCACGAAGAGAGAATGAGTAATCAAGAAATAGATAAATCTTGTCTTTCCTCATATCTGGCGTACCCTTTTATACCTTTTTTTTGTGATCGTTCAGCTACCTTTATTTAATGATATTAATTGTCAGAGAAAGACTTCTTTGTCTTAACTTTCGTGCATTAATGATAGATGAAGTGTTCTTCTTTGTCTTGGCTTCTTCATATTTAATGATAGATGAAATGTTCTCTTTTGTTTTCTCGTCCCCTCCTGTGTAACGTCATTCCTTGCACTGGACGGGCGGTCCAAGAGGCTCGTTTTCCTGCCGACCGAAACAACCAGCTACGGGTTTGTCCATTCATCCGACCGACCCATGATGTCCATCTATCTGACCGGCCGGGTGATCTGCTCGGTCACTCCTTTGCCGACCGGGGTAACCAGACAACCGCCTTTGGCCGAGTCTCTTTCCATAAGCTCCGGCGTTGATCGCGTTAACTTTGACCAACACCGTGTCAAATGACCCGTGCCAGGTGGACTCTCCCTTATTGTCCCATCAAGGGGCATTATATGCATCAAAAGAATGAAAAAACTACATAAAATGTTAAAACTACTAATCATGTTCCAATTTAATGAAGTATGAAGAACCTTAACGTTTTTACCAGTGATTAAATGCCATTAAATTCAATTTTAATTCATCTAAATGTTCTCCATACAGTCCCTTAATTTTTCATATTGTAAGTAAGATTTAAAGCATTTAGAAGACAAAGAACATGCACAAAATTGTAAAGTAGAAGCATGATGGACAACCTTTAACATTTAGTGAGGAAATTATCCCTTCAAGAAATCCAAAACCCTCTATTCATACAAACCATTTGGCACTTAGGAAAAGAAGCTAATGATAGAATCATGCTCCCAAAAATATCTAAGAATATCAAACTATAGTACCTGAAATACACAAACTATAGAAACTAACTAGAGTATTAATAAGGTAGGGAATATGCCTTTGAATCTTTAGCTATTGCCCCCACTTCTTGTCTTCCCTTCGAGCTATGGAGCCGATGGAACTTGGTGAGGGTGAGAGACTTAGGGCCGACGGAAATAAAAAAGATAAGGTGGAATTTTATGTGAGAGTTTTATATAAGGTGAGAGTATTATGACTTGTTCTAAATCTTATCTACTAAATCCTGTAAATTTTCATACTAGATAGATTTTATAAATGCTAAGTCTTATATATTTTACATGTTATATACATTATGTATATAGCTATATTAATCTTTTATTTAATATTATGTACACAATATAAATTTAATACTTCACTTCTATATTGATTAGATATAAAATTTTATAAGTCTCTAATAATTTTATACATATTTATATCCTACTATTTTCTTAATTTAATTGATTAATAAATTCATAATTAAATATAACTTATTGAGTAATTGTGTTTTAAAGAGATAGAGCTTAGCACTTTATCTAAGTTTTATCCACTAAGTCATATAAATTTTATAATACTAAGTCATAAAAATTTATATTCATATGTTATATAAATTTTTATCTACATACCAAGTCTTATAATTTTTATAATGCTAAGTCTTGTATAATTTATTTTTATTATTGATGCGGCGATAAAGGGGGCCCACCTGACACGAGTCAACTGTTGAGATGAAGGTCAAAGTTAAGGTGGTCAACGCCAAGGTGTCAAAAGGCTCGCCTACAATGGCCGAGCTAAGGACGGCTACAGCGGTCGGTCGGGGCAATCAGGGTCCGATCGGCAAGAGGCTGCAAAGGTCGATCGGGTAATAAGTGTCCGGGTAGGCCAAACGTCTGGCTCGGATAATACGGTAATATAGCCAGATGCTCAGTGTGGAGCGGTAGGATGCTAAGGAGACAAGAGAGCTTGTCCGAACGGGAGGGGTGTGCTACTACACTTAGTCACCGCAGGAAAGAGCAGCTAAGGTCGATAGAGCAGAGGAATCTCTACCGAGCGGCGGGACCTGACCATCAATAGAGCGGAGGAGTCCCGGCCGAGTGGCTACCCCGCTTGGCCAAGCAGCGGGACCATTATCGTATCTCTCGATATCCTTCTAGGAGATAGTGACACTGACACAAGGCATGGTCGATAGGCGGATCGTACGACAAATGCTTCTACTATATTGTCAGGGATATGCATATCATGTTAAGGTATGGTGTCAAAGGTACTTTCCTAACATGTCCCTTCATAGGACATATTGAAAAATATGCCCATACCTCGGGGAATGTGCACGGCGCCTACCAGCCACCAGGGCTCTATATAAAGAGGGGTCTATCACCGGCGGAGGTACCGTGATTACGGTTTGCGCTTACGTTACTGTTGCTCCGCTTTCTTCTATACTTTCAATGATTGACTTGAGCGTTGGAGAGTCAACGTCGGGGACCCTTTCCCTGGCTTGATACTGATGTTACTTGTTTTGTAAAACGGGGTGCGGTCTACAGCCAGTCAGCGCAGCAGCCACATCCTCAGCTTTCCACCCTCAAGTTTTCAGACAGGATTAATTATATATATAAAAATTTATATCCCTACGTTATACAAAACTTTCGTATGTTCAAGCCAATCACCCCATGGAGCCTCCTTGCTCTCTTTTTAATTAAAATTATTTTAATTGTAATTTTATTTAAAAATAGTAAAGGAGATATTGAGATGTTGTAATTTTTATAAGAAAGGGTGAAACCATGAAGGAGTTGTTGAGATATTTTTTAATAGTAGAAAGATGAGTGAAATATTTTATTTTAATATGGTATTGATGTGACATTGTGGGAGCTCTTTGAAAGTTCCCATCGTTGAAGATGTCCTAAAAATATAGAACTCATATGTCACATACCCATTATATTAATACATCATTTTTATTAACACACTCATATTCATTTTAATAT
Organism: Zingiber officinale; assembly: GCF_018446385.1. NCBI lineage: Eukaryota > Viridiplantae > Streptophyta > Magnoliopsida > Zingiberales > Zingiberaceae > Zingiber > Zingiber officinale. Next base: position 119,932,988 of record NC_056003.1, read on the forward strand.
TAACCTTCATTATTTATAAATCTCACTATCCATTCATCTATATTCTTATTTTATATTAAATAAATAAATATATTTGTTATTTTATTCTTGCTTATTGACTACGTTCAAAGAATTAAAGATTGACGTGTGTGTTATAAGACTCATTCATATTGATTGTAACATCATTTGGGTGTTATAATACTCACATATTAGTATCAATTTGAATACTCATAGGGAGACTAACACATCAAAATTGAAGAGAACTAATAGATTGATCAAATATTTGGTCGATAAAAGTACTAGTAGAACAAGTTTGATATGATATCTAAGAAATGAAAAATATCATGAGGTGAGACCTTTTCTTCTTAATATCATATCTTCAATCAATTGACTCAAATAGATCATTTATGTATTTTCAGTCGACTATTTGGCCATTAGTCCACGATTCGCTTAGGTAGGCCTCAAACCTTTTTACCATTAACATAGTTTTAGTGATTCCATATGTCATCAATTGACTCACAGCTTATAGACATGAATCTTATCCCACACAACAAAGTCAAATATTATTCAAATTCAAGTCGCATAAATAGCCGACTAAGTAGTTCACTCAAGCAACTTTAGTTGATTGATCTATAATTTAGTCGACTCAAGCTAAAACACAAATCTTTTCTTTTATCACGAGATTATAGTGAAGAAAAAGAATGTTAAATTTGATGTCTAGATATTAACGATTCGATTTCTAGTTATGATATATTTATAGAGTTTTTTTTTTTAAAAAAAAAATGAGACATGTAATCATGGGATGCTGGGCTTTTGAGTAGTCTATCGGTAGCGCTTCTTAATTTACCCTAGCGATCGATAGAAAACTTCCGTAGAGTTAGACTGACCGCCCCATATTTGGTGTTACTTAGTTTATCATTTTTTTTCCCCTTAACAAGCCTCTAATTCTTTGAGCTTTGCCTTCGAGTTCTACTCAAATTTGGACCTCTTGAGCAGTCCATCTAATACATATTCTCTTTCAGTACAATTGATATTTTCCTGTGATATTATTGTTATAGATCATGTGATCAATTTTCAATTTATATAAAATGCATCGTGGGTCATCTAACCTCATTAAAGAACACTCTACCACAGTGCTATTACCCGAGACGAATACTTTCTATGTCTGAATTGACATCTGAGGTCTCTCATTTGAATGTTCATTTGACTCCATTTGTGTTCTATCAACTGAAATCACGATAAGAAAATCATATCAGAAACTACTAACATTCAATAACTTAATTTGCATTAATCAACTAAAGTCCATTTGAGTCGACTCAACCTCTCCCAATTGACTAAATTAGATAAGGTTACACAAGAATGGAAATATAACCTCTTACAATTAGAAATTCACAAAATGGTACGAAGCCCATTCGGATTTTCAGATCCTTACAAACCCGATCATTTTTGGACGATTCTCCCCCGTTCATCCATAGGATAAATTTAAAAGCGCTCACAGTAATACATCTAGCAACCGACCTCTAGAACTCGCCCCCCACTATTGAGCGGCATAGACTAGTTAATTGATTTTTACAAAAAATTATGTGCCACCTTGTACAACCGCTCCGTCAATTTGGTATGTCAAATTGGTTTTATAAGATACTATGCGCCGCCTTCATCTAGCCTTTCCGCTGCACCATGCCAAGGGAAGGGGGAATTAGCTCCATTTGGGAAGGGATTTGGTACTTTCTGTTTATATAATGTTTTAGCACATAATGACAACGGAAGTCATTGACATATCCATCAATACAATGCATTCTTGTTAAACATTCTTATTACTAAATCACCAAACAACAAATGTTGCATTAGTTCGGTGTGTGGAAGATTAAATTGGCAGGCACAGCAGAAGCTAACTCCAACTAAGGTCACCTCGAAACCGAGACAAGCAAGAACGAGATAATTTATACACAATCTTTTTCAGGCTTTAGAATGAAGAACAGAGACTGTCGACAAGTGCTACTGTTTTCAATCCCTACATGAGAATACCAGCAATGCGGAATGAGATGGAAATGTAAAGAAAATAAAAATTACATGCTTCACATTAGCATTTGTGCTTGTTAGATCTTTGAAATGAGAAGCTCATCCTTGCGTCCATGAATCGCAAAGATAACATGTGTTTGAGTTAACAATCCAAGTTTTTTCAGTTTCGAGTACACTACGTCACTTGTCGGAGATTTTCAAAGGATCGGTCTACCTCCGAGTGGCTAGTACCGCTGCTGCTTTTGTGCTGTAGGTAGCAACCCAAGAGTTAGGAAACAAACAATGAAGCATATCGAAGTTAGAGCTTTACTAGAATGATTCGATTGCATATATAGCAAATAACACCAAGCACTGAGCAAGTAAATGAACTATACCTTTTTGAAACCATGATTTTCGAGTTGCTCTGCGAATATATTCCTCATGTTTCTCCAAAAATTCATCAACCTTCTTTGATTGAAGAAGCACAGGCCCTGAGAACTCTACGCCTTGATCTTTATAATCCTGAAATTTTCGACCCAAAATGAATGATAAACTGTGCTAAGGGAGAAGCAAGCTCAAACACAAAAATGAATCAGTACCATTATCCTATTCTTAGACACTGCATCATGAGAATCATAATCGCCAAAAGAGTATACTGAGTCTTGGAATTCGGGATGAATCCATCGCCGCAGCATTTCCTCTTTAGTTGATTCATATGGCTGGACTTTTGAATTTGAAAAAGGAGCATATCCGGTACCTCCATGTTCTTCTCCATTTGACTTCAAAGTGCCTTGAGCTAGTGTCGGATCCAACAAACTGAATTTACCCTGTCTGGATTTGAACCTATTCTGAGATTTGATAGGCAAAGGTGCGTCCTTCGGTTTCTTCGCACATGAAAACCCAGTCGCAGGAACATGCATGGGACCTGATTGAGGATTTCTAGGGATTTGCTTCATGCGCCGACGTTCTTCTTGGGATTTCATGTTTGGCAATGGCAGGTCTGGCTTTCTACTATCGTGCAATGCTTCTTTCGTGCCACTTCTATTAGTTTCTATAGCATTTCGTAAAGCCTACAACCAAATGCATTTACATATTCATTGTGTATTTAACAATTTCGAATTTATATATATAGGGACAGAGGGAGAAGGGGAGCCTTGATGCAATGGTAAAGTTGCTACCATGTGACCTTGAGGTTACGAGTTCGAGTCGCAGAAACAACCTCTTGCAAAATGCAAGGTAAGGCTGCGTACAATAAATCCAATGTGGTCCGACCCTTTCCCGGGACCCTACACCGGCGGGAGCTTTGTGCACCGGCTGCCCTTTATATATAGGAAGAGAGGGAGAGAGAAATACAAACCTCTTTGTGAGATGCTTTTCCGAGGTCGCTTAATTCTTGCAAAAGCTTATGTGATTTTGAAAGTCCTTTTGTTCCTTCATCAAAAAATCTGCCGTTGACACTCCTAAAAGAATATTGTTAATCAGTGGTAAGTTCAAAAGGTTTCGATATGATTTTTGTGTAAAAAGAGAAAAAATGCATCACAATCATTTCAAATGGATGAAACAAAAGATTCGACGTGTAGTTCTCTACAAGATTAAGAGCAGGTAGATATTTTTGTTTCCTCTTGCATTGCTATGCTTAGTTGAATTGACTAAACAAAGATACGAAATTTTAACAAATCTCAAAATAGAGCGAAGATAGATATTCTGTGTATGTATGATCAGTTATGTTTCCTTAAAGTGAACGAACTATAAAAATAAAACCAACAACTCATCTAATTGAAGTTAACATTATCTACGAAATTGATATTCTAACTGAAGTTTTCAAACTCACCTGATTGAGTCCTCACGGAACTTCGCATCAATTTCTTTACTAGGATTGTATTTGGGCAAGCTGGATGGCTCACATGCATAAGGCTTTGTTTTGAAGTACTGAACATTCATAAGAGAAAAAAAGATGATAAAAATCACCATGTCTTGGAAAAAGAAATACAAAAAAAACTCGTAGTAAACACGTGAGACAACGATGGAAAGAAAAAGAATATAGGCGTACAAATGAAGCTAGATTTTCACTATAGAACCTACAAAGAGGTATGATGGTACTAACACAACAAAATTATGAGCTTGATTGCCCAAATGATACACTTTCAGCTACAAGTTCTGAGTCATGTTTATTTCACCTCGAAAATAATCCTAGTTTCCACAACAATTCAAGTTTGAGAAATAGCTAAAACAAAGTAATCATTGTATCATGAGAAAGAACTTGATGATTTGACAATAGAAGATCACTTGACAATTTGACCTTAGAAAATCATCAATTGACATTTACTTCACAAATGGCAAATCAATCAACTTTTGTTGTGTAGTTTCATAGTCAGTTGACTTACTTCTCTACCTATAAATTACTCAACCGACAGTTTTGGCACCTCTACTACTTCTCATAAAGCAAAATTTACATTACGACAAAATGTAGGGAATAAGTTACAAATATGATAATGACATTAGGTCATAGTATTAAAGAAGCATAACTAGAACACTATTCGACGATGTATGTCACTAGAGTAAATGATATACAAGTGTTACCTCTGAATTAAGCGCAGCAACGGCTGTGCCACGTTTTGTAGATTCAATAGATAAGAATGTTTCCAACAATTTAAATGCACTGTCCGGTAAAAATTCAAAAGTCCTATAGAGGCAATTCTCATAAGCATGTTGAGACTTTATCACTGTTGCTTGTGGTAACTTGGTCTTCTTCCAAAACTCTCCTGGCGGTGAACCGCAGAGCTTAAAAATTTTATGTATTTGCTCAACCTGAATAAACGATAATTCTTTAATTTTATATGTGCCATAAAGATGATTCTTAAAGATAAAATTACATGGCTGATTTTGTGTATTGCCCTTCGCAATTGGTTATTAGATGTGCAACAATTTTTGTTGAGCATACAATTGCCAGAATTCGCAATCCACATAGATATTGTTACCTCAGTTCTTCCTTGTAAGATAGGTTTCCCGAGAAATAGCTCTGCAAAGACACATCCAACACTCCACAAATCTACTGTTGCATCATAGTCAACCGAGCCTAGGAGAAGCTCAGGAGGGCGATACCAGAGTGTCACAACTCTACTAGTTAGTGGTTGTTTCTCTTCAGGATTCAAGATGTTGGCCAAACCAAAATCAGCAATCTTCAAAATACCCTCGTTGTTAACTAAGAGGTTTGCACATTTGATATCGCGGTGCATGATACCTCGAGAATGGCATTGGTTGAGACCCAATAGTAATTGGTGCATATAACATTTGATCTGCACTATATAAATAAGCATGATAAAGAATTAGGTTCATGATCAAGTACTCGAGTTCATTGATCTAGGATTAAGATAACATTAAATCAAGGTGCATAACCTGTGATTCACTAAACTTGATGTCCGGAGAAGATGACAATCCTGCAAGATCGTGCTCCATATATTCGAAAACAAGGTAGATGCTGCATGACAATCGAGAAGTTATTATACCCTCCAGCTTGACGATGTTTGGATGATCAAGCTTGCGGAGGATCAATATCTCCCTTGCCATAAATCTCACACTCTCAGGCTCAAAATTGTCGAAGCGCACCTTCTTCAGAGCAACAATCCTCCCCGTGTCAATCTCGCAGGCTCGAAACACATTGCTATAGGTACCTTGTCCAATCTTTTAAGGAATTGCATTGTTGTTAGATGGTATTAAGAAAACCCTAACTAAGAACAGAGCAATAGAAGTTAATGGTTAAACAATCATGGCGAAGAACCACAAAAGGAATGAATTAACCAAAATATACCATTTTGCTCTTCAATTTTCCATCTTGTGTTTGAGGGAGAATCATGTCATACCTTCTCTAACTTCTCAAAGGCCTCGGCTTTAAGGGGCGCCCACCCCCGGATGGCTTCGCCGGCGACACAGCTTAGCCAAGCAGGCCAGCCGGCAGCGACCTGCTCCCCTTCATTGCACCGACTCAGATTCCGCGGCGGCGGAATGCTGGCCACGCTGTCTCCGGCGGAGCTTTTCTTCTCGGACTCCCCCGACTCGGGTTGGTCCGAAAACTCATAGTTGCTGAGGCGAGGGCCATTCCACAGCGAGGGCGAAGGTTGGAACTCCCTCGAGGTCTCCAGGTGCTCCAAGGTCTCGACTTTGGCAGGGGTCTCAAGATTTGCGGCGGCTTCCAGGTGCCCCAATGGCTCTAGGTTCCCGGAGGCGACCGAGGAGTCTAATGCAGGCGTGACGGGGGCGGCGCCATCCTTGGATGCTACGCAACCCATCACCCCTCCCAAAGGCTCGCCGGCGGCCCGGGACTCCGACGCAAAAAAAGTAAAGACGCCCGCGAGGAGGAATGGGGCAGGGAAAGAGGAGGAGGAAAATGGGCCACATGCCTTCTAAAGATAGAAATATGGGATCTTTAACATCCTCCCTCCCTCCCACCTCTCTCTCCCCCCGATTGTGAAGATGATGGACGATGAGGCTCCGCCGAGGCATCCTCTGTCAGCTCGCACCTGACCTGGCCTCTAATATGGCAGGAATAGGAATTAGGACAGAGGATCTCCGGTAGGTGGCGTCTTCTAAAGACAGACAAAAAAAAAAACAAAAACAAAACAAAAACAAAAAAAAACATGCCACAACATTTATAATATTCCGATCACATAATATATTTTTTTCCAATGTCCGTCAAGCAATTGGTTAATTAATTTAAAAATTCTAAATTATTCTAAATTAAAATTAATATATTTTTATAAATCTGTTCTAATTTCTTTTCTGAGCGTTATAATGAGTTTATAATAAATTTTATTAAGGGGGTGTTTGGTTCTTTCCTAAGAATAGGAATCGGAATGGGAATTATTGTATTGTGGAATGGGAATGGGTATAAATATGGATATCACTCTTAAAAGCAATGTTTGGTTAGTTGTATATCTTCTATCGGAATAAATCAAAGTTTCCTTTTTTACCCTTAAAGGAAAATAAGAGAAAAAAATTAGATGTGAGAGAAAGATGAATGTGAGAGAAAAATATGATGAAAGAGAATGATGAGAGAGAAAGTATTATGAGAGAAAAAGTGTGATAAGAAAGAATGAAGAGAGAGAAAGTGTGATGAGAGAAAATGAAAAAAGAGAGTGTGATTGGAGAGAGCATGATGAGAAAAAATATGATGTGAGAGAAAGTATGATAGGAGAGGATGAAGAGAGAGAAAATATAGTGAGAAAAAATGAGGAGAGAGAGTGTGATGAGAGAGATTGAGGAGAGAGAAAGTATGGTGAGAGAAAAAAACAGTGAATATGATGGGAGAGATTGAGGAGAGAGAAAGTATGATGAGAGAGAAAGTGTGTTGAGGAAAAAAGGAGTAAGTGTGATAAGAGAGATTGAGGAGAGAGAAAGTATGATGAGAGAAAAAGTGTGATGAGAGAGAAAGTGTGTTGAGGAAAAAAGAAGGAAGTGTGATAAGAGAGATTGAGGAGAGAGAAAGTATGATGAGAGAGAAAGTATGATAGGAGAGAAAGTGTGATGAGAAAAAAGAGAAAATAGAGTGTGATGGGAGAGATTGAGGAGAGAGAAAGTGTGATGAGGAATAAAAGAAGGAAGAGAGTGCGATGAAAGAGATTGAGGAGAGAGAAAGTATGATGAGAGAGAAAGTGTAATGAGAAAAAAAGAGGAAAGAGAGTGTGATAGGAGAGATTAAGGAGAGAGAAAGTGTGTGATAAAATGATGAGAGAGAAACTATGATGAGAGAGAAAATATAATGAGAGAGAATAAGGAGAGATAAGTGATATGAAAGAAAAAATAAATAAATATATTTTGATATTTGATATTAATGGAGAAAATTTTAGTTTTAAGTCAAGGGTATTTTTGGAATAAGGGAATATTTTGATTGATGAAAATAGGATAATGACTCATTGAAGGGGAGGTACATGGGAATGAGTCATTACCCAATTTCAAGGATTCATTCCCTTATTTGTATTCCTATTCCTATAATCCAAACATTAACAATGGGAATCAATGATTCTCATTCTCATTCCCCACTCCTATTACCCTAAACCAAACACCCCCTAAGTCTTTATATGTTTATAAATTTACTGTTCTGGGCTTATGAGGCAAACATCATGATACAGTTGGAACTTTTGAATCCGAGCAAGAACCTATTTAGGTCCATCTTGAAGGTACGAATATTTGTTAATATTTAGCTGGTAGGGTAGTTACTAACATTGATGTTGTTTGTACAGTCTGAAGTGGAGCATAAAGGGCTACGCGTCCGACTTCTCCATTTGGTGAGACAACACCAGAGGATGGAGGCCATCTAGATAACTAAGTTGAAAATCTAATAAAGTCAATCAACCCCATTAGGAGGTCGGCTGGAGGAGATTCCAAAGGCAACCGACAAAGCTAATGTTGAGGCGACAATGACTCAACTAGCAAGAGAGAAAGCCAAGACTGAGATGGAAAAGTAGCAAAAAATGGTTAAAACTTATTCTCACCTGGTTCATAAGTTCAAGCGTTAGCTGGTATAGTCTCAAGTCAAAGTACAAACTTTTGAACTTTTGAAGAGTCAATCAAATAGGTCAAGCTAGTGCTCAAACTTCTATAGAGTCATTCAAGCAAGCCTGAGAGGAGTTGTTCCAAGCCCAATGTGAACAGGCTATGCAAGAGGTGAAGTTGGCCACTTCAGAAACTCAATGGTTGCAACTTTAGTCTGATCTTCGTGTCGAAACATTGGCTAAGGAAAGACTGAGGTTGCAATTGTCAGAAGGAGAGGAGAAAGAGACAAAACTGACTTCTAAATTAGAAACGGCCAAGGCTAAGTTGGCTACGTTGACGGAGTAAGGCAGGTGAAAAAAATCACTAGGAAGACCAGAAGAATTCTTTTTTAGCTTCTAAAGTATTTTATAACCTGCTCAAGCAAAAGACTAGCAACAATCTTAACCATGGATTTGAAGATAATGTTAGGATGCATACTAAAAGCTTAGTTTTTTTTATAAATATTTATAAGAATCACATTGGTCAAAAGTCTACATTTATGCTAAGTGTAGTTGTCAATTTAATTTATATTGTAGATAACATGGTGTGAGGTGACACACAGAAGATCATGTTATCAGTTCCTTATAAATTATAAATAGTAGCTCACAACCAAGATAGAATGGGACAAACCATTGGAGTGGTTGTAGTGTAATTTAGTGTTAGTTTATCTTGACTATAAAATTACACTAGTACACTATGAGTATATTGAGTAGGACCATTTGAGATAGTTTCTTTTTATACTGACTACATAAAAGAACAAAACCTCTGTTATTATGGAAGTGCGTACTCTTAATCATGATATAATAACAAGCACGTATACTTAATATTTATTTCTTTAATTTATCAAAGGGTGTGATTTAGTTCGTTAAATCAATAGGCTCGATAAGTTGGGAAATGATATTATTTATATGATGTGTTGTTGAATATAGAATGAAACTGTGTCCTAGTAATATAGGTTGATGATGTCTTATTGAGAAGCTCATAAAGATTGTCATGTAAACCCTGCAGGTGGACTTAGTCCGACATGACAATAAGGTTGAGTGGTACTACTCTTGGAGCTAGATATTAATTAAGTGAGTTGTCAGTAACTCATTTAATTAGTGGACATTCGATATCTTAAACACAGAGAGACTAACGCACTCATGATAAAAAGGAGTTCATATTATAATATGGAATTGGTGCGGTAGTGTAATAATAACTCTTTAGTGGTATGAGTTATTATTGATGAACTTGAGTTGGGTGTTCAGAGCGAACACGGGAAGCTCAAGCTCATCGGGAGACCAAAACCAATTCCTCCTCTCGGTCCCTGTTGTAGCCTCTTATTTATAAAACCTTATATCCACTTAAAGCCAAACTTCTTACTCATCTTGCTGTGGCCAGCCAAGCCAAGCTTGGAGCCCAAGCTAGGGCCGGCCAAGCCCTTCATGGAGCCCAAGTAGGGGTCGGCCAAGCCATGCTTGGTGACCAAGCATGGGGTCGGCCAAAGTAAAATAAAAAAAAAGTTTTGTAAACAAAATTTTGTTAAATCTTTCCTTATTTGTAGTAATCTACAATAGTTAAAAGAGATATTTTATTTTGTTAAAATTTTTACTTTTTTGTAGTTATCTATAATGGTTAAAAGAAAGATTTTAATTTTGTTAAAAACTTTCCTTTTATAGCCATCCTCATGGTTTTGAAAGAGAGTTTTAAAATTTTAAAATCTTTCCTTTTATAGCTATCTACAAAGGATTAAAGAGAGATTTTAATTTTGTTAAAATCTTTCCTTATTTGTAGTTATCTATAATGTTTAAAAGAGATATTTTAATTTTTGATAAAACTTTTCTTTTTGTAATCATGATTTAAAAAGAGAAGTTTTAATTAATCTTTCCTTTTTGTAGTTGTCATGTTTTAAAAGATAGAGATTAATTTTAAAACTTTCCTTTATTGCCATGATTAATAGGAAATTTAGAAAAGAGATATTTTAATTGTTGTTAAAATTTCCTTTTTTAAAAGGGAGGCCACAAATAAGAAAGTTTTAATTATGTTTAAAATTTTCCTTTTTTGCCATGACCAAGGATTATAAAAGAGAAGGAGAGAGTGCCTCATGAGACAGACAACCCTATTCTCTCCTCTCTTTTCTTTGGTATGGCCGACCCTTCCTCCCTCTCTCTTTTCTCTTCTTTAGGCCGATGGCACACCATCCTTTCTTCTCTTCCTTTCTTCTTTCTAAGGTCGACACTCATCTCTTCTTGGTGGCCGAAACTTGAAAGAATTGGAGAAGACTCTATCTTGGTAGTCAGTTACTTGGAGAGGAAGAAGAAGAGAGAAAGTTTCCTATTTTGGCATCCCTTGGTGGCTCAAGGGTCTTGGAGAAAAAGAAGGAGCTTGGGTGGATTTTATCTTGGTAGATCGTCGCCCACACGACGTCCAAGAGGAGGAGAGGAATACAACAGAAGATCAAGAGGTCTATAAGCTACAAAGAAAGGTATAACTAGTTATTTGTTTCCGCATCATAACTAGTTCATGTTCTTTGTATAGATCTTGAAAAATCAAACACAAGAGGCTATCGATTTTAAGTTATTGTTTTTATTATCGATTTTATTTTTCGATTTCATGTTTCGATAATGTGCTTCTATTGAGGTCTTTATAGTTAAACCTAGTTTACTGTAAGAAGTTAAATATCCGATGTCTTTGTGAGACTTTGTCTAGAAAGTGGTGGATGATCCCATACCCCAAGAAGGCCTAGTACCTCGCCATGTTTAACCTGGAAGCCGATCTTTGAAATAGATATTTGATTAACTTCTGTAATATGGTTTAACTTAGGAAGATCACATCGGTTAAACTTGGAGTAAAAATGTTAAGTATCATTTTAAATCCAAGTTTAACTTCTGAAGGACAATTTGGATTAATAATATTAAGCATCATTTGTAATCCAAATTTAACTTCAGTAGAGCACATGAGTAGCTAGGATAGTTCTATGATTGTACACATTTTTTATACAGGGGAACTAGGACGGTATTCCGAGTAGCAACCAACAGGTATCTACAGTCAAATCTTATCTCGAGAGGGAGTGATCTATAATTCCTAATTTGAAGAAAGTCTGGGATGATCTGCCTGACATTGAGAAGGATGATTGATCATACTTCCTACCTCCAATGTTGCTTTTTGGTTTTCTATTTTTTTACAAGTATTATGATGTATCCGCTTTTTGTATGGAAATTTAAATAACTTTTTCTATGAATAATTTTTCATTTTTGAAAACTTGTCTTGCTTGTATGTATTGAATGTGTATATCTCTACTACACTTTTGAGTGATGAACGAGTAAGGTCACGACCATGACAATGAGTTTTACTAGAGAGTTTAGGTAAGAATAACCTAGAGCTTGGCTAAGCAGCTTGATCCTTCCCAATAGAATTTAAGTAGGGGCCAGAGCATGAATGAGAGCTTTATTGAGTGGTTTGATCCTTCCCAACCAAATTTAAGTAGTGGTTGAGATCATAACCGAGAGCTTGGTTGAGTGACCTAATTGCTCTCTTTTTGACATGTTTGTATTAAAGAGTGTTGAGCAGTGAGTGACCTGGCTAAGGGTCGCTAGCGCAAGGCTAAATTGCTAGCACAGATGAGGAGTTCCAGGTCTATTGTAAGATTAAGTTGCTAGCACAGGACTACAAGCTTCAGGCCTATTGTAAGTTTACAATTTACATGGTAATCTTTGTTGGAGATAAAGGAAATTTACTCAATTGAAATAATATAAAATTAATTTCTGACTTATTTATTAAGATGACCTGAGTTGATAATCTCACGTTATCAAGTTAAGAAAGATGAGATGCTTAGAATGATGGTACTGCTTTGTTTGACCAGGATGAGATGCCCAAGGCTGAGCCAACATAAGGCTAGATCACTAGTGTAGAGTTAGGAGTTCCCGGTTTGTCGTAAAGCTGTGTTGCCAATATGGGACTAAGAGTTTCGGGTCTATCGCAATGCTCTAATTTGCATGGCAATCTTTGTCGGAGATAAAGGGAATTTACTGAATTAAAATTACACAAACAACTTCAGACTTATTTGTCGAGATGACCTAAGCTGATAATCTTTAGCTACAAAATAAGTAAGGATGAGATGCTTAAAATGGCGGTGTTGCCTAAGCTGAGGCTAAGTGGTTGAAATACTGAATTACTACCAGAATACTAGGGATTCTGCGTTTATCATAAGGCTGAGTCGTCAACACGGAGCTAGGAATTCTAGGCTTGTCATAAGGCAGAGTTGTTAGTGTGAGGCTAGGAGTTCCGAGCTTATCGTAAGGCAGAGCCGTTAGCGAATCGACTAAGAGGGGCATGAGTCTCAGGTTTGTTGTAAGGTTGAACTGCTAGCGCGAAGTTAAGTATTGCAGACCTATCGTAAGGTAGAGCCATTAGCAAGTGGGGCTAAGAGGGTCAGCTGAGTCTCTAAGTTGCTAGCGCAGAGCTAGGTGTCCCGGGTATGTTGTAAGGCAGAGTCGTTAACAAATAGAGCTAAGTTGGAAGATTTTATCTCTGAGTCGCTACCGCAGAGTTAGAAATTCTGGATCTATCGTAAGGTTGAATTACTAGCACAAAACCATTAGCGAGTGATGCTAAGAGGGCCAACTGAGTCTCTGAGTTGCTAACATGGAGCTAGGAGTTCCAGGTCTATCATAAGATGCTGCGATTAGCGATTAGCTAGTGTAGAAGTAGATGTTTTAGGCTTGTCGTATGGCAGGGGACATTAGGGAGTGGAGCTAAGAGGGACAACTGAGTCTTTGAGTCATTATCTCGGAGCTAGGAGTTTCGTGTTTATCGTAAGGCAGAGTCATTAGCAAGTGGGGCTAAGAGGGTCATAAGGCTTGGATCTATTATAAGGTTAAGTCACTAGCATGGAGCTAGGTGTTCTAAGCATGTCATAAGGCAAAGTCGTTAGCTAGTGAGGTGAAGAGGGCAGGCTAAACCTCTGAGTCACTAACGTAGAGCTAGGAGTTCTAAGCCCGTCGTAATACGGAGTCGTTAGTGAGTGGGGATAAGAGGGAAAACTGAGTCTCTGAGTCTCTAGCGCGGAGCTAGGTGTTCCGGGTTTGTTGTAAAACAGAGCTATTAGCAAGGGGATAAGAGGGCTAATTGAGTCTTTGAGTCAGGTATGTTGTAAAGCGAGATCATTAGCGAGTGGGACTAAGAGGGTAGGCTGAGTCTCCGAGTAACTAATGAAGAGCTAGGAGTTCTAGCCATATCGTAAGACGAAGCCGTTAGCGAATGGGGCTAAGAGGGCCATGAGTCTTGGGTCTGTCGTAAGGCTGAATTGTTAGCACAAAGCTAGGTGCTCCAAGCCTATTATAAGGCAGAGTTGTTGGTGAGTGCGGCTAAGAGGGCTAGCTGAGTCTCTAAGTCATTGCATGGTGGTAAGAATTTCATGCCTATCGTAAGGTTGGGCAATTAGCGAGTGGGGTTTAGAGGTCATGAATCTCGGGTTTGTCGTAAGGTTAAGTCACTAGCATAGAACTAGGTGTTCCGAGCTTGTTGTAAGGTGAGGACCGTTAGCGAGTGAGGCCAAAAGAGACAAATGAGTCTCTGAGTCGCTATCGCGAAGCTAGGAGTCCTAGGCTTGTTATAAGAAGGAGCCATTAGCGAATGGAGCTGAGAAGGTCATGGGTTTTGAGTCTATCGTAAGACTGAGTCACTATTATGGAGTTAAGTATTCTGGGTCTATCGTAGGGCGAGGCCATCAAGGAGTGGAGCTAAGAGGGCCATGAGCTTTGGGCCTGTTGTAAGGCGGTTGTGTAAGAAGAAATTGACAAGCAAAAGACTATGATTTTACTTAATAGAGTGTGAATATTTATAAAGATCAATGACAGTAAAGGAAAAAAAAGGATATGATAAGGCATTCTAAGGCTGCTAGAATTCATTTCCTTCTCATGAATAGGCTGAGGGATGGGCACTCCCGACAAGGAGTATATTGCCCTTCGTTGAGTCCTTCATGCTTTCCTAAGGTCAGTTTTAACTATTTTCACATAACATTTGCGAGCTGTGCTCTAATCTCTACTGGCTGAGTTGACTTGATCTGAGATTGGAAACTTCAATTTCTGATGAAATGTGAAGACCACCGCGCAGAATGAGCTAAGATTAGATCTCCCAAGGATGACCTTATAAGCATATGGAGCGTCGACCACTGTGAAGATTGTGCTTTGGGTTCGCCTTAAAGGTTCTTCACCTAGCAAGAGGGAGGCTAATTTGTCCCAGCGACTGTACCTCATTCCCTGTAAATCCAAACAAAGTGGTTGACTTGGGTCGTAGCTCATCGTAGTCGATTTGCATTTGATCAAAGGCTTCCTTGTACAACACATTCACCAAGCTTCCCTTGTCCATGAACACTCTTGCCATTTTGTAATTAGCTATGGTGGCACAAATTATTAAGGCAGCATCATGCGGTGTGACAACTCCTTCCAAATCTCGAGACTCGAAGTTTATCAGAGGGGTCACTCTCCCAACCTTTTATAGTGTCAATGCTGTAATTCTCCAACCTTTGTCCATAAGCCTTCCTGACTTGGTTGGAGTCTCTATCAGTGGAGCCACCAAAGATCATGTTGATATTACCTTGATGGCCAGTGTTGTCCTGACAATCTTAATGATGATCTTGACGATCATCTCAATGATTGTCTTAGTAGTCATTACAACGATATAGGGAGTGGGCGTTGAGGGGGTTATGGTTCTTGCCCGGGAACCAAATTGTCTTTGCGCTGGTTTAGCCAATCTCCCAAGTGTTTCGACAGGTGTACACCTTATAACAATGGGTGAAGTTTTCCCATCTTAGCACTGTTCCTTTATGACCTGGCTAACTCTTTAACAAGATGCCTATACTCTTGGGTGTCATGAGCATACGAATCAAAAATGAATTGACTTCTCTTGAGGTGGCTAGTTCGACCTTTTGCAAATTGGAAAGTTGAGTCTGTGGCTTGCATCGCTCGTTCCTCTCTGCAAGTTATGACGTAGACTAGGGATGATAATGGGTCGAGTTTGGGTCGAATTCTATATCCTCCATCTCTATATCCATCGAAGATCGGATATCTATTCCTATATTCATACCAATTAAAGGATCAGATATCTTCCATAATAATTATTTTTTCTTTCCATCCAACTATCATCATTCAACAAAAGCATATTAGAATAAACATCATATTAAAAAAATAAAATATAATTTAAAAATAGTGTAAACATTTATATAGCCTACTCCTAATATCAACAAAAATAGTTAGTGAGTTTTAATATACATATAATAGGATATTTGGGTTGGATATCAGATCCTCCGTCGAGCTCGAAAGAAATTGCCATCTCTAGACGTAGTTGAGGAGTAGATGAGGGATCTTATTCCTTTGTGGAGGCTAAAGAGGCTTCTTGTCCTATCGAAGGTTGGGATGGCGTCTCTCTTGCGTGCCACTTGGATTTCTTCCAAGTATATGTACTTCTCAGCCCATTCCATTAGCTTTTCGTAGTTCACTGAGGCTTCTTCACTAAAGATCTAAAAAAATCTCCATCTATTAGACTTTGGAAGAAGGTGCTGGTTAGGATCTCTAAAGAGGTTGATGGGATATCTCAAATGACTCAGTTGAAGTGCTAAAGGTATTCTCGAGATTCCCAAGGCTTTTGCTCCATGGTGAATAGGTTAAGATGTATCTTTTGATACCTCTTACTGCTAGTTAAAGGAATTAATAGAAGAGGCTGGGAGACGACTAAACTACCGTTGGGCTGAGTCTGACAAAATAGTCAGGAAGACTCAGTACTTAACATCATCTGTGTTTTGGTGCAATAGGAAAGTGTTCTCAAAGTGAGATCTTCTAGGTTCGACGACCCTAAGTACTCACCTAGTTGCATCTACTGAAGATGGCGAAACAATTCCTATTTGACAAGGGCGTTCCTCGAACACTTCCCTTGTTGGAGGCAACAACCTTTTCTTTGCGGTCGCAGAGGAGACGTCTCCCTTGCTCATGATTCGTGTGTACCTTCACTAGGGATGGTTGCACCCCTATTGGTTGAGACCATTACCAACGGAACCCCCATGAAGGGTGGTGGCATCTTATCGGGAGGAGGGGCATGTCTGCTAAGGGAGGAGGGGCTCCAACTAGTGGTGGTTGCAGGAGTGAGTGTTATTATAGTGTTTGTTGTACTATACCTTGAAGACCAGTTGATCGATGTCTTCTTGTGTTATGACCACTATTCTGTCGTGGCTTCTCTCTCCGATAGAGTTGCGGTTGTGAGTTGTTCTTCTAGTGTTAACCATCATAGTGTCTTGACTCAGTTTTTTCATAGATGATACCAATTTATTCTGACTAAATACTATGGATGGTTAAGCCACCAATCAACGAACAATCCGACATGCACACTTTCGAGAGACCATTTGTCAAGAGGATGAGGAGGACCTAAAACATACTTCATTAAAGGTTAGATTGACATCGAGGAGATCCCGACAAGCCACTTCAAAGCTCAATTTATAGTTTGCTTGAGGTAGTGCAAAAGTGAAAGGAAGAAGATGCCGAAGAGAGCGCCAAAGAGAGAGAGAGAGAGTTACCTCGAAAGATCCTTCTATATTTACCTTCTCTATGATTTATATAGCTGTCAGAGATCATCTCCACGTCAATGCCAATGAGAAGACCATATCTTATAGTCGTTAGCTGCCTCTTCACCCACTGAGCCTCACATGTCTGTAGGAGGACATCTAGGATACCAGATCTAACAACTACATAGACACTTTTTTATTCATCTGGTAATATATTCTGGAATATTCATCGTTGTTGTATGTATCTTTAGGAAAAATTGCCTCACCAATGAAGTTTTAGTGTGAGTTTCATACGAGGACAAATAAGGAAATGACGTCAATGTGGAGTAACCTTGAAGCTAGACAAAGTCAACGACTGAAGCCAAAATCGAGAGGATGCCAACAACTAAGGCCGAGGCAGGGGTGATGCCAAAATCTAAGACTGAGGCATGGAGGATGCCAGGACCTGAGGTCCAGACTTGGATAATACCGGGGAAGATATTTGAATTTGATGTTAAGGCATTAGAGATGTCAGCAGCTGAGGCCGAGACATGGAGGATGTCGAGGGAGATATCTGGATATGAGGATGAGGTAAGGGAGATATCAGTAGTTGAGGCCAACACATGGAGGATGCTGGGGGAGATTTCTGGAATGAGGCTAAGGCAGGGGAGATGTTGGCAATTGTAGCCGAGACATGGAGGATGCCTTGATTTGAGGCCGAGTTTGGAGAGATATTGACATTTGAGGCCAAGACATAGAGGATGCCGGGGGAGATGCCTAGATCTGAGGCTATTCAGGAGGTGTCGACAGCTAAGGCTGAGACATAAAGGATGCCTGGATCTGAGGCTGAATCCCAGCAGATATCAGCAACTGAGACCAAGACATGGAGGATGCCGAGAGAGATGCCTGGATTTGAGGCTAAGTTAGGGGAGATGTCGGTAGTTGAGTTTGAGACATAAAGGATGCCTAGATCTAAGGCTAAGTTTAGGGAGATGTCAATAGCTGAGATTGAGACAGTGGAGATATCGACAGTTGAGGGCGAGATATGATAGCTGACTTGTCTGATTAGACCCGAGTCTTATTTGGGCTGGGTCTAATTTTTTTTGGGTCATATTTAACTTACCTTGATTTTAATTGATAGCTCAATATGGTTTTTGACCATACAAACTATGTGGAAGTGGCAAGATTTTCTCTCATCAATATCCATTTTGTTGGCACATGGATCCAAGTATTTAAATATCACTAGCCTTAGTTAGATTGGATTTATTTATTTATTAAAATAATTTTAAAATTTTAATAAATAAATAATATTAGAAAAAAATTAAAAAAACCCTTTATTGAAATGGTGCTCATTCTACCATTATTTTTGAAATTATCTTTAATTTTAATACTAGTGTAATGGTTATGAGTTCATAATTACTATAGATGTGGACATTTCTATTGGTATAATTTCCCTTGGGTCAAGATTGATTAGATTGACTAAGGTTGAGTTGACTCAAGCTTGAGTCATGATGTTTAAATTTTGATATTTGACAATATATGGAGATTATTGGTGTAATTATTCATATGGAGATTGATGATTAAAGTTTGACCAGAAGTCAAGTAGCTTAAGGTTGATCGAATACTTGACTGGGAAGTCTTAATTAAAGTTAGGTAAGGGCAAGTCCAACAGGAAGGTTAACAGAAGATGAAAATCTAAATGGGTCAGTGTTGACCATACACTTGGTGTGAAAGTCTTGGTGAGTGAAGCTAGACAACTGGAAAATTTTGATAAGTAAAGCCAAATAGTTGGAAAGCTCTAGTGAGTGAAGCTAGGCAGTAAGACAGTCCTATCCTGGTGAGTGAAGTTAGATAGTTGAAAAATCTTGGTGAGTGAAGCTAGGTGGTGAAAAGTCCTAGTGATTGAAGTCAGGTGAAAAATCTTAGTGAGTGAAGCTAGGCAGTGTAGAAATCCTGGTGAGTGAAGTTAAGTGAAAAGCTCTAGCGAGTAAGCTAGGTAGTGAGAAAATCTTGGTGAGTGAGTCAGGTGGTGAGAAGTCCTGGTGAGTGAAGCCAAATAATGTAAATCCAGGCGGGCCAAGGTTGACTGAACGCTTGGTGTTTGGAAGTCCAAGGGGTTATGGAGGACTCAACACTTGGCACGAGACGATAAGTCTAAGTAAGGCTGACCGAACACTTGGTACGAGGAGGAAAGTCCAAGTCGGTCAAAGGATTGACCGAATACTTAATGATAAAGTCCCAGCAGATTAAGGTTGACCGAATGCTAGGAATGAGGAAGTCCCAACAGGTCACAGTTGACCGAATGTTGGGAAAGGAAACCCTAGACTTGAGTTAGGGTTAAACCCAATCGATCAATTGATTGATTGGGAGTGCCATCGCGAAGAAGGAAGGTGAATCGTGTTGGATCGAGACGCACGTGAGAGGGGGCGTGAATCACGTGGTTTTCAAAAACTTGTCTTTTCGATTTTAAAATCAAAGTACGAATGCAACGAAAAATTAAAAAAATGAGAATACAAGAAAACATGATCGGTTTTTTTGGTTCGGAGGCTTCAACGACTCCTACTACAAAACCCAGGTCCCGCGGACCTATCGATAAGTAATTCACTAAACCCCTCTTCTAAAACCCCCGGAAGAGGTAATCGAATACAAGATGAACGTAGGACAGTGTAACAACCTACACTTCCTTTGTGCAAGTATAAAAGGTAAACAGTAAATAAAAATCGTTACCAATACTGTAATAGATAGGAATCTAAATAGGCTCATGTATTAGTGTCAGTCTGCCGACAGCGGTCGGATGTCACGGAGTAGTAGCGCAGCAATAGAAGATCGTAGTTGAAGCAACAGAAGAATCGTAGAAGCTCAGTATGAAGTTGTGTCTCTTAAGCTTGCTCAACCCCTCCTTTTATAGCTCTTTGGAGGGGCCTTTAGAGCTTATCAGATCCCAAAAATTTGGATCATATGAGAAGAATTCGGCCTTATCCTTGTCGAAGACGTTACTATTTGAATCTGGCTGATTCGAGGTGCCTCCAACGCTCTGAGGCGCCTCCAATTGTTAGTTTGACACACAATCTTCCGGAGGTCATATCTTTTGACTCCGAACTTGGAATTAAGCTCTGTCAGTTCCCACACGTGCATAATTTGAAGCTCTACGTTTGTATCTACAACATAGAGTTAGAAAAATATATGCATGAACAATTTATATAGATTTATGAGTTAGATCTTGTCTTCCCGACCAGAATCTAGTCAGGGTCTCAGTTTAGAGATCCGAAATGGACCTAAACTGGACTGACGCCTACTGCCCCCTCAAATTGGGATGAGTCCTCTTTTAGTCACTTTCCTCTAGTGACTTACCTTTACTTATCAATTTACCATTTGTCCGGTCTGCAGACCCAACTGGACTTCCCACCAGATATCCGGCTGGCCCGTTGACCTATCTGGACTTCGCACTAGCGATTTGGTCGGCCCGTTGACCTAGCTGGACTTCCTGCCAGATATTCGATTGGCTCGTTGACTTATCTGTACTTCGCACCAGCTATCCAGTCAGCCTGTTGACCTAGCAGATTTTCCGCCAAATATCTGGTCGCCCCGTTGACCTATCTCAACTTATCCTGCACACTTGGTAAAGTGGTTAGATCACAACTGTAAGACCGTTAGATTCGATAGAGGGGGGGGGTGAATATCGATTCAAAAATATCGAGTATAAACGCAGCGGAAAAGTAAAATAGACACAATGGTTTTACTTCGTTCGGAGCCTGTGACGACTCCTACTCGAAGGTCCGTGGTCCTTGACCACTTTCGTTGGGCAATCACTAGCAATTAGAAATGATGATTACAAAAGAACCGTACAGGGAATGCTAATGAAAACTGAAAACAAATACCGACAAAAAGGGAAAAGAACGGAGCGTAGTGTCGGAGCTTTGTTGGTGTCGCACTGAACGTCGAGCAGCAAGACCAGCAGTAGAAGAGTTCTCAGCTTGATTGTTCATTCTGAAGCTCCTGCCTGGTGCTTCTTTTATATGCTGTTCCGGGCGCCTGGATTCCTTCCGGGCGCCTGGAATGTGACGTAAATGCTCAAACCGAGATGCTCCACGTGGCGACGACTTGGCTGGATAGAATTCGCCTTCCGGGCGCCCGGATCCCCTCCGGGCGCCCGCACCACCTTGTTTCAGAAAACTCCCTTTTCCTGCAAAACAAAGTTAGTCCGAGGTAAATATACATCCTGTAAAACATAGCACAGTTAAAGTTCAACAGGTGGATAAAAAGAGTCGTATGACTTAGATTCCGTCTTTCCGAGACCGGAATCTAGTCACGATCTCGACTTAGACATCCGAAATGGATCTAAGCCGGATCGACGCCTAATGTCCCCTTCCCGGGAACACGTCCTCACAGTCACTCCCCTCCAGTGACTTACCTCACTTACCTACCAGACGTCCGGTCAGCCCGTCGACCCGTCTGGACTTCTTGCCAAGCGTCCGGTCAGCCCGTCGACCCGCTTGGACTTCTCGCCAGCTATCCGATCAGCCCGTCGACCTAGCTGGACTTCTCGCCAAGCGTCCGGTCAGCCCGTCGACCCGCTTGGACTTCTCGCCAGCTATCCGGTCAGCCCGTCGACCTAGCTGGACTTCGTGCCAGACATCCGGTCAGCCCGTCGACCTGTCTGGACTTCTCCTGCACACTCGATCAAAGTGTCAGACAACAACAAAACTAACTTAACCTATTTGTCATTCATCAAAACCTGGGTTAAATCGTTAGTACTAACCGCACCAACAATCTCCCCCTTTTTGATGGAATGACAACCGGTTAGTTAGTGGAAACGTCTGAAACAACATGCATTTATGTGGTTTTAAAGTTAGTTTGTATTTTCAAATTGGTTTAGCTAACTTAACCACCTAACCCTCCCCCTTTGGCATTCATAAAAAATAAGCAAGGGTAAACAATCATAGTGTAGAGTTATTGTAAAAAGTAATCAAATTTTGAAACATATCTAAGTTTGGTTCAAAATTGAAAGATAAAAGTACAATTTTTAACACCAAGTTAAAAAAATAGTCAAGTTGATTTGGGGGAGACAAGTTGAATTTTGAAAAGTATAAGTTTAAAGTTAATCAAGTTTAAGTTTTCAAAAAAATTTCAAATCAGGTTTTTTTTAATTTTACTTTTCATGTTTAAGTAACATTTACTTTTCAACAAGGTAAATTTTCAACTTCGATTTTTAAAAACAAAGCAAAAATTTTAAACAAGTAAGAATAATTTTTCAAGAAGTAAGATATTTGCCAGAATAAATTTTTAAGGATAATTTGATAAAAGCTAAGTTTGGAAAGTTGAATATTCAAGCATATATGTCACTCAACTTTTAAAATCAGTTTTTTTAAAAAAAAATAAATTAGGTGGGATTAAACTTAGTTAATTTTAACTTTTTGAAAACTGGTGTTTTAAAATAAGTTAGTTTTAAAACACATTTTTTTTTTAAATATAAAAAGTTAATTTCTCCCCCTGAACTTGATACTTATCTTTAACCAGCTGTCTAACCAATTAGGTACTAACTAACTATCAGAAGATAATAGCGTTCACTTGGTTAGTCAGATTAAGTTGATTATAACCAGTCAGTGTTTGACTTGACTGATGAACTTAATCTGATTACTGTCTGATTTGTATTTAACGTCCAGACTTATGCTGATGCACTGAGATAAGTATCTTAAGTCCAGACAGTTTGCCTATGCATCTCACCCCTTTCTATGTTTGTCAAACACAAGCAAGGTAAACCTAAAGTGTTGGTGAGATGCTCAAAAACTAGCCCTATGGGTGCATTCTTTCTATGGATTCCAAGCTAGTCTAAGGCCAAAACTGTTTTTGAAAGTCTAAAAATGGAGAGTTTTGAAAACAAACAAGTTTAACCTATTAGTTAAAAAAAATATTATTTTAAAAATAGTTTAAAAAGAATCCTAGTCTATAGAACATAATTGATGTAAGTCTGAAATATCACTAGATAGATTCAAAATATTTTACAGGTAGTGTAGCTACAGAAGTGAGTCATAACTAAATCTACTGAGTTGATGAAGGGGGTGGTCCAGATCCCAAGGATCGGAGAAGCGCCATCAGCTCAGTGTGTCGGGTATTCCCGGCAGCTCGTAACTCGGCTATCTCTCGCCGAATGTCCCGATGAAAATCAGAGTTCTCCTGCTGGAGACTCGCCATAGCTCTCTCTAGTCCGGTCATACGGTCGGCTAGAGTGCGGGAAGCGTGTCGTGGTGCTCAAGCTCGGGGCGGTGGTGGAGCCGGTGCGACTTCCTCTGGAAATAGTGCGAGCATGAACTCGTCCATCTGTGCATCTGGATCGGGCTAGTGCTGTGCCCCCCTCCGCCAAGACATAGTCCCGTCATCTCTATCTATTTGGATACCGGCTAGGGAGAAGTTCCGAGCTGCTATAACATCGAACTCGGTCATATGGGCAATGTCTCCTCTAGTGACATCAATGTGCAACGAGGACATATAGGCTGTCAGAATGTGACCAAATGGCATATGGACTCGTCTATCAGTCACGAATCCAGCTGAGTAGATAATGGTGGAGAAGATATGTAGGCTGATGTCAATGTCCAACCTATGAATCAGGGCATAGAGTAAGAATGAATGGAATGAGCGCATCACAGCGATGTCCCGAGTAGTCAATGGTAAAATGCAAAGGACTACAACCCTATAAAGAGCGTAGTCCTGGACCCGAAGTTCTACTGACATAAACTGTGTCACAGTGGGATCTCTCTCTCCCCGAAAAAAATACGAATAAATCGTATCGAGAGTAATATGTGAGTAGGGATCTCCGAATGGTAGATCCCTCGGAGGATAGCACAAAAAGGAGCAAGTAGATGGACGCAACTCTAAAAACTCTCGGATAGTCGTAGGGGAAAATGTGATATCAGTGCCTGCTGCCCTAGTGGTATAGGTGAGATCGTCTACTTTCACTAGGTTATTGCAAAATTCGGCACACAGACTTATGTTTATTGGACTGGTACATTCGACAAGGTTCCTTAAATTATAGTGGCCTATAACCTCTAAAGCGGAGGGACATGACCTTAGAAAGAACGATCTATCTATGCAGGTAGTCCTAATGGCCTTATAAATGGTTGACTCAAACTTAATCCTAAGTTCGTCTGTGGGAAACCTAGGGTCTGTACTAGCATTGGAGGGTCCAACACCAGTATTTGTTCGTTTCCTACTGTATATATATATAATAAAACATTCTAAGAAACAAAATAAGAGACCAAATTCTAATAAAATTTTTAGGGAGGGGAAGAATTTTTTACCGAGGAGCCATCGACAAATAAAGATCTGACGACCTCGGTTGAATCGCAACAGAGTCTTCACCGCAAGAAAATTTTGATTTAGAGTACTTTCGCACTGAGGTTCGGAGTGAACCTTGGCAAAAGTGAGAATTAGTGGTGCAAAGATTGGGGGCGCCTGCTGCCCCTTATTTATAGGGGACTCCGGGAGCCCGGATCCTTTCCGGGCGCCCGGGGTTGCTAGGGCGGGGCGCCCGGATCCCCTTCTGGGCGCCCCGGAGGGGAATACCAGGGGCACCCGCCCCTGGTTTTTTACTGCATTTTTTTTTTTTAAAAAAAAAAAAGGTTTTGAAATTAAAATTAAAATTTTGAAATTAAATTAAAGTTAAAATTTTGAAATTAATTTAAGTTTAAAATTTTGAAATTAATTAAAATTAATTTAAGTTTAAGATTAAAACTTTGAAATTAATTTTTAAGTTTAAAATTTAAAATTTTGAAATTTGAAATTAATTTTTAAGTTAAAATTAAAAATTTTGAAATTAATTTTTTAAGTTTAAAATTAAAATTTTGAAATTGATTTTTAAGTTTAAAATTAAAATTTGAAATTGATTTTTAAGTTTAAAATTAAAATTTGAAATTGATTTTTAAGTTTAAAATTAAAATTTGAAATTGATTTTTAAGTTTAAAATTAAAATTTGAAATTGATTTTTAAGTTTAAAATTAAAATTTGAAATTGATTTTTTAAGTTTAAAATTAAAATTTGAAATTGATTTTTAAGATTAAAATTAAAATTTGAAATTAATTTTTAAGTTTAAAATTGAAATTTGAAATTAATTTTTAAGTTTAAAATTAAAATTTGAAATTAATTTTTAAGTTTAAAATTGAAATTTGAAATTAATTTTTAACTTTAAAATTTAAGCCTTATTCATCTCACCCGATCTATATTATCAATCAGGGAATCCTATGATTTTGTGAGATGAAATTGGTTTGATTACAGAGTTTTGGTTTAACTTGTGTTAGATTCAGACTTAGCTTTGGTTTCCACAAATAGGCATTTTTCGGATAAACTTCTAAGCTTGGTGAGTCACATGGACATCATTAGAAGTAACTAACCTTTCGAGGTTTTCCGAATAGTCCTATCCACGGAACTTAGTACTAAATCTTGGTCTAACTGGTTAGGATTCGTTTAAGGGTAGCTTCGGTCAGTTCCACTTGGCCAAATGCACCAGATCGAAGCCATATCTTTCTAGACATGCGATGCCCATGCTTCCCTAACGTACTATCATCCAAAACTTCACGGTACCATGAGTCGAGTTAAACTTGGTCTCTTTTAACTAATCCTAATTACCTGTCGGGTTAGTTTGTTTTGGTTTACTACCGGGTAGGTTAGTTTTGGAGGTGTCATCTATTCCCCCTGAATTATTGGTCATTAATTTAGATTTTGGTTTTAGGCTTGTGTCGATTCTTTTTATAGTTATAGTTAACTTGGTGATAATTTTGTTGATTTTTAAACTGTTTAGATTTTGAATTTGATTTAGGTTTGTATTTTGGATTTTGGTTTGGTTTATACACTTTTATATAATGTATTTTTTCTTTAGGTATATAATATTGATTAAGTCCTACTTGCGTGGTCAGACACGCTTTCGGAACCCAAGCTGGATTGGTTGATTTATATTGGGTTATTAATGATTTGAAGGTTTTATTTGAATTCGACTTATATCCTAGTCCGGTTTTATTATAACATGCTTTTTGATTATTTAGGATTAAGTCTAGATTTTTTGATCTTGTTGTGAATTTTTCTAACATTTCTTTTAAATTGTTAATCTCATTTTTAATGATAAATTCTCCTCCTCAAGTGTTAGATCTTGAGTTGGATTCGAATTTTTTAATTGTTCCTTGAGGTTTTGATTTTCCTCAAGAAGTGATTTGTTTTCATTTTCTACTTTAGTTAATTTACTATTTAAACAAGAAATGATTCTAAAAAACTTTTTGTTTAAATTAAAATATACCTCATTCGAGCCTTCGGAAACGAGTACGGACTCGTGGCTTGTTTCGGATTCAGACCCGTCTTCATCTTCCGACTCATTTTCTGTTTCGGCTTCGCGGGCCATCAGTGCGAGGTGGCTCTGATGTTTCTGCTCTTCTTCCTCCGATTCGTCCGAGGAGTCGTCCCACGTTGCTTTGAGTGCCTTCTTTTTGGTTGGCTTTGGTTTGTCGAACTTCAGTTTTGGGCATTCGTTCTTGTAATGTCCCTTTTTGTTGCAGCCGTAGCAAGTCACGTTCTTTTGTTATGAGGGAGAGCTGATCTTTTGAAGGTTCTTTTTGCTGAAGCTCCTCTTTCTCCGGTGAACATTTTTCTTACCAAGTTCACGAGGTGTTCTTCGTCTTCGGTTCTTGATCATCAAATTCAGGCTTGCTTTTCTTTTCTTTGGAGGAACCTGCAAATAGAGCTATACCTTTCTCGGCTCCAGCATTAGTTTGTTCGTGTAATTCTAATTCACGGAAAAGCTCGTCTAATTTTAATTCGAAAGATTCTTAGAAATTTTGTAGGCATCCACTATTGATGCCCACAAACTATTACGTGGAAAGGCGTTTAATGCGTACCTTATTAAGTCTCTGTTCTCCATCGGTGGCCTATCGCATGAAGCCTTGAGGATGTCCTTGATCCTCGCGTGGAGTTGATTCATTGTTTCTCCTTCCTGCATTTTTATATTAAATTTTTATTTAAAAGCGGTCTCGTTTTATTACCTTAGCGTCGCTCGTTCCTTCGTGCAGTTCATCAACTTGTCCCATGACTCTTTAGCGTTTTTGTGTGGACCGACTGCTTCAGTTCTTCTCTTGTCAATCCGCACTGTAGAGTGTTGATCGCTTTATTTTCTGTTGATGCTTTCTTTTTCAGATCTGTTGTCCAGTCTTCAGGATCCACTAGATTCCCGGAGTTGTCCACTAGAGTTTTGTAGGGTCTCGTAATGCTCATCCACTGGTCGAAGTCTGTTTTGAGGTAGACCTCCATGCGCTTCTTCCAGTACGGGAAGTCGTCCCCGTTAAAGAGTGGAGGTCGCACTGTGCTGAATCCTTCTTGTTGGGACATTCTGTGCGTAGGTAAATAACCAAAAAATATCCCAAGACTTGGTCTTGGATTAGTAGTGCGGGAAGAGAAAAATAAAAAAAATCTAGATTCGTGTTGCACTAATTTAAGTTAACGATACACCAGTTTTAGAATTAATTGAAAGAAAAAAAATTCACCCCCTGTCTGATTGGTGGTTGCACCAAATCAGAGCGGTACCTGCTCTGATACCACTTGTAAGACCGTTAGATTCGATAGAGGGGGGGGGGGTGAATATCGATTCGAAAATATCGAGTATAAACGCAGCGGAAAAGTAAAATAGACACAATGGTTTTACTTCGTTCGGAGCCTGTGACGACTCCTACTCGAAGGCCCGTGGTCCTTGACCACTTTCGTTGGGCAATCACTAGCAATTCGAAATGATGATTACAAAAGAACCGTACAGGGAATGCTAATGAAAACTGAAAACAAATACCGACAAAAAGGGAAAAGAACGGAGCGTAGTGTCGGAGCTTTGTTGGCGTCGCACTGAACGTCGAGCAGTAAGACCAGCAGTAGAAGAGTTCTCAGCTTGATTGTTCATTCTGAAGCTCCTGCCTGGTGCTTCTTTTATATGCTGTTCCGGGTGCCTGGATTCCTTCCGGGCGCCTGGAATGTGACGTAACTGCTCAAACCGAGATGCTCCACGTGGCAACGACTTGGCTGGATAGAATTCGCCTTCCGGGCGCCCGGAAGGGATCCGGGCGCCCTCCCCTCCGGGCGCCCGGAAGGGATCCGGGCGCCCTCCCCTCCGGGCGGCCGGACCACCTTGTTTCAGAAAACTTCCTTTTCCTGCAAAACAAAGTTAGTCCGAGGCAAATATACATCCTGTAAAACATAGCACAGTTAAAGTTCAACAGGTGGATAAAAAGAGTATGACTTAGATTCCGTCTTTCCGAGACCGGAATCTAGTCACGATCTCGACTTAGACATCCGAAATGGATCTAAGCCGGATCGACGCCTAATGTCCCCTTCCCGGGAACGCGTCCTCACAGTCACTCCCCTCCAGTGACTTACCTCACTTACCTGCCAGACGTCCGGTCAGCCCGTCGACCCGTCTGGACTTCTTGCCAAGCGTCCGGTCAGCCCGTCGACCCGCTTGGACTTCTCGCCAGCTATCCGGTCAGCCCGTCGACCTAGCTGGACTTCTCGCCAAGCATCCGGTCAGCCCGTCGACCCGCTTGGACTTCTCGCCAGTTATCCGGTCAGCCCGTCGACCTAGCTGGACTTCGTGCCAGACATCCGGTCAGCCCGTCGACCTGTCTGGACTTCTCCTGCACACTCGATCAAAGTGTCAAACAACAACAAAACTAACTTAACCTATTTGTCATTCATCAAAACCTGGGTTAAATCGTTAGTGCTAACCGCACCAACAACAACAACACCTAACTTAACTCACTTGTCATTCATCAAAATTTGAATTAGATCGTTAGTGCAAACTGCACCAATAATAAATCGATCAACTGATCGATCCAGCTAGATCGATTGAGGCACTTCGTGAGAGCATAATGTGCTTCCTAATCGAGCTGATTGATTGGGGAAGGTTTTCTTGCGATATTATGAGATAGCCGGAATCGATTGGCCCAATCAATTTCGAGGCTTTTTGCGAGAACACAGAAGTCATCTGGATTGATCAACTGATCGATCTAGATGCCCCCAATCGATCAGCCGATCAATTGGGTGATGACCGTTGCACAAGTTGTGAGCTTTGGATGGTTGGGATCACATGAATCTGACATGACAATCGATTGGGAGCAGACCCAATTGATTGGCAACCCTAAAAGTACAGAAATAAAGCCATTGGCGAGCTTCTTCTTCGCAACAACACACAATGACTCCGATACTTCTCCACCATCGTCGGCCCCATGGAAAACAAACAAGAAGAGGTTTTTATTGTATTTATATACATTTACTTCTTATTTTGAGATATATCCTTGTGTAAGCTTGTACGAGGTTCCTCCACCTTTGGATTATTCCGAGAAGGAGTATATTTCATAGTGAAGAGTGTGCTCGGGTGTGAATCCTTAGATTAGTTATCTTATCTTGAGTTAGATACTAAGTAAATCACTTGTACTAGCATTGAGGAGTTCACTTTGAGTATTTTCGCTGTAAAAGATCATCATCTATGAAGTGAGTAAGCTATTCATTCATCCCCTCTCCCCTTAGCTCCAGAGTGTCCCAATAATTTCAACTCTAATTAACATTAATAAATTATATTGTAGTAGTTATTGTAATAACTGTAATAGAACTAATTATGCTAAAACAGTAATATTTAATTGCACTAATAAACGACGAGCATGCAATAAACTTTAATAACAGCAAAGGGTTAAGAAATTGTGTATCTCCGGTCGAAGCGTCGGACGTGCCGACTGTCTTTAGAGAATTGATTGCCGCCCCTCCGGCAAAATCCTCCCAAGATCCGACAACCGCTCGCGTCGCTCGTAGGTGCACTCCAAAACGAGCACCGCACTCGGACTCAACCTCAAATCGCAAACCAAGCCTCAGAACTCGGAACAAGGGGAGAGAAGAAGAAGCAGAAGGCAGAAGAAATGCTTTGCTTCGGTGTGTTTTTAGAAGGAACGGAGGAAGTGTATTTATACACTTCGAAATAGTGCAGAGGAAGGGACACACTTCCTCTTCTCACGCGCGGATGAGTTGTATCGCATCCTCATACGACGCGGAGCGCGCGGATGCGTTGTATCGACGCGGAGCGCTGCTTCGCTTCCTCACGCGGACCAGAAACGAGACCAAACCAGAAACCAAACTGGTTTGGTTCAGACTGAACCAAACCAGCAAAAACAGACCGGGCCGCCCGTGAGCGCAAGGCCCACGGGCTGGGGATTTGCACCCCCCCTGCGCGCGTTAATCGCGCACGTGACGCCCGGTTTATGGATTTCCGGCTCAAACCCCCCAAATCCACTCGATTTGGGCTTGGCCCGCGCATGCGTGTAGGTCTTCTTATTATTGCTAAGCAAGGATGGAAGGGCTTCATATATAAGCCCTTCCAAGCTTCTCCACTTAGCAATGTGGGACTAAAAAACACTACAAAAATTACTTTGAATTTAAAACAAAACTCAACAATCCCCCACAAATTCAAAGCAATTTTTTAGTCAAAAACAAAGATATGTTCTGAGGCTTGGTTGCAATGAGCTTTCAGTGAAAATACCTTCCGGTTTGAATTTTCACCTAAGTACACCAATCTTATTCACATAGGTTTGAAGTGAACAGAGTCTTGATCTTAAACCTTTTATATGTGAAGATCAATTGGTAACAACTCATAACTGGCGACGGTTGAATCCTTCTGGGTTGGTGCATTACGGTCATGCCACCGAATCTTGTTTCATAAGTGCTAAGGAGAGTTGCCTAGACCCCCCACACTGCGGCCTCACAGTTACACTTACATAGGTGAGTTCTCCAAGGATGTACTGCAAGCATCCTGTCATTAAGACCTTGAACTCATTAAGAGCTCTTAAGCTCATCCTTACTAGCAGTCAAGCATCTATCCAGGTAAGAGACTATGAGATTATATCTCAATTAATTTGATGCTTACGTTTCACCCTTATAGCTTGTTTGTACCACATTGAACCTACTTTTTGGGATCTCCAATCAGATAGGTTGGGTTGCCGCTATAGATGAAACCAGGACAGGCCTCAGTCCCATTCCCTTACTGGATCTCTTGATTTTCTCAGAATCAAGTCCTTTAGTGAGTGGATCAGCAATATTGTCTTTTGAACTTACAAAGTCCAATGACACCACTCCAAGAGATACTAGCTCACGAATAGATTTCAATTTTATTCGTACATGTCTCTTCTGTTTCTGGTTATACTTGGAGCTTCTAATCTGAGCTATTGTTGTTTGATTATCACAGTGCACTGAAATAGAAGGTATTGGCTTCATCATTAAGGGAATTTCATAAAGAAGACCCTTAAGCCAATCAGCTTCAGTTACTGAAGTATCCAAAGCACACAATTCTGCCTCAGATGTAGAACGGGTTATAATTGTCTGTTTAACAGACCTCCAAGCAACTGCACCGCCTCCAAGTGTAAAGACATAACCAGTAACGCCTTTACACTCAGCAGTGTCAGCTATCCAACTGGCATCACTATATCCCTCCAGGACTGCAGGGAATCTCCCATTCCACAAGCCCAAGGATATAGTACCTTTCAGATATCTGAATACTCTATCTAATGCATCCCAATGCGTTATGTCCAGACAGCTGGTAAATCTGCTCAATTTCGATATAGCAAAAGAAATATCAGGTCTAGAACAATTTGCTAGATACATTAGACTACCTATTATTTGTGAGTATCTTAATTGAGACACTGCCACACCACTCTTATTCTTGTGGAGAGTTTTTGAAGGATCATAGGGTGTGACTACAGATTTAACTTGGCTATAGCTATATTTCTCTAATACTCTCTCGATATAGAGTGATTGAGAAATTACTATTCCATCAGTTGAACGAGTCAACTTTAGCCCTAAAATCATATCAGCACAACCCATATCCTTCATATCAAACTTACCACTTAAGAGGGCCTTAGTCTCATTAATAATAGAAATGTTAGAACCAAACAGTAGAATATCATCTACATACAAACATAAGATAATACAATTATCACCTTTCATTTTAGCATACACACATTTATCAGAGTCATTCACTTCAAAGCCAAATGATAGCATAGCTCTATCAAATTTTTCGTGCCACTGCTTTGGGGCTTGCTTCAAACCATAAAGAGATTTGACTAACCTACAAACTTTGTTCTCATTTCCAGAAACTACATATCCCTCAGGTTGATCCATATATATCTCTTCTTCAAGATCTCCATTAAGGAATGCCGTTTTAACATCCATTTGATGGATCTCAAGATGATATATGGACGCCAATGCTATTAATACTCGGATTGTAGTAATTCTTGCAACAGGAGAATAAGTGTCAAAATAGTCAATCCCTTCTTTCTGTTTGAATCCCTTAGCAACTAGGCGGGCTTTGAATTTATCTACTGACCCATCAGGTTTTAGTTTTCTTTTAAACACTCATTTACATCCTATAGTGTTACACCCAGGAGGTAAATCTACTAACTCCCAAGTGGCATTAGAGATAATAGAGTTCATTTCACTTTTAATGGCCTCTTTCCAGTTCTTAGCTTCAGGAGAAGCCATAACATCTCTATATGTCACAGGGTCACCTTCTATATTATAGGTGATAAAGTCCTGGCCTAAATCCGTAGACACACGTTGCCTCTTGCTCCTTCTCGGTTCTGTATACTCACTAGATTCATCTAGTCTAGAGTGACTTGAGGAAGGTGTACCCACTACGGATAATGGGACCTCTACGGCAGAAGGCTCACTTCTAGTAGAAATACTAGATTGAGGTGTTCTCGTCTTCATAGGAAATATATCCTCAAAAAATGTAGCATCGCGAAGTTCTACAATAGTATTTGCATCTATTCCAGGAATTTCTGATTTAATAATCAGGAACCTATATGCAATACTATTTTGAGCATAACCCAAGAAGATACCATCTACAGTCTTTGGACCAAGTTTTTTCCTTCTGTGTTCAGGTACTAGTACCTTTGCCAGGCACCCCCACACTTTAAGGTATTTCAAACTTGTCCTTCGACCTTTCCAAAGCTCATATGGGGTTTTATCCCTTGACTTCATTGGGACTCTATTTAGCACATGACATGCAGTGTATAGAGCCTCCCCCCACATAAAGTTGGGTAACCCAGAACTACCTAACATGGAATTAATCATATCTTCAAGGGTTCGATTTTTTCGTTCTGCTATACCGTTGGATTGAGGACTATATGGAGCAGTTACCTCATGGATTATACCTGTATCTTGACAAAATTTTTGAAACAGGTTCGAGGTAAATTCTCCACCCCTATCAGACCTTAACCTCTTAATAGTTTTATCGGTTTGATTCTCAGCTTCAGATTTAAAAATCATAAATTTATCTAAAGCTTCATCCTTGGTTTTTAGCAAATAAACATAACAATAACGAGAGTGGTCATCAATGAAGGTAATGAAATACCTTTTATGGTCTCTCGTTATTACACCATTAAACTCACAACAGTCAGTATGAATCAATTCTAAAATATCAGAATTTCTATCAACTGATTTGAAGGGTTTACGGGGTTGTTTATATTGCACACAAATTTCACATTTTTCTTATCATTTATAGCATGCTTAGGGATCATGTCTAGATTCATCATCCTTTTTACGGTATTAAAATTGACATGTCCTAATCTGTCATGCCATAGATCATAAGACTCAATGTTATATGAACAACCAATATCAGAAGTTTTATTTAAAGTAGCATTTTCTACATTGAGTTTAAATAAACCTTCATTAAGGTAACCTTTTCCAATAAAGGTTCCTAAATGTAATATTACAACTTTATTACATTTGAAGTTCAACTCATAACCAGCACGAACTAACTTTGATCCGCTAATCAAATTCCGACGGACCGCTGGAACATGATGCACCTCATGCAGTGACAGGACTTTTCCAGAGGTGAACCTCAGGTCAACTTGTCCTATCCCAAACACCCTGGCTGCAGAATGGTTCCCCATGGTCACGGAAGTGCCTTCAATTACCTGATAAGTAAGGAAGGCAGATCGATCAGCACAACAGTGTACATTAGCACCTGTATCAACTAACCATTCATTGGGTTGATAGATCAAGTTTAGTTCAGGTTTGAAGGTAACAAACCTATCGCCGGTGTCGTCACTAGTAGTCACGACATTTACTTGTGCCTTAGTGTTGGACGTATTGCTTTGGTTCTTGTCCTTTCGCTTAGGGCAGAATTTGGCATAATGTCCAACCTGTCCACATGCCCAACAAGGCTTAGGTTTAGTTCCAGTTTTCTTTTGAACCTTTGGGTTGGGTTTCATCTTGTTCTTCATTTTTTGATTTTTGAATTTCTTTTTGTCAGATGAGACTACTACATTTGCCTTTGGAATAAAATCCATAGGCATTCTTGTATCATCATTTTTATGTTGCTTCCGATGTTCTTCTTCGATATTTAAGGCAATCATCAAATCTTCGAGAGAGATTTTACCTCTCCGATGTTTAAGAGTCATGCCAAAATCTTCCCAACTCGGAGGCAATTTTTCGATGATAGACAAGACCTGAAATTTTTCAGGTATTGGCATATCTCCTTCAGCAAGACCATGAATTTGAACTTGGAATTCATATGTCTGCTCAACCACAGATTTACCTTCAACCATTTTGAAGTTCAGGAATTTTGCCACAGTATACTTTTCTAAACCAGAATCTTCGGAGTTGTATTTTTTATCCAAAGATTTCCACAGCTCTTTAGCTGAAGAGGTTGAGCAGTATACATCAAATAGTGCGTCTGAGAGGGCAGACAGGCAGAGATAATCCCTTTGCTTAAACCTCTCTAAGGTAGCACTACGGGCAGGTTCCTCTTCATTAGGTGAAGGAGGGCCTGTTTCTATAACGGAGAATAGCCCTAGCGTAGTAAGCCAAAATTTCATTCGTTGTTGCCAACGTCTGAAGTTTTGCCCGTAAAATTTTTCGGGTCAGGCACTAGCCTCATCAGACCCCGTTACCTTATCGTTCATCATGTTTATTGATGCTACAATCAATTCTCTAAAATTGTAATAACTGTAATAGAACTAATTATGCTAAAACAGTAATATTTAATTGCACTAATAAACGACGAGCATGCAATAAACTTTAATAACAGCAAAGGGTTAAGAAATTGTGTATCTCCGGTCGAAGCGTCGGACGTGCCGACTGTCTTTAGAGAATTGATTGCCGCCCACGGTGCAAAGGCTCTCCGGCAAAATCCTCCCAAGATCCGACAACCGCTCGCGTCGCTCGTAGGTGCACTCCAAAACGAGCACCGCACTCAGACTCAACCTCAAATCGCAAACCAAGCCTCAGAACTCGGAACAAGGGGAGAGAAGAAGAAGCAGAAGGCAGAAGAAATGCTTTGCTTCGGTGTGTTTTTAGAAGGAACGGAGGAAGTGTATTTATACACTTCGAAACAGTGCAGAGGAAGGGACGCACTTCCTCTTCTCATGCGCGGATGAGTTGTATCGCATCCTCATACGACGCGGAGCGCGCGCGGATACGTTGTATCGACGCGGAGCGCTGGGCCGCCCGTGAGCGCAAGGCCCACGGACTAGGGATTTGCACCCCCCCCTGCGCACGTTAATCGCGCACGTGACGCCCGGTTTATGGATTTCCAGCTCGAACCCCCCAAATCCACTCGATTTGGGCTTGGCCCGCGCATGCGTGTAGGTATTCTTATTATTGCTAAGCAAGGATGGAAGGGCTTCATATATAAGCCCTTCCAAGCTTCTCCACTTAGTAATGTGGAACTAAAAAATACTACAAAAATTACTTTGAATTTAAAACAAAACTCAACAGTTATGACCTACAGTTACAATATGAACACTTCATCTATATTAACACTGATCAATATTATACTATTGTAGCACTTTGATTTTAATTAATATTAATAATACAATGTTGCAATACCTATCATTCATATCACTTGTAATATTTTAAAAATAATATTTAGAAAATAAATGGTATATTAGAAAATTAAAAATAAAAATTAAAAATTTAAAAAAATTATAAATCAAATAAACAAACAACGTCGGCAGAGTATCGCGTCCCTAGACACAACCCTAGACTTCCTCCTGCTCTTTCCTTCCCAGTGAACAAAGCCAGCATACCTCACACTCCTTCGCGGCGGCGATGGCTTCCGGCGGTGCTGCCTCCACCATCAACAGCAACAGCAACAGCAACAGCAACAGCAGCGTTGTGGTCGCCTCTGCCGCAC
The DNA here is from genome assembly GCF_018446385.1 of Zingiber officinale. Lineage (NCBI taxonomy): Eukaryota > Viridiplantae > Streptophyta > Magnoliopsida > Zingiberales > Zingiberaceae > Zingiber > Zingiber officinale. The sequence continues at coordinate 119,969,203 of NC_056003.1, forward strand.
CCGCGGTCGAGTGGCACCTGAGGCCTCCCAACGCTAAGAATCCCATCGTTTTCTTCGACGTCACCATCGGGTCCATCCCCGCCGGCCGCATCAAGATGGAACTCTTCGCTGACATCGTCCCGAGGACGGCCGAAAACTTCAGGTTTTTTTTTTTTTACCTTTCTCTTTCTCGACAAAGATCAATCGACCTCGTGGTTAAAACGATTTACCGAAATTTAATAATCTTAGCTCACTAGCTCGTTTCTTGGCTTCTCTGGCAGGCAATTTTGCACTGGAGAATACAGGTACGCTTCTCGGCCTTTTTTGGTGATCGTATGTTGCTACATATTTTCTGATCATTCTGTTAAGTAAAATGCGATTTCCTTTTTTAATTTTGTTTTTTTTGCTCCTGGCGGTCAATTCATAGGGATGGTGCTAACTTTAATATTTTGTTTGGATTGTGGAACTTAGGGTTTATGTATAATGATTGATCCATTGAAGCTATGTTTCAGATAGATTTTACTGATTCTAAAGAACTGATGAAATCAAACTTGTTAAGAGTTAAACTGTTGTTAAATGGCGTTGTACAATAGGAACATCTAAACCAAGAAACATCTTGGTCGTAGGTAGAAGAAACGTTTTATTTAGGAAACTTTGGCATCTTTTACTTTGGAAACTATACTGCCGTATTCACCAGCATATTGAACCAGTGCATGGTGGAAGTTTATGGGGTGAGCAGGGTTATGAGTCATCTGTGCTCCAGTGTAATTTGAAAGGGGATTCAGGTGAGTCAGCAGTGGTAGAAATGTATTAAGGTGAAGTACATTGGGAATGTTGAGCTTAGCACCATGTCTTATTTTTTAAAGAACCCAAAGCTTTATGTATCAAGAGCTTTATTCCAATTCTTGTAATGATTGCAGAAAAGCAAATTTACCAATTGGTTACAAGGGATGCCAGTTCCATCGAGTAATTAAGGACTTTATGATTCAAGGAGGTGATTTTCTCAAGGTAGTATTCCTAATATAAACTTTGTGGATATTGCTACAACTTTTATTTCCTTTTTATTTTAATTGAAGGCATGTAATCATTACTTTGGATCTATTATTCATTTGCTCTTCCTTCTATGAATTTTTTGAATAAAGCTACCTTCTTACTTTTAAAATGGAATATATGGGCAACAACTTCATTACTCTAGATCCAATAAAGGTCTACTGAAGATAATTAGTGAATAATATAAAATAAAATACAAGAGATTGTTTATATTGAGGCGAAGGGTGATTAAAGTGGATGTTGCCTAGTTCAAAATTTTTAGAAGTGTATATAGGAGACATGCAGATCGAACAAAGACTAATCTCCTAAAATGACACTTCTGTTGAGAGTAGATAGATACCTATTACCAAGGGTCTGTTTAACTTATAATATGGTCTATTTGACCTCTAATAGAGTCCATTTACCCTCTAATTACTCTTGGATTTTAAAGGAAAAGGAAGAAAGCATAATCTTCAAAGTGCTTTCCGTTGTTTACCTCACTTAAATTTTGGAGGTAAAGAACCAAAAATCACTTGTACTATTGCCAACTTCTTCCGTTGGACTCTTCCTCACGTGCTTGGCACTTCTCCAGGAATTTTCTTGCGAAGAACCATTTGAACTTCTTCCAACTCCTTTTTTGTTGGTCTTTTCATCTGCTAAGAGCTTATTGAATGGCATCTACACACTTGACACATATCATAACATATATTAAGTCTAACTTAAACCTTTTTGCTAATTGATTTGCCAACCACATCAAAACTATTCGTGACTTAAGTATGATTACATTAACAATTTCCTCTTTAAGCCAAGCCTCTTTGGGATTTTATGCACCAACACTGTGGGCAGACATTTCGTAGGAGGGAAGCCTCTTAGGGATTGTATGCACCATCACCGTGGGCAGATGTTTTGTAGGAGGGAAGTCTCTTAGGGATTGTATGCACCATTACCGTGGGCAGACATTTTGCATGAGGGGAGCAGATTGGTGAGGGTTGGATAAACATTGACTAGAGTTCCTCAAGAGGTGGGTGAGTGTTTTGTAGGCTTGCTGAGCTGCTATGGGGGATTGCAGGCTAAGACAGGGTTTTCCAAGTGACCAACAAGGTTTCACTAATGGATGTTGCAATTGAGGTTTGAGGTTGTGGAAGCCAAAGAGGGTCAGCAGGCTACAAGGGCTTAGTTCAGCAGTGGTTTGATGCTTAGGTCTTCTATATCTTGACAAAGTTGGCAAGGTTTGCGGGCAAACACCATGTGGGGCTAAATAGTTTTCAGGGTCCATCCCATAGAAAACACTTCTTTAGCTCCTTAGCTCTATCCCCATTTAGGTGTATTTTAGTGACCGTTTGTATAGGAATTGGAAGATCCTATTTGCTCTAATGTCTAGTCACAAACTCTCATGTCCTTTTCATTTTAACATTTTTGAACAACTTTCTATATTCATGTTACGAGCTTGAAAGTTTTTTTTGTTGATGATAATGATATGGATAGTGATGATATTGATATTGATGATAGTGACGATATTGATGATGACCTTGACCTAAATATAAAGTTGCTAGATATGACGAATGTTCTAACTATAGATATGTTGCAAAGTATATGTGATTTTATATCTATATTGCCTTTTGATTTTCATTAGTAAGAACAATGCCTCCTTCCATAATGTGAATTACAAATTATTTGGTCTATCATAGAGCTCTTTGTAAATATTATGAAAGATATTCTCCTAGAAACACCCTTGATGTTGGCTTGACACATTCTCAAAAAGTGGATTACTCTAAAATTAAATACATGCATTAAATACAAAAGTTTCTTATTTGACAACAACAAAAGCATGTTTTCCCCCCATTTTTTCATATACTAAAGGATTTCACATGGAAAAGGAAAATATTCCATATTGATTTGGGAATATAAGCATGGTCTCCATTGCATGTGATCTTGTAACACTTCAATGACGCCTCTATCTGTTAGTATTATGCAAAAGTGAATTATAGAAACTAATACAATTACATTAACTCGATTAGTTGTTCATAGACAAAATGGGATTTATGATTCTAGGTAATATCGGTTTCATGGGATCCTTTTCTATTAGATAGGAAGGGTTATATGAAAGTACTGATAAATAATAAAAATATCAATGTTCGAGATTAATTAGATGTAGCTCTAACAAAAATGGTAGAAAATGCATTGGAGATGATATATGGTCCAAACATGACTAATATTAGAATTGAATTTATTAAAGGGAAAGTTGGAGACCATAGAAATATTAATTAATCTAATAATAAATAATTCTGTTTATTTAAATGTTATTATTGATGTAACTTTGCATATACAATATTCTTGTTACTAAGCACAACTTGATGATGTATTTTGAAGTTTTTTTAAAAAAATTCTTTTAAGTATACTATGTTGATAAGTGTTAGGAAAAAAGTAACGATGTTGTGTTTTGTGTCTATTAGGCAACTAGATGTTTTTTATTTTTTGTTATATGATTGATCTAGGTCATTTATAGAAGAGGTTCTTGGATACAGTGGTGTTCTGAAGTACTCTTATAAATTGCAACACTTGCGATGTTGCAGGGTGATGGAAGTGGCTGTATAAGTATCCATGGAAGTAAATTTGAAGATGAAAATTTTATTGCAAAGCATACGGGCCCTGGTTTGCTTTCTTTGGTATGTAGTTGTTGTTTCCATATTCTATTACCCTAAATATTTGTTAGTTAGCTGTGGTGGTCATTATCTTTTTTTTCTTCTTGTATTACATAACATGAAGATTTTATCTTGTATGGATTATTCATGGGTTGACTATTATCCAAGCTTCGCACTAGTTTGTTTTGGCGTTCAATTCAAGCATGCCATTACAACTTGAATATTTTCATTACCATAGTGGGTTAATGCCATCTGTGGGTCATTTTGCCTTCCAATTGCTACTTGGCTGAAAGTCAAATTGCAGCTCCACATACGCACATATAAACCTAAAGTTTTTATGACTTGTGATTTTCCTTTTAAAATTGTTTAGCTTGAACACGAGTCTATTTATTCTGATTCGAGTTGAAAGCTACAGTAGCTATGCAGGTTTATACATTTTTTTTAAAAACTAATACAGCCTGGAGTAGTCATTTTTTCCCCATCTCTGTGAATGCTAATTATGTTACTATGATCATGTTGCAGGCAAACAATGGGGCAGATAGTAATGGATGCCAGGTAGTTGTTCCCCTAATTTGCCAGTTACTTTATTGTCACCTATTTAAATTTACATTGCAAGTGACTCAAGCAGGTTTAGACTAAAGTATGAATGTATTTATTTATTTATTAATAAATCTTTGTTTAAATTTTGTATAATCTTGTTTTAGATTAAGAGTTGACAAATAATTTTTTCAAGTTGCATTCTTTACACATCTATTTTTTTTTCTTAATTGAATTTGTTTACCCTGCAGTTCTTTATAACATGCGCAAAATGTGACTGGCTAGACAACAAGCATGTAGTCTTCGGGGTAAGTAACATTCTTTGCTCAGAATTATCCCGACGTCTCCTATGCTTCTCTTCATCACTTAATATTAGTGTTATGTTTTTTGAACTCGGGTACAAGTATGTGACACTGATGTGGATTCAAATATTGAAGACGGCTGAGATATTTACCCATTGTCAATAGAAATATTAAATGTCTATTGGGACAATTGTTATCGAACACGGGTATGAATAGATTACTGGGAGGGGAGTGAGAGGAGGAAAGTAAAAGAATTTTCTCCCAATGTTTTACTTGAAATTGTGGCAAGAAAAGATGTGCTCTTTTCTCCCATTTATTTGGGAGGAATAGTGGATGGAATGAGAGAAATTACCGAATGATCTCCCAGGCCGTAGTGTTAAAGTCCATTTCGATAAATGTTGGCGCGTCCTCTCTGTGGGTCATTTAGTTCTTTCCTCCCATTCAAAATCCGAAACCTTCAAAGGTTAACTAACAGTGGAAGGGGTCGTTCTCTACTCGCAGGTAAACAGAACCTTAGTTTTTGAATTGGGAATGACTCTCTGCAGAAGTAAATGAAATAATCTTTTTACTTAACAAAATTGATAAATGAACTTGGTTAGGGCCATAAAGACCTCCACAGTGCTGCTGTCTGTAATCATGTAGCCTTGTAGAAACTGGCATTCATTTTCGGCTAACCGCTTTCCTTCATCCAAGCACATTGACTAAGTTTAAAGCTGAGCTTATTTGCTGATGTTGTTATTCATTTCTCTCATTTTTTTTGCCGTTTCTCAGAGAGTTCTAGGAGAAGGGCTCTTGGTGGTCAGGAAGATTGAGAATGTGGCTACAGGACCGAACAATCGCCCAAAGCTTGCTTGCGTGATAGCCGAATGCGGAGAAATGTAGAAAGTTCAGTGTTGCTCGACTTTGTTGATCAATGATACCATCTCAGGTGTTCCATGACAAAAGACTTGCCGCTAACTTTTTATGCCACTTGTAGAGTTGGGTAGTTTGATTCATTTCCGTCCAGTAATAATAATATTTCGACTTTAATGACGGAAAAAACTGGAGAGGCAGTGGCATGTCCGCAGTTAAACAACACGAACTTGCCAATGTCTTTTTACATGCTGCCACTGTATGAATATGATATTGTTTATTTATGGATAATCTAACAAAATAGGAATAGCAATATGAATAGTTAGGTTTTGATGTAAGAAATGCTTAAGAATAGTTCTTCGATGGTTAAGAGAGCCTTCTAAGACAATGATATATCGATCAGTTGAAGAGGATAGTTCTTCGAAAGATTTTGGCTCCTCGTCTAATGGCAACAATAAAGAAGATGGGAGATGACAATATTGAAAGAAGGATGATCGAAAACCAAGCAAATGGAGAAGAACAAAGAATGAGAAAAGTAGGAATAAAGATAGATGATTAAGATGGCACCAAGGAGAATGTCACTTGTTGTGGGTGTAAATAGAAGGGATGCTAAGGCTATATTTGTTTGCAAAATAGATTGCTTATGCAAAACATTTTCTAGGGAAATTCTGTTCTAGGAAAATAGTTTTTTTAAAAAAAAAATTTGTGTGTTTGGATGTGTAAACCACCAAGATGGATTGAAATAATGGTTTTTTTTTTAATTATTTTTTCATAAAAATACATTTGAAATCATGATATTTATACAATAAAATCGAATCGATTGGTGGCAGGAAAAATCACACCCCAAATATATTCAAGGTTTTGTAGTTTGATCTCAATCCCCTAAGTGTTTGGGGTTTATGATTTAACCAATCGATTGATAACGCACCGATGAATTAACTGTTATTAGATACTGATGTTATAACGATAAATTTCAAATGTAGCTGAAGATGAAATTTTCAATAGTATATTTCAAATAAGATCTGGTGGACCAATCAACAGTGACTAATGATCTGTTAGCTAATGGTCGCTGTATAAATCTATGAGACTACGTCAACTAAAGTCGAGCGGCAGTTATAAATTAAGAGTCGACGAAATCAACAGTCGAGCGACAGTTATAAATCCGAGAGTCTATGCCAACTAAGTCGAGCAGTGAATATAAATTCAAGAGTCCATGAAATCAACAGCCGAGCGGCGATTATAAACCTGAGAATCTACGCCAACTAAAGTCGAGCTACGTCTATAAACCCAAGAGTCGACGAAATCAACAGTCGAACGTGAGTATAAATCTGAGAGTCTAGCCAACTAAAGCTGAGGGCAGCTATAAACCCAAGAGTCGACGAAATCAACAGTCGAACGCGACTATAAATCCGAGAGTCTAGCCAATTAAAGCTGAGGGCGGCTATAAATCCAAAAGTCGACGAAATCAATAGTCGAGCGGCGGCTATAAACCCGAGAGTCGAATACAACAACAGAGCGGTGGTTATAAACTCAAGAAGAAAATTATTGGACAGTCGAGCGGCGACTGTAAGCCCAGTTCTACTGTCGATTGGCAGATAAGATTTTCGTTTAGAAAGACAACACTGAAATGATTAGTCAAACGTCTTAGCGGCTAGTTACGTAGAAGAGCGGAAGCATAATAATTCACACTTAAGAATATTTTTGCGAGTATTACAAGACTGTAAGACGAAAAACTAGACAATCTTATGGAGCCGAGCGGGGATGCATGGAAGGACACTTGGAACATTTAACAGAAACTGAAAAGCGCCGAACGGACGCGCATTCACTGATACTTAGAAATTTTCACAACAGATCAACGAGGATTACAAGAAGCTGTTGGTGCGGGTAGCACTAACGGTCTAACCCAGGTTTTGATGAATGACAAATGGGTTAAGTTAGTTGTGTTGTTGTCTGACACTTTTATCAAGTGTGCAGGAAAAGTCCAGCTAGGTCGACGGGCTGACCGGACGCTTGGCGAGAAGTCCAGCTAGGTCGACGGGCTGACCGGATAGCTGGCGAGAAGTCCAAGCGGGTCGACGGGCTGACCGGACGCTTGGCAAGAAGTCCAGACGGGTCGACGGGCTGACCGGACATCTGGCAGGTAAGTGAGGTAAGTCACTGGAGGGGAGTGACTGCGAGGACGCGTTCCCGGGAAGGGAACATTAGGCGTCGATCCGGCTTAGATCCATTTCGGATATCTAAGTCGAGATCGTGACTAGATTCCGGTCTCGGAAAGACGGAATCTAAGTCATACTCTGTGCTAATTTTATTTGTTGAACTGTAAATGTGCTAACAAACTGTGCTGGGTTTATTTGCCTCGGACTAACACTGTTTTGCAGGTAGGAAACAGTGGGGGTCCGGGCGCCCGGAATGGCTCCGGGCGCCCGGAGGCAAATTTTATCCCCAGGACGACGTTGACACTTGGAGCATGCTGGTTGGGAGTGCTACGTCACATTCCAGGCGCCCGGAGGGGATCCAGGCGCCCGGAGCAGCATATAAAAGAAGCCCCAGGCAGGAGCTTCAAAACACAAGTCTTCTGAGAACTCTGAGTCCAATCACTCTGCTGCTCTGCGCTCCAACGACGTTGACAAAGCTCCGACGACTCACTCCGGCTCTCCTTTTTAATTCATTGTTTGTCGGTTAGCTTTGATTTCTTTCTTTTCATTAGCAATATTTGTACGTAAATTGTAATTATCCGAATTGCTAGTGAATTGCCCAACGAAAGTACTCAAGGAGTACGGGCCTTCGAGTAGGAGTCGTCACAGGCTCCGAACGAAGTAAAAATCAACAGTGTTCATCTCTTTACTTCTTTACTTTTTCCGCTGCGTTTTAACTCGAGATTTTCGAATCGATATTCACCCCCCCTCTATCGAATCTAACGGTCTTACAAGTGGTATCAGAGCAGGTACCGCTCTGATTTGGTGCAACCACCAATCAGACAGGGGGTGAAATCATTTCTTTTAACAATTCCAAACTGATATTATTATCTTTTTTGGAAGTTTTTTTTTTCGTTGCATTTAAAATCAAAATTGGTACAACACCAACTTAGAGTTTCTATTTCTCCCGCACTGCTAATCCAAGACGAAGTCTTGGGATTTTTTTCTAGTTAATTTAGTGTGTGCAGGATAAGATGTCTCAACAAGAAGGATTCAGCACAGTACGTCCTCCCCTATTCAACGGGGATGACTTTTCGTACTGGAAGAGGAGAATGGAGGTCTACATGAAGACAGACTACGACCAATGGATGAGCGTCACAAAGGCTTACAAAATTCCAGTAGACAACTCCGGGAAAATAATAGACCCTGAAGAATGGACAAATGATATAAAGAAAAAGGCATCAATTGAAAACAAAGTCATCAATACTCTACACTGCGGACTAACACGAGAAGAACTGAACCGGGTTGGACCACATGAAAACGCTAAGGAGCTTTGGGATAAACTGATCGAGCTGCACGAAGGAACAAGCGACGCAAAGGTAACAAAAAGAGATTTGCTGTTAAATAAAATTTTTAATATAAAAATGCAGGAAGGAGAAACGGCAAGTCAGCTCCACGCGAGGGTCAAAGATATCCTCAACGGTCTCCACGCGATAGGCCACCAAATGGAGAACTGAGACTTAATCAGGTACGCGTTAAATGCTTTTCCGCGAAACAATTTGTGGGCATCAATCGTAGATGCCTACAAAATTTCAAAAAATTTATCTAAATTAAAATTGGATAAACTCTTCTGTGAATTAGAACTTCATGAGCAAACTAACGCCGGGGTCGAGAAAGGTGTAGCTTTATTTGCAGGTTCCTCTAAAGAAAAGAAGAACAAACCCGAATCTGAAGAAGATTCCGATCAAGACTCTGAAGACGAAGAACACCTGGTGAACCTGGTAAGGAAAATGTTCACCAGGAAAAAGAGAAGCTTCAGCAAACAGGATCTTCAGAAGATCAGTTCGCCAGCTGACTCAAGAAATGTCACATGTTTCAGATGTAACAAAAAGGGGCACTACAAGAACGAATGCCCAAGATTGAAACTTGACAAACCAAAGTCAACGAAGAAGAAAGCCCTCAAAGCAACATGGGACGATTCCTCCTTGGACGAATCGGAAGGAGAAAGGCAAAAGCACCAAAGTCACCTCGCGCTGATGGCTCGCGAAGAGGAATCGGAAGACCCAGGACAACGGACACGGAGCAGCTGGTCGGAGTGTTCCGAAGGTTCCGAAGAGGTATACCTAAACTTAAATCGTAAATTCTTTAGAATTATCTCGTGTTTAAATAAAAAAGTAGTTAAATTGGAAAATGAAAATAAATCGCTTCTTGAGGAAAATCAAAACCTCAAGGAACAATTAAAAAATTCGAATCCAACTCAAGATCGAACACTTGAGGAGGAGAATTTATCATTAAAAAATGAAATTAATAAGTTAAAAGAATTGTTGGAAAAATTCACAACAAGATCTAAAAATTTAGATTTAATTCTAAATAACCAAAAGGCATGCTATAATAAAACCGGACTTGGATATAAGTCAAACTCAAACAAAACCTTTAAATCATTATTAACCCAACACAAAACAACTAAACAAGCTTGAGTCCCGAAAGCGTACTTAACCACGCAAGTAGGACTTAATCAATTCTATATACCTAAAGATAAAATACATTATATAAACTTGAATAAATCAGATCAAAAACTAAAATATAAATTTAACTTAAAATCAAAATTCAAAACTCAACAAAATTTAGATTATCACCAAGTTGATTATAACTATAAAAAGAATCGACACAAACCCAAAATCTAAATTAATGGCCAATAATTCAGGGGGAGGCTCCAGAATAGCTGGCACCTCCAAAACTAACATACCCGACAGGGTAACCCAAAACAAACTAACCCGACAGGGTAATTAGGATTAGTTAAAAAGAGACCAAGTTTAACTTGACTCATGGTACTGGTGAAGTTTTTGGATGATAGTACGTTAGGGAAGCTTGGGCATCGCATGTCTAGAAAGATATGGCCTCGATCTGGTGCATGGAACTGACCGAAGCTACCCTTAAACGAATCCTAACCAGTTAGACCAAGATTTAGTACTAAGTTCCGTGGATAGGACTATTCGGAAAACTTCGAAAGGTTGGTTACTTCTAATGATGTCCATGAGACTCACCAAGCTTAGAAGTTTATCCGAAGAATGCCAATTTGTGGAAACCAAAGCTAAGTCTGAATCTAACACTAGTTAAACCAAAACTCTATAATCAAACCAATTTCATCTCACAAAACCATAGGTTTCCCTGATTGATAATATAGATCGGGTGAGATGAATAAGACTTAAAAATTATTTAAATTTAATTTTAATCTTTAAATTAATTTCAAAATTTTAAATTTTAAAACTTAAATTAATTTCAAAATTTAATTTTAAACTTAAATTAATTTCAAAATTTAATTTTAAACTTAAATTAATTTCAAAATTTAATCTTTAAATTAATTTCAAATTTTTATTTTTAAACTTAAAAATTATTTTTAAAATTTTAACTTAAAAACTTTAATTTTAAACTTAAAAATTATCGATTCAAAATGCAAGTAAACTTTAATTTTAAACTTAAAAATTATTTTCAAAATTTTAACTTAAAAATTATTTTCAAAATCTTAACTTAAAATTTTTATTTTTAAACTTAAAAATTATTTTCAAAATTTTAAATTTTAAAACTTAAATTAATTTCAAAATTTAATTTTAAACTTAAATTAATTTCAAAATTTAATCTTTAAATTAATTTCAAATTTTTATTTTTAAACTTAAAAATTATTTTCAAAATTTTAACTTAAAATTTTAAACTTAAAAATTATTTTCAAAATTTTAACTTAAAAACTTTAATTTTAAAACTTAAAAATTATTTTCAAAATTTTAACTTAAAATTTTAAACTTAAAAATTATTCTCAAAATGTTAACTTAAAAACTTTAATTTTAAACTTACAAATTATTTTCAAAATTTTAACTTAAAAATTAAATTCAAAATTTTAACTTAAAAATCATTTTCAAAATTTTAACTTAAAAATTTCAATTTTAAACTTAAAAATTATTTTCAAAACTTTAACTTAAATTAATTTCAAATGTTAATTAAAAAAAAAAAAAAAAGGAAGTCCAAAACCAGGGGCGGGCGCCCCTGGTATTCTGGTCGGGGGCGCCCGGAAGGGGTTCCGGGCGCAGCAGGCGCCCCCAACATCTGCCCTACTCCCTCTCACTTTTGCCAAGGTTCACTTTGAACCTCAGTGCGAAAGTACTCTAAATCAAAATCTTCTTGCGGTGACGACGCTGTTGCGATTCAACCGAGGTCGTCAAATCTATATTTTTTTCTTCGATGGCTCCTCGGTAAAACACTCTTCCACTCTCTAAAAATTTCTTTTGTCTTCTAAATTTTTTTTAATATTCTTTATATACAGTAGGAAACGAACAAATACTGGTGCTGGACCCTCCAATGCTAGTACAGACCCTAGGTTTCCCACAGACGAACTTAGGATTAAATTTGAGTCCACCATTTATAAGACCATTAGGACTACTTGCATAGATAGAGCGTTCTTCCTAAGGTCATGTCCCTCTGCCTTAGAGGTTATAGGCCACTACAATTTAAGGAACCTTGTCGAATGTACCAGTCCAATAAACATAAGTCTATGTGCCGAATTTTACAATAATCTAGTAAAAGTAGACGACTTCACCTATACCACTAGGGCGGCAGGCACTGATATCGTATTTTCCCCTACGACTATCCGAGAGTTTTTAGAGTTGCGTCCTTCTACTTGCTCCTTTTTATGCTATCCTCCGAGGGATCTACCGTTCGACGATCCCTACTCACATATTACTCTCGATACGATGTATTCATATTTTTTTGGGGGAGAGAGAGATCCCACTGTGACACAGTTTAGGTCAGTAGAACTTAGAGTCCAGGACTACGCCCTTTATAGGGTTGTAGTTCTTTGCATTTTACCACTGACCACTCGGGACATCGCTGTGATGCGCCCATTCCATTCATTCCTACTTTATGCCCTGATTCATAGGTTAGAGATTGACATTAGCCTACATATCTTTTCCACCATCATTTACTCAGCCGGATACGTGACTGACAGTCGAGTCCATATGCCATTTGGTCACATTCTGACAGCCTATATGTCCTCGCTGCACATTGATGTCACTAGAGGAGACGTTGCCCATATGACCGAGTTCGATGTTATATCCTCTCGGAACTTTTCCCTAGTCGGCATCCAGGTAGATAGAGATGACGGGACTATGACTTGGCGGAGGGGGGCACAGCACCGGCCCGATCCAGACGCACAGATGGACGAGTTCATGCTCGCACTATTTCCGGAGGAAGCCGCACCGGCTCCACCACCACCCCCAGCTCGAGCACCACGACACGCTCCCCGCACTCTAGCCGACCGTATGACCGGACTAGAGAGAGCCATGGCGAGTCTCCAGCAGGAGAACTCCGACTTTCATCGGGACATACGGCGAGAGGTTGCCGAGTTACGAGCTGCCGGGGACACCCGCCACACTGAGCTGATGGCACTTCTTCGATCCTTGGGATCTGGACCACCCCCTTCATCATCTCAGTAGCTTTAGTGATGACCTACTTCTGTAGCTACACTATTTGTAAAATATTTTGGATTTATCTAGTGGCATTTCAAACTTACATTGAATATGTTCTATCTTAATAGACTAGGAAATTTCAAAAAATACTTTCAAAAATGATTTTATCAAATTATAGGTTAAACTTGTTTGTTTTCAAAACTTTCCATTTTTAGATTTTCAAAAACAGTTTTGGCCTTAGACTAGGTTTACATCCTTAGAAAGCATGTACCCATAGGACCAGTTTTTGAGCATCTCACCAACACCCTAGGGTTACCTTGCTTGTGTTTGACAAACATAGAAAGGGGTGAGATGCATAGGCCAACTGTCTAGACTTAAGATGCTTATTTCAGTGCATCAACATAAGTTTGGACGTTAAATACAATTCAGATATTAATCAGATTAAAGTTCATCAGTCAAGTCAAACACTGACTGATTATAATTTCCTTAATCTGACTAACCTAGTGAAAGCTACTATCTTCTGATAGTTAGTTAGTACCTAATTGGTTAGACAGCTGGTTAGAATTAAGTATCAATTTCAGGGGGAGAAATAAAACTACTTTAGTTTTCCAAATTGAATTTTGAAAATCAAAGTTTAAAAACAACTTGTTTAAAATTGTGAAATTCTTTTACCTCACAAACTTTTTATCCATTTTTCCTAGTTTTTGAAAACTGACATTTTCAAGTATTTCAAACCATGGTTTTGAATCTAATCATTTGATTTTAGAAAACAAATTTTACAAACACATTCTAAAAATATGATCTTACTTTTACCAAACTCCTCTGAAAACTGAAAGTAAAGATTTAAATTTAATTTAACTTTACCTTGAAAAATGGTACTGAATCTAGTCCTTAAAACTTGAGTTTGACAATTTAATTTCAAAGCTAAATTTTACAAACTAAGCTTCTCAAAATCATTTTCTTTGATTTTGAAAATTGAATCTTTTACAAACTTAGTGTTGAAAAATAAATCAGTTTTGAAAAATATATTTTCTCAAACTTGTTTTGGAAATTTGGTTTGAAACATTAGACCTTATACACTTATGAATGAAAATTAGACAATCTACACTTAGCAATTTTTTCAAAAGCTAAAGAACAAATGCGTTAAACAAGTTTTTTTAAAACTCCCCCAAAGTCAAATTGATTTTTCTTGGATTTAAAGAGTGTACTTTTATCCTTGAATTTTGAACCAAACTCAGTTATTTTTCATGATTAGGTAACTTAAACACTATGCTTATTTACCCTTGTTCTTTTTTGATGAATGCCAAAGGGGGAGGAGGGTTAGGTGGTTAAGTTAGCTAAACCAATTTGAAAACTCAAATTAACTTTAAAACCACACAAATACATGTTGTTTCGTACATATGCTTTCACTAACTTAACCAGGTTGTCATTCCATCAAAAAGGGGGAGATTGTTGGTGCGGGTAGCACTAACGGTCTAACCCAGGTTTTGATGAATGACAAATGAGTTAAGTTAGTTGTGTTGTTGTCTGACACTTTTATCAAGTGTGCAGGAAAAGTCCAGCTAGGTCGACGGGCTGACCGGATAGCTGGGGAGAAGTCCAAGCGGGTCGACGGGCTGACCGGACGCTTGGCGAGAAGTCCAGCTAGGTCGACGGGCTGACCGGATAGCTGGCGAGAAGTCCAAGCGGGTCGACGGGCTGACCGGACGCGTGGCAAGAAGTCCAGCCGGACGTCTGGCAGGTAAGTGAGGTAAGTCACTGGAGGGGAGTGACTGCGAGGACGCGTTCCCGGGAATGGAACATTAGGCGTCGATCCGGCTTAGATCCATTTCGGATATCTAAGTCGAGATCGTGACTAGATTCCGGTCTCAGAAAGACGGAATCTAAGTCATACTCTAGATGCTAATTTTTATTACTGAGCGTACCTGTAAAAATGTGCTAACAAACTGTGCTGCAGGGTTTATTTGCCTCGGACTAACACTGTTTTGCAGGTAGGAAACAGTGGGGGTCCGGGCGCCCGGAATGGCTCCGGGCGCCCGGAAGTCCGGGCGCCCGGAAGGGATCCGGGCGCCCGGAGGCAAATTTTATCCCCAGGACGACGTTGACACTTGGAGCATGCTGGTTGGGAGTGCTACGTCACATTCCAGGCGCCCGGAGGGGATCCAGGCGCCCGGAGCAGCATATAAAAGAAGCCCCAGGCAGGAGCTTCAAAACACAAGTCTTCTGAGAACTCTGAGTCCAATCACTCTGCTGCTCTGCGCTCCAACGACGTTGACAAAGCTCCGACGACTCACTCCGGCTCTCCTTTTTAATTCATTGTTTGTCGGTTAGCTTTGATTTCTTTCTTTTCATTAGCAATATTTGTACGTAAATTGTAATTATCCGAATTGCTAGTGAATTGCCCAACGAAAGTACTCAAGGAGTACGGGCCTTCGAGTAGGAGTCGTCACAGGCTCCGAACGAAGTAAAAATCAACAGTGTTCATCTCTTTACTTCTTTACTTTTTCCGCTGCGTTTTAACTCGAGATTTTCGAATCGATATTCACCCCCCCTCTATCGAATCTAACGGTCTTACAGAAGCGACTTCAAATTTTGATAGACGACTAGTCAAGATTGTCAAGCACATCATCCGGTAGTGACTCGGTGAGCTTCTCCCGGTTTATAATCTTCTTGGTCAGCATGGGAGAGAGATAGCCGTTGTACTTCATCTGTTGGAGGGTCCCATCAATGTCACAGTTAAAAAGACGAAGAGCCCAATTTGTAAGCTCGTCGTTGAAGGGGTCAAAGCAGAGATAGTGTGCTTGAACGCTTCAAACTGCTCGGGCTCTTCCTCTTGGTACGTTTTGAAGAACGCTCGGGACTCCTCTAATTTAGCTTTCAGCGAAGCCAGTTCGACATTTTTGGCGTCAAACTGGAGCTTCGTAGCAGCTTCCTGAGCAGATCGGCTATCCCATGCAGTCGCTAGAGCAACCTCCACCTCCTTGGGCCAAGACCTGATCCTCTTTATTTTTGATGTCTAAGTCCTCAATGGCTCAGACTTTTCCTAGTGTTGGCGGAGTTAATCTTAGATTCAAAGCTATTGGCCTGCTTGGTGAGCCACTCAATTTGTAAGGCCTGATCGTTGTTCCTACTCCTCTCCGCATTTAGCGCCCGCTCGGAGCCCATTAGTTACCCAGAGCTCTTTTCCAGGTCGACCTTTAACTATGACACCTCTACAATCAACTGTTCAAGGTGAGCCCGGGAGGCTTCCGGATGTTTACCTGAGGCGCGCAACTGTTACACCTCGTGCTCCAAAAAAGCTAACCTCTAGCACATGACCATACTTTCTATCCAAAACTGCAATAAAATAAATTGAGTGCCGGTCGGGAAATACGCAAGCAAGTATACTGGCAATATACATACTCCAATGGACTTCTGAGTATGAATGTCAGCGAGCTCCCCGGATGAAATAGTCATCGCACGGGCCCGTGCATCAGCCAGACTTGTGCTAGCGATCTTTAAATTCTAATTTCGTGTTCGGGGAGCACGGCTCGGCGTCGTCAGGATGACGCCACTCGTCCGTTGGTAGGTGGATGATGGTCGTTATATGTCTACGACCGCTCAGACCTGAGGGCTTGGAGGTGGCATGGCCTGTGGACTTAGGCAAAGGGGCGGAGTGGATAGTGGGCACTTGGGCGCCCGACAAGGAGGAATGGGGCGGCATATACGCGATGAGCGACGGAATGGGGCGGCATATACGGAATGGGTTAAATTTTATTTTATTTTTAAATTTAAGATATTTTTATGTATATTAATATTAATGTTAATATGATAATGATTGGGTATTAGATAAAAATTAAGAATTATAGGGAAATATTAAAAAAAAAATCATTTTGAATTAGGTTGTTCGGGAGTTCGGATTGGTTGGGTTCATGTTATATTCAGATTCGAATTGGTTTCAAGTTGATTTTTTTTTTAAAAAATAATTTGACTCAAATCCGATATGATCTATTTGAATTGACACCCCTAATCCTCCCTTTGTTATATATATATATATATATATATATATATATATATATATATATATATATATATATATTTTGTGCACCGATGCACCAAGAGACGAAGAAGGATATGAGCTATGTTTGCTAAGTATTTTGGTGCATATAGGACCAGCAGGATTTCTTATGGATTCAATGGATACACTATACATACTTGGGTCGTAGATACTTATGATATGGAAGTAAAGCATGAGGACTCTTTGTTGATTAAGAGACTACTACGGATCAAGGATGAGATACCGGCATTAGAGGGCTTAATCACAACTGCAACAAATAAGCTAGTAAGATGGTTTACATAAACTAGGAAAGGGGTAGACAAAGCTTATGGTTACTTCAAGAGGTCACAAAGTACAAACCATGGACTGATAAGCGTTTGAAAATCAAATGTGCAACTGAGTCACACTTTCACAAGGTGTTTGCTGGCACATGGTATAAGAGATGAGACATAGGCATCTGTTTTTTTCCAATGCGTATGACAAGGCAGCTATGGAGGAGAACCAGAGATTGGCTAGACATGAGACAAGAGATAAGCACATATAGGAGAATATTTTGGGTCTTCAATCGATGCTATCATGGGGTATATATTTGTTGGTGTAATAGTTCTCGAATGAAGATTGACCAGTTTGACTAAATTCGAGTTAACTTGAGCTTGAGTTTCGATGTTTAATAATATGTGAGAGAACAATCAAGTAGGTCAAGAGAGGACCGAATACTTATCTGAGAAAGCCTTAATTGGATGTTAGGCAGTGGGTAGTCTAGCGGGGCTAGATAGTGAAAACCTAGTTGGAAACTAGACAGTGGAAATCCTTGCAGGACTAGGCAGTGGAAGTCCAAGCGGGGTTAGACAGTGAAGACTAATTGGGAACTAGACAGTGAAAGTTTTAGCTTGCCTAGGTAGTGGCAGATCTAACTGGAGGTTAAACAATGGAAAGTCCAAGTGAGTTAAAGGGTGACCGGACATTTGGCGATCGAAGGTTCAACTGGAGTTGGTATGAGATGAAAAGTCCAAGTGGGTTAAAGGTTGACTGAACATTTGATGAAAAAACTCTAACAGGTCAAGATTGACCGGATGCTAAGCAATGAGAAGTCCTAATAGGTCATGTATGATTGAATATTAGGTAATGGAAGTCCTGATAGGTTGATGTCAACCGGATACCGAGCAAAAGATCATGTGATTTCAACCTCAGAAAGGATGAAATTAGGGTTAGTAATTGATTGTTAAGGAGTGGAATCGATTGATAAACCCTAAACCTGAATCTTAGGGTTTTGGTGCTCCAATAGATTAGGAGGTTGATTGCCTAATCGATTAGGGTTGTTTTAATGGAGTATAGAAAGGTATTAAATCGATTAGGCTAATCAATTTAGCATGACTCAATGGATTAGGGTAATCGATTGAGAGATTTGTTACGATAACACAAAAGGTGTTGGAATCGATTGTACAATCGATTAAGGCTAAACCAATCAATTAGGGTAATCAATTGAGGACATTTTCGTGACAACACAGAAAGTCTTGGAATTGATTGAGACAATCGATTAGAGGCTTCCTAATCGATTAGTATGACTCATCAATCGATTATACGTTCAAAAAAGAGTCGTTCTGTATATTTTTGAATGGTTGTTTGACGTGATAATCGATTATGGGTAAGCTTAATCGATTAGGAGACATCAAAATAACCCTAGAAAAGGTGATTTTGCATAGATTTGAAGGAGAGTTGTGTTAGGACCAAAAGATTTTAGATATCTACATAATAGTATGATATTATCCACTTTGGACCTAAGTCCTCGTGCTTCTTCTGGTGGTTAGTCCAATGAAGAGCGATCTCATTCTGATACCAATTGTTAGGATAAAAAAATTTTTAGATATCTTTACAATAGTATGATATTGCCCACTTTGAGCCTAAGCCCTCATGAATTTATTTTTGGGCTCTACCAAAATGTCTTAATCAATAGAGATATCTTCATCTTATAAACTCATGATTTTTTTCATGTATTTCCAATATGAAACTTTGATTGTATTCCCAACAAGTTGTTTATGTTAGTTCTTAAGGGTTTGAAGGAGAAGTGTTGCTGCATTAACAACCATCAAGAGGCAATCCAAAGCGATAAGCAAACATCCAAAGCAAAGAAATTATTGTAAAGTGTTATGCTTTCATATTCCATTCATTTTAGCGTTGCTTATATTTTGTTCTTGTGAGAATAGCTTGTACCATGCTTTCCCGCCTCTAAAAAGTTTCCAAGAATGAGGGATTTTATAGTGGATGAGATCGTGAGAGCTGGACCCTCAATTAGTCATCTCAAGAAGATGGAGACTAAGTAAAACGAAGATATTAGCATTACTTTAAGTTTTCCGCTGTCAATCAAGTTCAAAAAGTGATCGAAACTATTCTCCCCCTCAAGTCTCTACATATCCTAACAATATTTTCATGAACGAATGAAACCTAACCATGTCATGTATGGTGCATCTCATTTGGTAAGTTTCTCACTAACAATCAGGATAAATCTGTATGTGCGAATGACGAGTCGCTTGGTAGCTAGTATCCTAGGGTTGTCTTCTTACAGGAAGAAATTAATCTGCAGTACGTCGCAATTAGGAATTGAACCTATGGATACCTAGTTAACTTCAAACCTCCTTACCATTGCACGTGCTATATTATGATTGTTACGTTGTTACATAGTTTGATATATATATATATATATATATATATATATATATATATATATATATAGAGAGAGAGAGAGAGAGAGAGAGAGAGAGATGTGATACTCTGCACACTCCTAGATGACCTTCACAGATCCAGACGCTCGGATCCTCGCCCGAGCACCCTTATTCACTTTTGAGAATTGGGACGCTCGAGCGAGCATCTGGGCGCTCGGACCTATGAGGGTCATCCAGGAGTGTGTAGGATAAGGATGTACAGGGTAAAAAATTTATATATAATATATATATAGAAAATAATTTTAATTTTAAAAATCATTTGTGATGGCAAAGACTATCATAATGTAATAGAATTATGATGTAATTTAATTTAGAAAAACTTATTTTCACACATTATAGGCTCTATATATATCAATCATGATTCCCTAATATTACCCTAAGGTGCATTTAGTTTAAATTATCATATATAATCTTGGTTATGCAATTATCTGATAATCACATAATCAATGTTATGGATAATAAAATATAGTATAATATTATTTAGTTCAATTTAGATAATTAATGCAACAATCTAATTTAATATTTTACTAATATACTTTTACTTCATCCTCTTCTCTTTTTTCTTGGTTATGGTGGGTTTGGGGAAGAACCATGAGATGATGTGGTAGAGGGCAAGCTCGATCTATTGCTGTTGGGTGAGGCCAATCATCCCATCATCGACTCAGTGGAAGATGATGCCCTTGTGCCCTTATTACTATCGATAAAGTAGGAAATTGAGGTCGAGAAAAAGGAAGAGATTGAGTAGGTTCAGCCGCCACCATTGCCGACCTTAGTTTTCATCCACAAATTTTTTATTTTTGCTAGCGACGCCTTCGAGCGAGTCCTTAGCGTCGTTGTTGTTGCTTAAAATTAAAGCTGGTCGGCAAGTGAAGAAATCGAATGCCAGCCGCTATGGTCGCCACGAGGCTTCACCATCCTGAGCACATCCTCAATGTGATCAAATAGATTGCCCATGCCATCTTCCATTTCCTCCCTCTCTTCACAACGCAACATCACAAACATGATGTTAGACCAAAAACCCAACGACGCCATTAACGAAACGCCTGGGCAAACTTGGGAATGATCCCTGATCCCGTCCGGAAGCTGAGTCAGACGGACCGCCGGGTGAGGTGGATGGAATGTTGACTGAATCGCGACGTCCCGAAGGGGGAGGTATGCTGAGATGACTTCTATGTTGACTAAGTCTTCGGAAGTCCTCTGGTCAACGCTACTTGCAGCCAGCGACCGAGTTGACCTAACCCCCGATACTCCGATACTCGAGGCAGATCCAACGAATATATGAGTACAAGACTAAGCCATAAAATAATGAAATATGCATAGAATATGAACGGAGAACGTACCCTGGCCCAGGGGGGCGCCCTTGGATGGGACGCTGGTCGAGTTGTTGTGACCTGAAAGAGCAGATGACTTTGATCAGGTTGGAGAGCTGGATCGGACGACGCGGAGCCGGATGCGGCCCAAAACCGGAAGGTGAGCTGCAGGTCGGGGTCTCGCTGCGCCATGCAGACCGAGACACAAGACCGGCACGCAGGCCAGGACACTACATTGGCACATAGACCGAGACACGAGGTCGGCACGTAGGTCGGGACACTACATCAGCACATAGACTGAGACACGAGGTTGGCACGCAGGCCGGGACATGAGATCGGCACGCAGGCCGGGACACTACATCGGCAGATAGACCGAGACACGAGGTCGACACGTAGGCCAGGACACGAGATCGACACATAGACCGAGACGGTTGATCCGTCCTTGGCTCCGTTGGCGGCGGAAGCAAGAAAACAAAGGAGAGAAAAACACCGCCCCTTCAAACCGTGTCCTCCTCCTCCTTCTAATCCCTAAATAGTAAAAAGACACAAATACCCCTCCTTTTCTCTTTAATTCCCTCTCTGCCCTTAACCTATATCCACATCACCCCCATTTGCTAACATGACCACATACTTCATTATATGAGAATCACTCATTATCTTAACTAAACCAGTTAAATAATATAATCTCATATAGATAACTAAGATTATCAATAATAATCTTGAACCAAACTAACTCTAATAATAATGCTTCTCTAGCACTCACAATATGCAACCCCTAATCCATCAACTCATTAGGGTTTAGGAGCAAGAGACTATATGAGTAACATAGGTATATATTGATGAAAGGAGATGGTTTTAACATTAACCCTAATCTTAATTAGTTCTCTCCATCTTCTACATTCTCTTCTCTCTTTGATAACTTAAACATCCGAGGGATCTCACCGAGACGATTCTCTACTATCCCTTTGGCACGTGCTAATCCGAGTAGGATGTCTCATCAGTAAGCAAACACACCTAACAAATTATTTGGTTAAATTATGAATTTCATACAATCCAATAATTATGAATCTCATCACAGTTGTAGCACTGCACAAGGGGCGAATCTATCATTCTGCGCATAAATAAACCGTGCGGGCTGTACGTACCAATCCAAATAGTAATCCTTGCTATTTAAATCCCGGCTTAGGAGACGACGAATTCCCGCCGGCGCCGGCGCCGCTTCCGATGCTGCTCTTGCCGGGCACGGCCATTTGGTGCTGGTGATACGCCGAGGAAGAAGGCGGCGCGGCGTACATCTGCTGGCCCACCATCATCCTCATTCCACCGACGTACATCGGCGGCGCGCCGCCGCCCGCGTAACCGCCCACATTGGTCGCCATGGCTACGGAGGAGCCGCCGCCTCCGACGCCGGAGGCGTCCTTCGGCTGGAGCTGCGACGAGGATGCGGAGGCGCCGCTCTTCTCCCCCTCCGTCTCGCGGAAGCGCTGGAGGTAGACCTTGAGCGGCTCCACGTACTCCTCGAACCCCAGGGTGGTCATGGCCCAGAGGAGGTCGTCGCCGTTGACGGTCTTGCGCTTCTCGCGCTGGCACTTGTCGGAGGCCTCGCCGGTGATGAAGCTGATGAACTCCGACACGCACTCCTGCACCGTCTCCTTGGCGTCCTTGGAGATCTTAGCGTTCGCCGGGAGAGCCTTCTTCATGATGCGGCTCACGTTGGCGATGGGAAGGAAGCGTTCCTGCTCCCGCGGCGCCGCCCCCGCGTGGCCGTGGCCCTGCCCGCCCGAATCATTGTCCGAATCGGCCATCGGAAGCACCCAAAGATCGCGACTTTATCCTATAAAACCCCTCAAAATCTCACCTTGATCGAAAATTCCGACGATCCACGACTCGACCAGACGGAATTCTTCCTCCTTTTTTTTTTACCGGCCAGAAGAACACACGGCCCGACCAGGATCAAAATCGGCGCCGGCGACAGGGGAGAAAGAAAGCCACGATCAGAACAGAGACGAACGAAGATTAGGCGAGGCGTGGCCGGAGAAATCTAAAACCCTGGCTGGCTGAGAGCCGCGGAGGGAGGAGAGATCGCCGGTCAGAGAGGAGGCGGAAGAGTGGGCAGAGAGAGAGAGAGAGAGAGAGAGAGAGAGAGAGAGAGTGCCGTGTTCGTTGGATCGTTGGGTCTGTTATCACATCGGGACGGAAACGTGGCGGCACGATGGCCGTTTGTTTTGCGATAAGAGTGTCCCTTGTGGGATCGCGTTGGCCCTTCGATGGATCACGTCACCCTTTATTTCGGCCGTTGAATTAGTGGCCCCTCCGTTCAACTAATCGGATTTAGATTGAATTTCATATCTTTATTATTCATTTTTCATCGAATATATCTGTCCTGTCCATGACTACGATATTATAGTAAAATATTTTAATTATATTTAATTTATCATCTTATTATTCTTCTAATATTACGATAAGATATTTAAATTGTCATCTATGTATTATTCAATCCCTAACTATATTTGTAGATTTTGTTTTTCAAATAGAAGCACAATTAAAGAAATAGTGACATTATCATCTATTATATTTGATAACTAATTTATCTTCTACGGATGAAAATCTTCTATAAAATTTATCTACCATCCTAGAAATAATTAATAAAAGTAACTGAGTTGAAATTATAAATATTTATTAAATTCTTAAAAAAAAAAATAAGTATTTTTAAAGATTTTAGGTAGAAAAGAAGATGCTATCGATCACATCGGCCAAAAAGGTAAAATAAGTTTATTTTTTTGTCAGAGGACCAATAAAAAATAAGGCTTATTTAATTGGGTGAATAGGATATGGATAATGTTTTACTATATTCATCTTAATATCATTATTTAATAGGATTTAAAATACATTTCTACATTTAGATCCGATATTTCGGAAGAAATTATCATCCTTAGTTTCGGCGGTGCAAGTCGGTCCAATTGGATTGGTCCGGTCTTGAAGGTCAATCCTCTGTTTACTCCGGAGGAGGAATTGAAGAAGGAAAGAAATTTGACGCGGAAAAAAAAATCCAGACAAGGGAAAAAAAAAAGGAAAAAAAATCTCTAATAAAAAAAAAATGTTTTAAATGAATAGGAAAAAAAAATTGAAGTGCGGACGGATCCATCGCTTGCAACCATGCGAGGCAAGCTCACGGTCGCATAGGGCGACCTCGCAGTTGCAAGCTACTGAGATGGTTGGAAAAATTATTTTCCATCCGATGAAAAAATATTGTAAAAATAATTCATCTCAAATAAACAGAGATAAAATTGACTGTAATTTGTTTTTTTATAATTTTTATCTTCATCCTCTCAAATAATTTGTTTTTCTCCTTTTTTTATGGATATTAGTTGAATAATTCTTGCTATTATTGAAGGCATTTAAGCCGAAAAGGAATGGAGAAATATTATTTTATCAAAAATTTAATGAGATAAAGACAGTGTTGCCAATCAGGCTCCATTTGTTTGTTTGCTCTTATTTTCTTATTTTTTGTTTCCAAAAATGGGAAAGCTACGTGGGTAGGTGTCCATATGGGAAAAGTAAGAGGATGGTGTTGGATTTAGTCGATCTTCCTAAGGTGGGTGAACATGATGCACAAATGTACATTATAGATGAACTCATTAAAATAATTCAATTTGTATGTTGAATCATGGGTTTATGATACAAGATATGGACTCGTATGTGTAAAACTCGTTAACTTGTTACCGTTAGTTTTGATGGATAACTAACTAGTTTGGGCCCGTTATGTATATAAGAGTGTGATCTCCGTAGGAGCGAAGATTGGTGACTTTCTTATTTTCTCCATCCGACCAAGATTATGGAGTCGTCGCCCTTCCACCTAAGGAAGATCTCACTCTATAGATAATTGGTGTTTTGATCTTTGGATTCTTCCCGCGACAATAAGGATGAGGATGTCTCTGAATTTAAGTGCGGATTTTTAGTTTATGTATCTATGCTTCCGCTTTTGTTTTTCGCATATTTGTTGTAGATCTCTGACATATCAGGTGTATCAGAGTCACAAGTTAAGTTGTCGTTGATTTTACAGCATTCTGATATGAGGTTTTCGACGATTTTGATCTAAATGCATGTGTTTTGTGTTAGGTTTTGATATAATGCATTTTAAACATGCATATTCATCGAGTTTTGGTGTATAAAACCTAGGATTATCATGTAAAAAATATCATAACCGCTATGTGCCAACGGTAGTGATTTCTGTCAAAATGTGAAAAATGCAATGAACAACGGTAGCTATCCTTGTAACCATCACACGATCTCGAAAAACATGTCAACAGGTTTGGGTTTGGCACGCACCATGACTGTGGTGACCAACACAACCCTACCATTTGGGGCATTGAGTGAATTTCGTCCAACCCACAATGCTGGCTACTGTTGGTGCGGGTAGCACTAACGGTCTAACCTAGGTTTTGATGAATGACAAATAGGTTAAGTTGGTTTTGTTGTTGTCTGACACTTTGATCGAGTGTGCAGGGGAAGTCCAGACAGGTCGACGGGCTGACCGGATGTCTGGCACGAAGTCCAGCTAGGTCGACGGGCTGACCGGATAGCTGGCGAGAAGTCCAAGCTGGTCGACGGGCTGACCGGATGCTTGGCGAGAAGTCCAGCTAGATAGCTGGCGAGAAGTCCACACGGGTCGACGGGCTGACCGGACGTCTGGCAGGTAAGTGAGGTAAGTCACTGGAGGGGAGTGACTGCGAGAACGCGTTCCCGGGAAGGGAACATTAGGCGTCGATCCGGCTTAGATCCATTTCGGATATCTAAGTCGAGATCGTGACTAGATTCCGGTCTCGGAAAGACGGAATCTAAGTCATACTATTTGTGCTAATTCATACTATTATAAATTGTGCTAACAATCTATGTTGCAGGTTATATATTGTCTCGGACTAACTTTGTTTTGCAGGAAAATGGAGTTTTCTGGAACGAAGTGGTCCGGGCGCCCGGAGGTCCGGGCGCCCGGAAGGCAAATTATATCCAGCCAAGTCGTCACCACGTGGAGCATCACGGTTTGAGCAGCTACGTCACATTCCAGGCGCCCGGAGCAACATATAAAAGAAGCCCCAGGCAGGAGCTTCAAACGATCATCAATCAATCTGAGAACTCTTCTACTGCTGGTCCTGCTGCTCTACGTGCCTGCGACGCCAACAAAGCTCCGACAAAGTGCTCCTTCTGTTTTTAGTTAATTTCTTTGTCGATATTACTTTGTTTCACTTGCATTTCCTGTATTCATTTTGTAATTATATTCGAATTGCTAGTGATTGCCCAACGAGAGTGGTCAAGGACCACGGGCCTTCGAGTAGGAGTCGTCACAGGCTCCGAACGAAGTAAAAACAACAGTGTTCATTTACTCTTCCGCTGCGTAGTTTTACTCGACTTTTCGAATCGATATTCACCCCCCCTCTATCGAACGATCACGGTCCTACAAGTGGTATCAGAGCGGGTACCGCTCTGATTTGGTGCAACCACCAATCAGACTGGGGGTGAAATTTTTTATTTTTGTTTTCAGTTCGACGCTTAATTCTAAAACTGGTGGATCATTACTTTAATATTTTTCTTAATTAATCTAAATTGGTGCAACACGAATCTAGATTTTTACTATTATTTTTTTTCTCTTCCCGCACTACTAATCCAAGACCAAGTCTTGGGATTTTTTTTGTTTCTTCTCTTTCGTCTGTGCGCAGGACTAAAATGTCTCAGACAGAAGGATTCAGCACAGTACGACCTCCACTCTTCAATGAGGACGATTTTTCGTACTGGAAAAAGCGGATGGAGGTTTACCTCAAAACAGACTTCGACCAGTGGATGAGCATTACGAGACCCTACAAAATCCGGGAATCTACTGGATCCTGAAGACTGGACAGCAGACTTGAAGAAAAAGGCATCAACAGAAAATAAAGCGATCAACACTCTACAGTGCGGATTGACAAGAGAAGAACTGAACAGAGTCGGTCCACACAAAAACGCTAAAGAGCTATGGGACAAGTTGATCGAACTGCACGAGGGAACGAGCGACGCCAAGGTAACAAAACGAGACCTGCTTTTAAATAAAATTTTTAATATAAAAATGCAGGAAGGTGAAACCGCGAATCAACTCCACGCAAGAGTCAAGGACATCCTTAACGGGCTTCATGCGATAGGCCACCAGATGGAAAATAGAGACTTAATAAGGTACGCATTAAATGCTTTTCCACGTAATAGTTTGTGGGCATCAATCGTAGATGCCTACAAAATTTCTAAAAATCTTTCTGAATTAAAATTAGATGAGCTTTTCTGTGAATTAGAATTACATGAACAAACTAATGCTGGAGCCGAAAAAGGTATAGCTTTATTTGCAGGTTCCTCCAAAGAAAAGAAGAGCAAGGCTGAGTATGAAGAAGATCCCGACCAAGACTCCGAAGATGAAGAACACCTGGTGAACCTGGTAAGAAAAATGTTCACCAGGAGAAAAAGGAGCTTCAGCACAAAGGACCTTCAGA
Source organism: Zingiber officinale (assembly GCF_018446385.1). NCBI lineage: Eukaryota > Viridiplantae > Streptophyta > Magnoliopsida > Zingiberales > Zingiberaceae > Zingiber > Zingiber officinale. The sequence goes on from NC_056003.1 coordinate 119,996,710, forward strand.
AGATCAGTTCTCCCTCAGATCAAAAGAACGTGACTTGCTTCGGCTGCAACAAAAAGGGACATTACAAGAACGAATGCCCAAAACTGAAGTTCGATAAATTGAAGCCAACCAAAAAGAAGGCCCTCAAAGCAACGTGGGACGACTCCTCGGACGAATCAGAGGAAGAAGAGCAGAAACATCAGAGCCACCTCGCACTGATGGCCCGTGAAGCTGAAACAGAAGACGAGTCGGAAAATGAAGACGGGTCTGAACCTGAAACAAGCCACGAGTCCGTACTCGTTTCCGAAGGCCCGAATGAGGTATATTTTAATTTAAACAAATTTTTTTTTAGAATTATTTCCTGTTTAAATAGTAAATTAACTAAAATAGAAAATGAAAACAAATCACTTCTTGAGGAAAATCAAAACCTCAAGGAACAAATAAAAAATTCGAATCCAACTCAAGATCTAACACTTGAGGAGGAGAATTTATCATTAAAAAATGAAATAAACAATTTAAAGGAGATGTTAGAAAAATTCACAACGAGATCAAAAAATCTAGACTTAATCCTAAATAATCAAAAGGCATGCTATAATAAAATCGGACTAGGATATAAGTCGAATTCAAATAAAACCTTCAAATCATTAATAACCCAATACAAATCAACGAATCTAGCTTGGGTTCCGAAAGCGTGCTTAACCACGCAAATAGGACTTAATCAATATTATATACCTAAAGAAAAAATACATTATATAAAATCGAATAAACCAAACCAAAATCCAAAATACAAACCTAAATCAAAATCTAAACATCAACAAAATTATCACCAAGTTAACCATAACTATAAAAAGAATCGACACAAACCTAAAACCAAAATTTAAATTAATAGCCAATAATTCAGGGGGAGGCTCCAGAATAGCTGACACCTCCAAAACTAACTAACCCGGCAGGGTAATTAGGATTAGTTAAAAAGGAGACTAAGTTTAACTTGAATCAATGATACTGGTAAAATTTTTGGATGATAGTACCTTAGGAAAACTTGGGCATCGCATGTCTAGAAAGATGTGGTTTCGATCTGGTGCATTTGGCCAAGTGGAACTGACCGAAGCTACCCTTAAATGGATCCTAATCAGTTAGACCAAGGTTTAGTACTAAGCTCCGTGGATAGGACTATTCGGAAAACCTCGAAAGGTTGGTTACTTCTAATGACGTCCATGTGACTCACCAAGCATAGAAGTTTATCCGAAGAATGGCTGTTTGTAGAGACCAAAACTAAACCTGAATCTAACACAAGTTAAACCAAAACTCCATAATTAAAAATCAAATTTCATCTCGCAAAATCATAGGATTCCCTGATTGATAATATAGATCGGGTGAGATGAATAAGGCTTAAATTTTAAAATTTTAAACTTAAAAAATTAATTTCAAAATTTTAAACTTAAAAATTAATTTCAAAATTTTAATTTTAAACTTAAATTAATTTCAAAATTTTAATTTTAAACTTAAAAATTAATTTCAAAATTTTAAATTTAAACTTAAAAATTATTTTCAAAATTTTAATTTTAAACTTAAAAATTAATTTCAAAACTTAAAACTTAAAAATTAATTTCAAAATTTTAATTTTAAACTTAAAAATTAATTTCAAAATTTTAATTTTAAACTTAAAAATTATTTTCAAAATTTTAATTTTAAACTTAAAAATTAATTTCAAAATTTTAAACTAAAAAATTAATTTCAAAATTTTAATTTTAAACTTAAAAATTAATTTCAAAATTTTAATTTTAAACTTAAAAATTAATTTCAAAATTTTAATTTTAAACTTAATTTCAAAATTTTAATTTTAAACTTAAAATTAATTTCAAATTTTAATTTTAAACTTAAAATTAATTTCAAATTTTAATTTTAAACTTAAAATTAATTTCAAAATTTTAAACTTAAAATTAATTTCAAATTTTAATTTTAAACTTAAATTAATATCAAAATTTTAATTTTAAACTTAAATTAATTTCAAAATTATTTTAATTTTAAACTTAAATTATTTTCAAAATTTTAATTTTAAACTTAAAATTATTTTCAAAATTTTAATTTTAAACTTAAAATTAATTTCAAAATTTTAATTTTAAACTTAAAATTAATTTCAAAATTTTAATTTTAAACTTAAAATTAATTTCAAAATTCTAATTTTAAACTTAAAATTATTTTCAAAATTTTAATTTTAAACTTAAAATTATTTTCAAAATTTTAATTTTAAACTTAAAATTAATTTCAAAATTTTAATTTTAAACTTAAAATTAATTTCAAAATTTTAATTTTAAACTTAAATTAATTTCAAAATTTTAATTTTAAACTTAAAATTAATTTCAAAATTTTAATTTTAAACTTAAAATTAATTTCAAAATTTTAATTTTAAACTTAAAAATTAATTTCAAAATTTTAATTTTAAACTTAAATTAATTTCAAAATTTTAATTTTAAACTTAAATTAATTTAAAAATTTTAATTTTAAACTTAAAAATTAATTTCAAAATTCTAATTTTAAACTTAAAAATTAATTTCAAAATTTTAATTTCAAACTTAAAAATTATTTTCAAAATTTTAATTTTAAACTTAAAAATTAATTTCAAAATTTTAACTTTAAACTTAAAAATTAATTTCAAAATTCTAATTTTAAACTTAAAAATTAATTTCAAAATTTTAATTTCAAACTTAAAAATTATTTTCAAAATTTTAATTTTAAACTTAAAAATTATTTTAAAATTAAAAATTAATTTCAAAATTTTAATTTTAAACTTAAAATTTAATTTCAAATTTTTAATTTTAAACTTAAATTAATTTCAAATTTTTAATTTTAAACTTTAAAATTAATTTCAAAATTTTAATTTTAAACTTAAAAATTAATTTCAAAATTTTAATGTTAAACTTAAAAATTATTTTCAAAATTTTAATTTTAAACTTAAAAATTATTTTTAAAATTTTAAACTTAAAATTAATTTCAAAATTTTAAACTTAAAATTAATTTCAAAACTTTAAACTTAAAAATTATTTTCAAAATTTTAATTTTAAACTTAATCTCAATTTTAAACTTAAAAATTATTTTCAAAATTTTAATTTTAAACTTAAAAATTAATTTCAAAATTTTAATTTTAAACTTAAAAATTAATTTCAAAATTTTAATTTTAAACTTAAAAATTAATTTCAAAATTTTAAACTTAATTTATTTTCAAAATTTTAATCTAAAATTTAATTTCAATTTTAAACTTAAAAATTAATTTCAAAATTTTAATGATTAAACTTAAAAATTATTTGCAAAATTTTAAACTTAAAATTAATTTCAAAATTTTAAACTTAAAATTAATTTCAAAACTTTAAACTTGAAAATTATTTTCAAAGTTTTAATTTTAAACTTAATCTCAATTTTAAACTTAAAAATTAATGTCAAAACTCCAATTTTAAACTTAAAATTTTGTCTGGTCATAAATAAAAACACCTATGGCAGTAAACACAATCTTAGATAATGACCCAAATGGAAAATCAGTTGACTTAAAATATTATAGGAGTGCAATAGGTAGCCTACTGTACTTAATTGCAAGCCGACCTGATATTTTATTTGCAGTTAGTATGTGTGCTAGATACCAAACTTGTGCTAAGGAATCCCATTTGACACAAGTTAAAAGAATTTTTAGATATCTTAAAGGAACAACAAATGTTGGAATTTGGTATCCTAGGACCAATAATTTTGAACTAATAGGGTATTCTGACTCAGATTATGCTGGATGTAAATTAGACCGCAAAAGCACAAGTGGTGGATGCCAATTATTAGGTTCATCACTTGTTAGCTGGTTTAGTAGAAAGCAACATTGTGTTGCTCTATCTACAACTGAGTCAGAATACATAGCTATAGGTGAATGTGTTGCACAATTATTATGGATGATGCACACTCTAAAAGATTTCAACTTAAACATCACAAATGTAAAAGTATTAATTGACAATATAAGTTTAATTAACTTAACCAAGAACCCTGTGCATCATTCAAGAACCAAACATATTGAAATTAGGCACCACTTTATCAGGGATCATGTTACTAAAGGTGATATTGAACTCAAATACATTGAGTCCAAATCAAATTTAGCTGACATTTTCACAAAACCACTCCCTGAGAGTGAGTTCAGCAACTTACGTCGAAAATTAGGGATGTGCTCAATAGACTAGGATTTTTTTTATTGTTTTCAAAATAAATGTTTTCAAATTATAAGTTAAAATTGTGTGTTTTCAAAACTTTCCATTTTTAGATTTTCAAAAACAGTTTTGGCCTTAGACTAGTTTTAAAATCCTTAGAAAGCATGTACCCATAGGACTAGTTTTTGAGCATCTCACCAACACCTTAGGTTTACCTTGCTTGTGTTTGACAAACATAGAAAGGGGTGAGATGCATAGGCCAACTGTCTGGACTTAAGATGCTTATTTCAGTGCATCAGCATAAGTCTGGACGTTAAATACAAATCAGACAGTAATCAGATTAAGATCCTCAGTCAAGTCAAACACTGACTGTTTATAATCACCTTAATATGACTAACCAAGTGAAAGCTACTATCTTCTGATAGTTAGTTAGTACCTAATTGGTTAGACAGCTGTTTAAATTTGAGTATCAAGTTCAGGGGGAGAAATTAATTAAAAGTCTGTGTGTTTGAAAAATGCTTTACAAAAAGTTAAATTTAACTAAGTGTTTGAAAAACTTGGAAGTTTAATCCCACCCAATTTAAACTTATTCAGCTTTGTAACATATGCTTAAAAATTAAACTTTCCAAATTTGGCTTTTATCAAATCAGCCTTAAAAATTTATTTTGGCAAATTTAATCTTACTTGTTCAATTTTTGCTGTGTTTTGAAAAATTGAAGTTAAAAATTTACCTTTATTCTGAAAAGTAAATGTCACTTAAACTTGAAAAGAAAATCTGAAAAACCTGATTTAAAAATTTTACACACTTGAAAAGTTAAACTTGATTAACTTTAAATTTATACTTTTCAAAATTCAACTTGTCTCCCCCAAGTCAACTTGATTTTTTACATGGATTTAAAAATTGTACTTTTATCTTTGAATTTTGAACCAAACTCAGATATTTTTCAAGATTAGCTGTTATTATTCAGTAACTCTATACTATGATTGTTTACCCTTGTTTTTTTTGATGAATGCCAAAGGGGGAGGGTTAGGCGGTTAAGTTAGATAAACCAAATTGAAAACACTAAAACTAACTTTAAAACCGATGTACTTATTTTTTACGTTCTTTCACTAACTTAACCAGGTTGTCATTCCATCAAAAAGGGAGAGATTGTTGGTGCGGGTAGCATTAACGGTCTAACCTAAGTTTTGATGAATGACAAATAAGTTAAGTTAGTTTTGTTGTTGTCTGACACTTTGATCGAGTGTGCAGGGGAAGTCCAGACAGGTCGACGGGCTGACCGGATGTCTGGCACGAAGTCCAGCTAGGTCGACGGGCTGACCGGATAGCTGGCGAGAAGTCCAAGCGGGTCGACGGGCTGACTGGACGCTTGGCGAGAAGTCCAGCTAGATAGCTGGCGAGAAGTCCAGACGGGTCGACGGGCTGACCGGACGTCTGGCAGGTAAGTGAGGTAAGTCACTGGAGGGGAGTGACTGCGAGGACGCGTTCTCGGGAAGGAAACATTAGGCGTCGATCCGGCTTAGATCCATTTCAGATATCTAAGTCGAGATCGTGACTAGATTCTGGTCTCGGAAAGACGGAATCTAAGTCATACTATTTGTGCTAATTCATACTATTATAAATTGTGCTAACAATCTATGTTGCAAGTTATATATTGCCTCGGACTAACTTTGTTTTGCAGGAAAAGGGAGTTTTCTGGAACGAGGTGGTCCGGGCGCCCGGAAGGGATCCGGGCGCCCGGAAGGCAAATTATATCCAGCCAAGTCGTCGCCACGTGGAGCATCACGGTTTGAGCAGCTACGTCACATTCCAGGCGCCCGGAGCAACATATAAAAGAAGCCCCAGGCAGGAGCTTCAAACGATCATCAATCAATCTGAGAACTCTTCTACTGCTGGTCCTGCTGCTCTATGTGCCTGCGACGCCAACAAAGCTCCGACAAAGTGCTCCTTCAGTTTTTAGTTAATTTCTTTGTCGATATTACTTTGTTTCACTTGCATTTCCTGTATTCATTTTGTAATTATATTCGAATTGCTAGTGATTGCCCAACGAGAGTGGTCAAGGACCACGGGCCTTCGAGTAGGAGTCGTCACAGGCTCCGAACGAAGTAAAAACAACAGTGTTCATTTACTCTTCCGCTGCGTAGTTTTACTCGAATTTTCGAATCGATATTCACCCCCCCCCTCTATTGAACGATCACGGTCCTACAACTACGACCGTGTTAAGCACTGTGAGTGCACTCCGGCCATGACCGTATGGTTCCACACAGTAAGGTTGTGTTACACGCTAGACGGGTTACGTCCAACCCATAGTGCTGACCATGATTGTGTTAAGCACTATGGATGGACATCGGCCACAACCATATTGGACCACACAACTAAATTGTGTGGCATGCCGGACAAGTTGAGAACCATTGCGTTGGCCAACATGATCAGCTCGTGTTGTATGCTGGACAATGTACATACCGAACACCACTGTGTCTTATGATACGGCCAAGTCATGTTAGCTG